>NW_028318068.1:4347500-4656666 GCF_062004578.1 Staurois parvus
TTATTGCCTCCCTGATATTCCTCTGATGTTTTTACCATTAATATGTTATGGATTTGTGTACTGAAGAGTGATAGCGGGATTGCTTCATTCAGGATAGCTAGAGAAGCCTTGAAGTCAACCTGCGTAAACCATTTCAATAGGTGATTGTGCGGGAACCTTTTGACCCTCCATTGTGTGTTGTTCAGTGGTAATTTGTAATGCATGAAGCAGCTTTCCCGAGAAAAGAAATGTTTGTAATAGAACTTCAAGAAAGTTTGGTGATAAAAATATGGCAGCATATCTATCATAATCTACATCAGCATTCCCCAACTTTTCTTTTTCAGTTGCACACCCTTTAAAAGTGTGCAAAATCTCAAGGCACCCTAGTCTACAAAACATCAATGTTACTTACCAATGGAAAACCTGAGCTTGGGACAAGGCAAACAACCACCTTGATGAAATCAACTTCATATCAGAAACCCCCACTGACAACAGAGGCCTCCCATCATATCACAGCCTCCATTTACATCAAAGTGCTGTGTTCACTTCAGAGGCCCCTATCATGTCAGCGCCCATCACCGCTTCATGTCAGAGTCCCCCAGTCACCGAGGCCATCAATCATAGTCCCCTCTTCACATCTGAGCTCTACCTTTTGGCTTCAGCAGTACTGCAGAGGTCAGGAGGTGGAGGAGGTCTGGAGGATTCAGATTTCCATCTACTCCTCAATGCTTGGGGCAGCCATGCATGTTGCCTGCCCTGGATCAGAGTCATGACTTGCTATACCAGCATCATCATAGCAACCCATGACACCTCGTATCCTGGCCCTAGAGAATCATTGGTTGTTATGGTGCTGGCAGCCAGTCTGCCTGCCCTCACCATGACAACTCATGATGCTGATCAAGGGCAAACTGGCCCTGAGCTCATGGCTCCTTGTGGGAACCTGAACAGCCCCCAGGGTGCCATAGGACCCTGCTTGAGAAAAACTGACCTACATGAGCACATGTACCCTACTACATCCATGAGTAGAGAAATTAGTCATTAACACCTTGGCACTGGGTTTGAATTTGAAACGCAAAATCATAAATTATAATATAATAATCATAAAAAATATTATAATAATAATAAATGTAATTCAATAATATAATCAAACCAAAAACACTGAAATTTGAAATATAGCGCCAAATTCGCACATCACTGAGCAAAGTCGCAGAATCGTTTTCAGTGTCTGATGACGAATTTCCCCCACGAATCATTATCACTCAATTCTGCAAGTGGTTCTGATTTACTATCACTGTTCACTAGCCGGTCTAAAACCGCTTTTGACCTAAAGGGACGCTTTTTGGACGCCATGGACGTTTTTCAGTTTCCAGGCAGAAAGAACAGTAAAAATGCAGGCAGGGCGCAGGACAAAGCACTCGGGACAAAATGTATGTGAAATGGTTTGATACAGGAATGGAATACTATCAGATTTTAGTGTATTGAGTGAATGTCACTTTTTTAAATTTTTTAATTTCCCGCCGGTTCCATCCCCCGTGCGTTCCATACGTCCCGACGCTCGCAGGGAACGGAACCCGGAAGACGGATGCCGGCATCGGCTGGAAGAGATGGCCGGGGATGCTACAGGGGGGACGTCGCGGGAGCGAAGGACAAGGTAAGTGCTGGAGGGATCCTGGAGCAACACTGCAGGGTAATCCCAAATGTAGCTCGGGGTTACCGCTTCTGGTACTGAAAGTTAACCCCGAGCTACACTCGGGAATACCGCCAGGGAGGTTATTGCATTGGGTTGGGTTGAGGTCCATTTTCTTAACACATTGCTTTCAACGTGCAGGGTTTCTTTGATTAACAGCAAGGGCAAAATTTCATGATTTTTCTTTCCTTAATGTGCACTACAGCATGTTCTGACAGTTTGTAACACATTGCAGCCCATTACACTTCATTAAAATGCAGCATGTCCCATTTTATTCAGCGCACACCAATGCAACATGTTGGTATTTACTAAGTCTATTGGAACAAAAGTGAATTTTGGCTTGTTATATCATTGGGCCTGTTGTGAGCATCACATTCTAACTAGTATGATGTGAATGGGCTCTTACATACACACTACAATGCCTATGTTACTCTATAGGGATGCAGCAACTGTACAAACACACAACTGTGTGATCCTAATTTGACAGGCATGTGGATGCAGTTGTATGGCCCCAAACACAGACACTGTGCATTCGGGGCCACTCACACCCACCTGCACACCTGTCAAATTAGGGTATGTGGCTGTGTTCATACAGCTGCTGCATCCCCAAAAAGTAACAGACAGCTCCAGCTGCACAAATTCCTTCCCTAAGTGTGTTTTTCTGAACATACATGTTTTTCATACACAAAAAGCATTACTCTAGATACCTGAATAGAAGGTAAAAGGTTTTTAGAATTCAGTGTAAATCAGCAAAAAATCAGCAAAAAATGCTTTGTGACTTTATTTCAGTGCCAGTGCAACAATAACAGCTTCCCTCCACTTACAATGTCCTTCCTATAACAAAATGCATTAGCAAAGCCTGGTCAGTGACGTCATCATGCCCGCCAGCTGGAGTGTGACGGAGAAACATGATTTGATCTCTCATATGCTTGTGAGTGTTACTGAATGTGGTTTGGCCTTGTGTTCTTTCCATGATGTTTGTTGTCTACCCTTGCTGACAGCGGATGATCTTTGCTGTTTGTGGCATGTGAAATCTATTGCCCTCTATGTGCTGCAAATCTCTTGTAAAAATTTTAGCTCTTATCCTTCCGGGAAGGAGCCCGGGCACATTGGTGGTTTGGCACACTGAAGATGGCATTTGTATGGTGGGAACTTTTGGCACATAATTTTAAAGATATCACACACACACACACACACACACTATAATGCCAAAAGTATTGGGCCAGCCCTCCAAATCATTGGATTCAGGTGTTCCAATCCCCTCCATGGCCACAGGTGTATACAATCAAGCCCCTAGCCATGCAGACTGCTTCTACAAACATTTGTGAAAGAATGGGTCGCTCTCAGGAGCTCAGTGACTCCAAGCGTGGTCCCGTGATAGGTGGTCATCTGTGCAATAAGTCCATCCGTGACATTTCCTGGCTACTAAATATTCCACGCTCAACTGTTAGTGGGATTATAACAAAGTGGAAGCAACTGGGAACAACAGCAACTCAGCCACGAAGTGGTAGGCCACGTAAACGGACAGAGCGGGGTCAGCACATGCTGATGGGCAAAGTGTGCAGAAGTCGCCAACTGTCTGCAGAGTCAATAGCTAAAGACCTCCAAACTTCATGTGGCCTTCAGATTAGCACAACAACATTGCATAGAGAGCTTCATGGAATGGGTTTCCATGGCCGAGCAGCTGCATCCAAGCCTTATATCACCAAGTACAATGCAAAGCATCGAATGCAGTGGTGTAAAGCAAGCCGCCACTGGACTCTAGAGCAGTGGAGACATGTTCTCTGTAGTGACCAGTTACGCTTTTCTGTCTGGCAATCCGATGGACATGTCTGGGTTGGGCGTTTGCCAGGAGAACGATACTTGCCTGACTGCATTGTGCCAAGTGTAAAGTTTGGTGGAGGGGGGATTATGGTGTGGGGTTGTTTTCAGGGGTTGGGCTTGGCCCCTTATTTCCAGCGAAGGGAACTCTTAAGGTGTCGGCATACCAAGACATTTTGGACAATTTCATGCTCCCAACTTTGTGGGAACAGTTTGGGGATGGCCCCTTCCTGTTCCAACATGATTCCACACCAGTGCACAAAGCAAGGTCCATAAAGACATGGATGACCATGTTTTGGGTGGAGACACGTGACTGGCCTGCACAGAGTCCTGTGATGTCCTGTTGCCGTGACAACTGCCCTGCTCAGCGGCGGATCTGTCATTGCAGGCTGGTGGTTCGGAAGGGAGCACTGCTGGGGCCGTTCTCAGACCGCGGTCCACCATTTAGTGACCACTGCCCTATATCAAGGTGTGCATAATTATTAGGCAGCTTCTTTTTCTAATTATTAGGCAGCTTCTTTTCCTCAGGCAAAATGGACCCAAAAGAGATTTAACTGACTCTGAAAAGTCAGAAATTGTAAAAAGTCTTTCAGAGGGACGCAGCACTCTTGAAATCGCTAATTGGGGCGTGATCACAGAACCATGAAATGTTTTGTTGCAAATAGGCAATATATAATACCTAAAACATGTGCGCATTTTAAAAAAAACACCATACATTCTATTTATGGACTCTTAAGAAGTCTGATTTCAATTATTAAGCATTGCCAGCCTCTAACACCACAGTTTGATCTTGTTTTTGACTACCTGTCATGGCTCTCCTACCATTCTGTTGCCTGAAATACCCCATTCCACTCTTGACAAGAGCTAGACAGTTGGGATTTATCCATTATCTGTCTATCTACATCTGCTGTATCGTAAAAAAGAAAAAATGTGTGTATATCATAGCCAGAAATATTGGCACCCCTGCATTTCTGTCAAATAATGCACCACTTCATCCAGAAAATTGTTGCAACAACAAAGGTTTATTCATTCTCATGTTTATTTCTTTTGTTTGTGTTGGTATGACACAAAAAAGTGAAGAAACAAAAAGCCAAATCTGACACATTCCACACAAAACCCACAAAATGAACTGGACAAAACCATTAGCACCCTCAATGTAATATTTGATAGCATGCCCCTTGGAAAAGAATAACTGAAATCAATGGCTTCCTGTAACCATCAATGAGTTTCTTCACCTCTCTACTGGAATTTTGGAGCGCTCTTCTTTCACCAACTGCTCCAGGAATCTCAGATTATTATTATTATTATACAGTATTTATAAAGCGCCAATAGTTCGCTCAGCGCTGTACATTACAAAGGGGGACAGAACATGTAACAGAACAATACCAATACAATGCAAAACATGAGGGGATCGAGGGCCCTGCTCTTTCGAGCTTGCAATCTAGGAGGGAGGGGATGGTGGCACAGGAGGAGATAGCTGTGGGGGATGGAGTGGTAGAAAGAGTGGAGGAGGTCGGCAAGCTAGCAGGGGGTGGGGTAGGCTTCCCTGAAGAGATGGGTTTCAGGGTGCGCCTAAAGGAGAGGAGAGTAGGTGATAATCTGATGGGTTGGGGCAGGGAGTTCCAGAGGATGGGTGACACCCTGGAGAAGTCCTGGAGGCGGGCATGGGAGGAGGAGACCAGGGAACTAGAGAGAAGGAGGTCTTGTGAGGAGTATGCGTTTTGGGTGGTACTTGGATATTAGGTCAGTGATGTAGTTCGGGCAGTATGGTGGACGGCTTTGTACGTCAGTGTTAGGATTTTGAATTTGATCCGTTGCACAATCGGAAGCCAGTGGAGGGATTGGCAGAGGGGGGTGGCGGATACGGAGCGGTTGGAAAGGTGAATGAGTCTGGCTGCCGTATTCAGGATCGACTGAAGCGGGGATAGCCTGTGGCGAGGCAGGCCAGTGAGGAGGGAGTTGCAGTTGCAGATTGGAAGGATTCCTTTTCCCAACTGCTGCTTTGAGACTGGACCTTACATTGCACCCTAAAATTCTTTGGTAGTCTTCAGATTTCATAATGCCATGCACATGATCAAGAAATCCAGTCCCTGAAGCAGCAAAGCAACCCCAAAATCAGTGAACCTCCACCATGTTTAACTATAGAGACTGTATTCTTTTCTTTAAATTATTTTCTTTATATATATATTTTTTTTAAACGGAGGTACCTTTTCTTAACATTCCTTCCATTATGTCTTGGGGTGACCTAGTTTAAGGATTTGTTACATCAGCCATCAAGCCAAATAAGCAATTCCATTAGAATTGTTAAAAGATACTTTTTTTCTTTGACTGGAGCTCCTCATAGATATCTGCTTTTATTTTATGTTATTCAGGCCGAGCCTCTTATTACTGAAGTGTGAATGCAATAGAAATTATTATACATGACAAAAGGCACTTGAAACTGTAAAGGTGCCTCCTGCGGTCTATGGCAACGCTAACAAAATAAGCCAGGAGACTCTCCGAGAAATTAATTTAGGCTCTCCCTTAGTGGCAGGTGTCGCAGCGGAGCACTTTCCTTCACTGTCGATAAAATGTTCACTTGCTTTGAAATTAATTGCCTGTGTTTGCTTTCATCGATTTTTAATTGTAGTCAGTGGAACCAGCCTTCTAAAAATTTTCCAGAAATATTTCTTACAGCTACGAAAATAATAATAACAATAAAACAAGTAGGTTGCAGTGTTCTGTATTAAGTGTTTCCCGTTCATGCGGTATTGCTATGTTGGAGATCATTCTATTAAATCACCTCTAAATTTAAAAAGAATGTGTAATTATGTATATTAAAGTATTTCAGGACACGCTCGCAGTTCTAAGCCACATAGAATGTACAGGCGATCTTTCATGGGAATGCAGGGAAACATAAACCTAATTTGCAAACGCAAATTGGATGACTTCACATTGCGAGGCTCAAGATTTAATATTGATTCTGCTAGCATATTCTCGCTGAATATACTAAGTACTGTATGAACAAAGGTATTGTTTAAGTATATGTCTAGACAATTTTTAACATTTTGAAGGGATGGGTTTAATCACCAATCAATTTATTTTTAAAATAAGCATCCCAATGGAGAGATTATACTTGACGTCCTGCCCCACAGATGCTGCAGGATGTGAGAAAATCTCTTCAAAGCAAGGGGTGACAACCCTCTTAGACAGCTATCCCTGCTGGAAGATTCCCTCTCACCTCTTGTTTAGTGATGGACCAAACACCCCCCTGTTCGGTTCGCGGTCGAACATTCAAACCTAACAAAAGTTTGACCGCGAACTTCGAACATAATGCAAGTCTAACGGACTCGAACTTGTAAATTCAAAAGGGCTCATTTTGAAGGCTTATATGCAAGTTATTAGCCAAAAAAGGAGTATAGGGACTCGGGAACTGCCCTGAGGGACATGAATCAGTAAAAAAAACATTTAAAAAAGTACCACTTTTAAAGGGGCAGTAATTTTTCATTGCTTAAAGTAAAAAAAAACAAAAAACAAATGAAAAAATCCTTTATATATCATACCTGGGGGGTCCCCTTAAACTACCTGCAAAGTTGCACATCTGTACAATATATAGAACCTGCTTCAGCAGGACTGACATTTGTTTAAAAAATGACATTTTTATAAAACAAAAAAAAAAAGCAAACAAAAAAATCTACCCATTCATGTAGTAAAAAATAAACAGACCAGTCTTTTGAAAAAAAATTCCTTTATTGAACAAAACAAACATTTTTGATAAGTCCTTTGTTTAAAAAAAATCCCAAAAATGGTTCCAGCGTTGTAATCCATTGTCAGTCACGGTGTCCAGCATTGTCATGAGAATGCCGACTCGCCAAAATAACAAAAAAAAAAAAAAAAGGACGCCCGCCAACCTGTGCGCACTCACCAAGCACTCGTCGCAATCTGACACTTGCGGGTCAGGTGTAAACAATTGGGCAGAGCTACCGGTGATGTCACCAATAGCTCCATCCAATTGATGTCCCCTCATTTTTTTGGGGGGTGGGGTTCCCCTTAAAAGTCATACCAGGCCTTAAGGGCCTGATATGGCTTTTAGGGGGAACCCCATGCATTTTTTCCACACATTTTCCCATTTTTGGGAGGTGGGGCTTCCCCTTAAAAGTCCTACCAGGCCTAAATATTTTACTGTGGGGTCACTCCTATCAGGCCTAAATGTTCTGGTAAGGATTGGGGACCCCGCGCTGGTTTTTGAAATGTATTTTTTTGGGGTTTTTTTCTTTAATATTTTTATTATTATTATATTTATTTTTATTTATTTTTGGGGGGAGAGTCTTCCCCCCTCTTTCTTATATAGTGTGGGGTGGGAACTGTGCACTGTGAAAATGCAGTGCATTGTGGGATGTGTTTGGCAGGTGAACAGTTGGTGGTGCCTTCACACTGAAACCCTTCAGAGTTATTCTTGACAAGTGCAGGACTTGACCTTGCACTAAAAAGTCAAATTATATGCACACAGTGTGTTGAAAAAATGGGCCTGGGGTGTTTGTCCTTCTGCACTGTAACCCCTTACACTGTTACTGCTCTAAAAAACTGCAATGATATGCACCTGTCACATTGGTGCCAAAAAATTTGGCCTTGGGTGTTGGTGGTGCCGAAAAATTTGGCCTTGGGTGTTGGTGGTGCTTGAACACTATAACCCCTCACAGTTACTCTTGGGGAGCGCAGGAAAGGACCCTGCTGTTAAAAATTGTTAAACAATTAAAAAATAAATTGTAAAAAATTTAAGTTAGATGCATCTTTCAAGCAGGTGCAGAAAAGTTGGGCCTTAGGTGTTGGTGGTGCCCTAAACCAAAAACATTGTTGGAAGCTAGCATAATCAGGATTCAGGAACAGGATAGGCAGCATGAGCAGTCTTCAAGGGATCCCAGATCACTAACAAATTGAATCAGTTACATCAGCATCAGAGGCTTGATCCAGGACTGGTTAATTTTTATAAATGTTAGCTGGTTAATGGAGTCTGTGGACAGACACACTCTTTTATCTGTCACAAAACCTCCAGCAGCACTGAATATCAGCTTTCAGACCAGCAGCTTAACTGCATATTAAGCAAGTTCTGGCCAGCGATCCATCTTCAAGACCCAGTAACCCAGTGGATGCTCAGTTGGAAAGGTCTCCAAGTCTGCTTTTGCCCTTAGATAATCCTGCAGCATATGATGCCGACACTGCCAATAAGTGTGTAAGCCGTGTACCGGGGTGGGCTCCCCAGGATACAGTGAAGTCACGAACGAGGAAAGCAACCCCAACACCAGCTTTTGCCACAACAGAATTTTACTTAGATGTGACAAATAAACACAACCACAAATGCTGAAAACATACAATAAATTTACATACACCCAGCCCAAAGGCTGAGACCCTTGTGTTGCACAGCACGGCGCTTTCTGATGGATGAAGGTAGAAAGTGAATTAATTTACCTACTGGGGGCACAACTAAGCTGCCACACCTTACCTGTTATTACCCTAAAAGAGCAGGAATCAGTGTATGGGTGTACGGTATGGGCTAGCCTGCGGTGCAGCACAACAGCTTACAATCTTACATATATCTACAGTATTCCCTCTCCCATAACTGGTCCTGTAGCACGTGCCTGAGTATTCCTTGTGAGCAAATCGCCAGTCTGGCTTGAGTTTGTGGGACTTTATCAGCTCTCCAATGTGAAATGTCACTTTAAGTTGTGGAGTCCTTCCAATAATCACTTAGAACACTTGTGGCCTGACACAAACAGAGACCCTAACTAACTAACTATAGGCCTGGCCTCAGTCTCTAGGCGCCAACACTGAAATGAGGTGCGTGCACAATCTTACCGACCCGGGTCTGCTTTGCATCCGCTGGTGACTCTGAACAGAAAATGTCTCTCCAACAAGCATGCGGTATTGCAGTATATGCGGCTTAGTTCCTCTGCTCTCATCAGCATTCCTGGCAGCAATCTTCCTTTCTCTGAACAGGATCAGGGTCTTGGACACAATCAGCTTCATTTAGCTTAGCTGGATGTCATCAGATTCTCAGCTCACAGGGCCCCTTATTCACCATGCTCCAAAACATGGCTTCTCTCTCTCTCCTTCCTGTTCTCTCTCTACTCTGTGTGAAAACCCCACCTCTTCATGAATATACAAATATCTATGCAGTCTGAGGCTGTTAGCAAAACAGTGACATCTTGTGGCTAAACTGCAGAATGTCAGTCAAAACATTTAATTTACTCCACACAAGCAGTATTCAAACAATGAGGGCTGTTTCCCCATCTCACAAGTGCTTAAACCTAACAGCCTTGGGTGCTGAGGACTAAAGAATTTTTTAAAGGCATCTGTCAGCCGGCCACCTTCTCTGCCGCTACTCCTTTGACCGAACAAAGCCTCAGAAACACGTCCAGGAAATGCTAACCTCCCAGATTCTGGAAAAGTGTTACATGAATTTTTCTCCAAGGCGTCCTCAAAATGTTTAATCTTCTGCTCCCTCTGTGAAGACTGGATGAGCTCTGAAACTTTACCCTTGTAATGTGGATCAAGAAGGGTTGCCTACCAGTATTGATCCCTCTCCTTGATAGTACAAATCCTTGGGTCCTTTCACAGGCTTTGCAGAATCAGGGATCCCATGCAGCGTAATTTTGAGCAGACATGAGATTCTGAGTCCTCTGGGTCACTGAGGATGACACTGTCATGAACTACATCCTCCCAGCCACATACTACTCCTGGCAGGGTTTCTGGGGACTGAAAACCATCCCTTGAAAACTGCTCTACTTCCAGAAATGCAGCACCACCAAATTTAGGATGTGTGCCAAGCATAGAATATGTGTCAAGTGTCTCTGTCAGAGAGTGGAGAGAAGGTTGGGGCCATTATTGCATACAACCATTCCTGGTTCAAGCTGCCGTGGAATCAACCACCTCTGAGCCTGCCTATGCAAAGCTGACAGAATCTCTGCCCCGATGTGACAGACCAACTGAAGCACTGCATGGCATTTTTTAGCTTGACTACTTGCATAGCCCCTTGAATGCTTATGGAGAACTGCTGGATCAGAGGACAATTCAGCAGAAGAGGCCATAGAGGAAGAGGATGGGGTGGAGCAGACAGATGTGATAGAATCATCACCAGCTTTTTGGAGGTGTGGTGGAGGAACAAGCTCTAGCACAGGACCCTGTCCTTTATCCTTCCCAACTGCCAGCAGAGTTATCCAGTGCACTGTGAAGGAAATGTAATATCCCTGACCATGCGCCTGCTGGACCACATGTCAGCAGTAATGTGAACCTTGCTGCTGTCCGCCCTGTCCAACGAGGCCAAAACATTGACTTTCACATGTTGGTACAGAGTTGGAATGGCCTTACCTGAAAAGACATTTCTTCTCAGAACCTGCCACTGGTACAGCACATTCCGCAGATTCACGGTAGGGGGTAGAGTCCACCAGATGGAAAGCATGGCCGGATCTAGGGGAGTGTTGGGGTGGGCTGAGCCCAACTAGATTTCAGTTGGCCCCCCCCCCCAAAGCCAAAGAATAATCCTGTGTTTTTCAGCTCTGGAACACATTTTCCACTCGTCAAGTCCTGCCCCCACTCCCGTCCCGCCCACTGCTGTCAACTAGCTATTCCCATTGTATAATAAACTGCAGTTGGTTGTTAGGACCATCCATCATCTTAGCATGCTTGCTCCACCTCCCAGGATACAGAGGAGGAAGACAGAACTTCCTCCTCCAGACTTCTGTCAGTCCCCTGCCTTCCAGTTTTCACCTGTAGCTGCCGGTTGCACTGTGACAGAACAGATTGGACGCCGATGCCAAACGTGTAAGCGAACTGTTCAGATCCTGAATGCTGTGGGGGATTGGTGGCTCTGGGGACCCAAATTTTAAGAGGGGTGACTCTGGAGAACCTGATGTAAGAAGGGGGGTGTCTCCGGGGAGCATAACAGAAGTAGGGGAGGACTGGGAACCCTTATATGAGGGGTGACACTGGGGATTGTGATGCAAATGGGTGGTTCTGGGGAACCTGATGTAGGGGGTCTGGGAACCCTAATGTAGGAAAGGGGTGGCTCAGGGGACCCCGATGTAGAGGTGCACTAGGAACCCTGATATGAGGAGCAACTCTGGGTAAACTGATGCAACGGGGTGGTTCTGGGGAACCTGATGTAAGGAAGAGGAATCTGGGGACCCTGATGAGACTCTTAAAACCCTGATGTAAAAGGGGTGACTCTGGGGACTCTGATGTAAGAAGGTAGCCTCTGAAACCCTGATGTAAGAAGGGGGCTTCTGGGAACCCTGATGTAAGAAGGGGGGCTTCTGGGACCTTGATGTAAGAAGGGGGGCTCCGGGGACCCTGATGTAAGGAGAAGGAGGAGGCTCCGGATACGCTGATGTAAGGAGGAGGAGGAGGCTCCAGAGACGTTGATGTAAGGAGGAGGAGGAGGCTCCAGAGACGTTGATGTAAGGAGGAGGAGGAGGCTCCAGAGACGCTGATGTAAGGAGGAGGAGGAGGCTCCGGAGACGCTGATGTAAGGAGGAGGAGGAGGCTCCGGAGACGCTGATGTAAGGAGGAGGAGGAGGCTCCGGAGACGCTGATGTAAGTCGGAGGTGGAGGCTCCGGAGACGCTGATGTAAGGAGGAGGAGGAGGCTCCGGAGACGCTGATGTAAGGAGGAGGAGGCAGCTTTGAAGACGCTGATGTAAGGAGGAGGAGGAGGCTCTGGAGACGCAGATGTAAGGAGGAGGAGCAGGCTTTGGAGACGCTGATGTAAGGAGGAGGAGGAGGCTCTGGAGACGCGGATGTAAGGAGGAAGAGGAGGCTCTGGAGACGCTGATGTAAGGAGGAGGAGGCGGCTCTGGAGACGCTGATGTAAGGAGGAGGCGGCTCTGGAGACGCAGATGTAAGGAGGAGGAGGAGGCTCTGGGGACCCTGATGTAAGGAGGAGGAGGAGGCTCTGGGGACCCTGATGTAAGGAGGAGGAGGAGGCTCTGGGGACCCTGATGTAAGGAGGGCTTGCTGCTGGACTGCATTTGTTCGCTGCTGATTTGCATTTGCCAATGCAAGCTGTCTCAGTATATTCTCCTATGCTAGCCTTACTTCACCTGCCCGCAAACCTCCACCATATGTGAGGGATTAGCCCAGTAGCGGGTTGTGCTTGACCCCCGTGAAAGAGGCTCAGCAAGACAGCGGGTACTTGGTGAAAAGTTGTGCTTTATTTAAAAAGTCTGGTGAACACACAGTGCCTATGGTCAAAGCAGTAAAAAAATACAAACAGAAAATAAAACCTTACTGGGCATCTAACTGCAAACACAGGTTTCCTATCTAGCTGTCTGAATACAGATTATCTCTCACCACAGGATGGTTTGGTTGCTGCCCAGTCTGTCCTGCAAATCAGACTGGTTCCAGGTTGGAGCATTCTCTCTATGCAGCCTGGGAGTTTTATAGAGCCCAGAGCCCTTAACTTACTACACCTGAGCTCATTAACTAATCAGTGAGCCACACAGGCACACTACACAGCACAACAGGAGAAACAGTCTGTGCAGAGCATAAACCTGGGACAAATATACCTCCCATTTTTTTGTCACTATATAAAAAAATAGGTGGTACAGCTGCTGCTGCAAAAAATAAAATAAATGTAAAATCAATGTAAAAAGACAAAAAAAGAGCGGAAACCACTGCTGCCGCAGAAGGAGGAACACCTGCGATGCAGAATGGGGAGCAGTAATTATGCTGTAAATAGTTTTAGTGCTGCTGTGGCAAATAAAATTAAATAGAATTAAAAAAGCAAAAATAAAATGAAAAAATGAAACCACTGCTGACGCAGAAGGAAGAATACCTGCAACACAGAAGAGGAACATTAATGATGCAGCAACAGAACCTGATGCTGCAAAAATAAAAAAAATTAATTAACAAAGACAAAAAATAAATAAATGGAAATAGCAGTGATATAGAAGTGCTGTGAAAAACACTGACACTACAATTACATCATTACACTGTCACTGACTACACTACACTGTCTCCTAACACACCACTAACCAACCTCACCTAACTAACTCCACCAACACACTACACAAGGCTGCTGTGTAAGCAGCCTTACATAGAGTAGGGCAATGCCCGTGAGCCATGATTGGTCAAAGTCTCTGAGCTCTGGCTCTCACAGTGCATTGTGCTGTGATTGGCCAAAGCATTGCACCTGACCTGTGGTCGCCCCCTACCCGGAACTGCAAAATCACACATATATATACACATGATTTTGCACACCCGTGCTGCCCTGTAGCAGTTTTTCTGCTATACGGCGGCACGGAAGCAGTTAAAAATTATTGGTTTGTTTACAAACAATAGCCAGGAATCTGTTATTTAGGGTCTTTAGCACTACATTCAAATTCTTATTATCCATTTCCCCCCAACAAAATTAAATCCAACATCATTCATGTTGTCCAGTGATGTGGATCTTCATCAGCCATAACAACCCACTATGATGACCCGCTGCCTGACAATGTTGACCCACCGGCATGAAGACCTGCCACCTGTTCATTCATCACACTGCCTGAAGGCCATATATTAAAATATATATATAAAAATATTAAAATGAAAATGTAACTCAGAGCTGGGCATTAATATGCATTAAAGAAGACCTCAACTATAAATGAATGACATATAGTTAGCTAAAGTTATTGCATATCATAATAAAGGGACTTTTTGACTATTTGAAGTGGAACTGCACTGCATCTGAGAACCAGAAACCAAATCAGGGGCATCCCTAGACAGGTGCGGGGGGTACGCTCCGCGCCGGGTGACATCTATTGCACGGGGTGACAGGACCCGCTCCACGAAAAGGTAAGTTTTAAAGCAAGCCGATGATCCCTGCAGGATGGATCGGATCTGAGGATTGAGCATAATGGATCGGAGTCCGATCCATTATCCTCCCCAATCCACAGATCCGATCCATCCTGCGGGCATTGTCGGCTTGCAACCTGTACGGGGTTAACTGATCTCTCCACGAAAAGGTAAGTTTTAAAGCAAGCCGACCATCGGATCGAATCTGCGGATTGGGGAGGATAATGGATCGGACTCCGATCCATTATGCTCAATCCTCAGATCCGATCCATCCTGTGGGGATTGTTGGAGGGGGTGTCACCAAGTGTTCCAGCACCGGGTGACACCAACCCTAGGTATGACCCTGAACCAAATATACTATTTAATTCATTGTTAATAATCAAAGCAAAGTCACTCATCTATCCATGTCTCCATGTTTTATTTTCCTAAGAAATAATTTTGAAAAACACCCCTTAGCATTTCTGGCAGTGGACATCTTGAGTAAGGGCAGATGATTCATGTAGCATTTACTTCCTGGAATCCATTTGCCCATAGCTCAAGCACTGGCTAAGCTGAGAATCCCCCCCGAAGACTCCTGGGATGTATGGTATCATTTGCCTAGGCAGGAAACCAGGAAGTAACTGAAGAAATGCAAAAAAAAGTTGAAAACAAGTAAATGATATACTTTCCTAATGCTAGCACCATAAGGAATAAAACTAGTGAATGTTGATTGAGAGAGTGAAGTTCCACTTTAATCTTTTTTTTTCATCTTAGCACTGCTGATCTCTTCCAGACACCTAGGCCCTGATTCACTAAGATGTGAGTGTAATAGCAGAGACTGACCATTCAGGCAGACTCCGGTCAATCAATCAGTCGTCTGACCAGCGTCTAGCAAGCTCATTGACGAGCGTCTATTGACTACTTTGCTATCACTGGCACATTTTTAGGTGCAATACCGGATATGTTCGCTAGATGGCGCACAAGCGCGGGCTTTATTTACATTGGCGTTTTCATGATGGCAAAATAATTCTTAGAATGTTATAAATACACATGTACACCTGTATTAGAATTTTCTATTTTCTTCTATTTATTTTCTTGCTGTGTCTCCAAAATGATCAGGAAACTAATGCATTTACTAATGAATGTCATACATTCTGTACTCAAATGTTAAACATTTACACACTTATATCTCAAATAATTTATATACTTCTAATTTCCCAATATAATTATATATCTTCATTCTCTTTAATCACGTAACTATTCTATGGTAAAGACAAGTGCAGCGCTATAAATGCATGTGATCAATAATGAACGCATGTAAAAACCAAAAAGTGCAAAGAATTGCAACAATGATGTAATATTGTAAATGGTGCTAAAATAAGTTCATAGAATCATTCCTGAATAATGGAATGTCCTTCGTGTGAGAGTACCAACTCAGAGAGTGCCTATGAATGGCACGTGTGGTCTCTCCGTGACGGACAGTAGTGCATGAACTCGTGAAAGGTAAACCACCCTTGGGACTGGTCTACACTCACCAGAACAAAAGTATTAATGTGTATGGGTTATACACTCCACACATCTGGGGGTGCAGCGGTATGCTGGCAGTTATGGGTTAGTCATCCAGCTCCATCCATCCATCCATCAGGGTGGGTGCCCAAATGGTCCTGGGGAGGAATTAGCTCAGCCACAGGAGCCAGAAAGGTGCTCAATAGTGTAGTACACTGTCACAGGGGTGGATGACCTTTCACGAGTTCATGCACTACTGTTCGTGGTTATATTTATCTTGTGTAATACCATTTTACTAGTCTATATCAGTGACCAGCTCGCTCTATCATTTTCAAACAATGGAACTATTCTACATTATAGCTCAAACTGTGTCTCCCACAGTGGTTTAGTGGTTAGAGCTCAGAACTTACAGCACTTGGGTCATGGGTTCTAATCCCGGTCATGGCTACATCCTAAAAAATGGAGATCAATTTTCTGGGTTGTGTCAGTTCCAGGAATATTGATCAAACAATTATGATTTTGCCTAATGACTAGAAAGTGGATGAATGTACTCTTCTGCCAATTAGGAAATGTGCCATTTTCATGCCGTGTATATTTCATTGTAACATTTTTCTCTTTTAAATCTGTCTCCTTATACAACTTGACCCCCTCCCCCACCCCGCCATCACCTGTCCCATATGCAAATCTATGGATCACCGCCCCACTCTTTAACTATCTATTTACTGATCAAGTGAATGTGTCTCATTTTCTATCAGCTACAGCTCAGATCTCACATTATTATACAATTGCTGATTGTATCTCACCACTAGTCTGATTGAATTCACAATTCCTGGTCAGTCCCGTTCCCTGACCTCTAATAAACTTTAGGGCCAGTTCACACTACATGTGTTTCAGTTGCTTTTTCGGCATCACAAACGCACAGAAAGAAGGTTATATGGTTGTCAATGTCATAGTTCACATCAGCACTTGCATTTTCAGTGCATTGCAGGTGCTGTAAACAAAGTTGACCACGCTGCATTGTTTCTGCACAGAACTGTACTGGAACACATTGAAACGTCCTTGAATGTACTAAAACGCACATGTCCCTAACTACATTGAATACAAAGAAAATAGAAAAAAATAAGTGGAAGGGATATAAAAATGCAATGTAAACATGTCCAAAACGCATTCAAAATGTACTGGAACACACTAAACATGCATGCCAAAAGGGCATGAAAAAAACCCATCAGGAACACATCTAGACTGTTTCTATAGTGTGAACCAGCCCTTAGGACTTGTTCACACCATTGGTGGTGCAGAAACGCATGCAAGAACACACATTTTCCAGCACAGCAAAGAAATGCAATGCCCTATGTAGATGTGCGCAGGTACCATGATGAAAACGTTGTTGCACCTACACACGTCTATTAAAAACAGCCCCATTCACAGCCACAAATACGCATGGCACCACACTACTGTGCGGTTAGGTGCGACACACTTGGAAAATAACATAAAAATAAGCCAACATGGCTAAAACATATCTTGAAAATATGGGGACTCTGATATCCGGCGACAGTCCGTTCACGAACGAGAAGCAATTCTGCACCCCTAAAACCAACATAGAGGAAAGGGATGGTCAAATTGCTGTGCTGCTTCCAAACCACCTCTGGCATGCCAGGGTCATTATGCAGGTCCTCGATGCCAGTTCTTGCCTGCAGCCACAAAATATCCACTGGCCACAAGTGAAGGTGAGTGGAGGACGTGAAGGTGGATTTCTACCAGCTTCAACCGCAAGCAGTACCACTCCTGAAAAATGAGAGCAAATAATCATTGACACGTCATCATGACAGTCAATTCTCAGTGCAGGCTATCTAGAGGGTCTTTCCTTTTTAACCATTTCAAGAGTTCAAGGAAACATTCTTGGAGCATCTACTGTGTTTGGAAAGGCCAAAGGTCCCCCCCCCTCCCCCAGGCACACTAATGCTTATGCAGACCATAGACGGGGAGAAAAACGGCCGATTTTTCTTTTAAAAAATGAAAAATTGGTTGTTCAAGCGGCCGACGTTGCCAGCAATGGTAAAAAAAAATCGGCCGATTTTCATCCCGTCTACAGCCAGCAAAAAGTGTCTCTGCAGAGAGCTCCGCTATTTCTTTGACAGTTCCTTGACATTTACAGCGGTTGCAACAATGTATCTATTTGTATCCATTTAGGATACAGATGTTTTTATTCGGAAACAAATAGATACAATGTTGCAACCGCTGTAAATGTCAAGGAACTGTCAAAGAAATAGCGGAGCTCTCTGCAGGGACACTTTTTGCCATACTGGAATTCCTCTCATTTTTCATCCTTCTTCTTCTTCTTCTTCTTCATCATCATCCTCTTCTTCTTTTTCATCATCATCCTCTTCTTCTTTTTCATCATCATCCTCTTCTTCTTCATCCTCTTCTTCTTCATCATCTTCATCCTCTTCTTCTTCATCATCTTGATCATCATCATCCTCTTCTTCTTCTTCTTCATCATCATCCTCCTCTTCATCATCATCATCTTCTTCTTCTTCTTCATCATCATCCTCTTCTTCTTCATCATCATCCTCTTCATCATCATCATCATCCTCTTCTTCTTCTTCTTCATCATCCTCTTCTTCTTCTTCTTCTTCTTCTTCATCATCATCATCCTCTTCTTCTTCATCATCATCATCATCATCATCCTCTTCTTCATCATCATCATCATCATCATCATCATCCTCTTCTTCTTCTTCATCATCATCATCATCATCCTCTTCATCATCATCCTCTTCTTCATCTTCTTCTTCTTCATCATCATCATCATCCTCTTCTTCTTCTTCTTCATCATCATCATCCTCTTCTTCTTCATCATCATCATCCTCTTCTTCTTCATCATCATCATCATCATCATCCTCTTCTTCTTCTTCTTCTTCATCATCATCCTCTTCTTCTTCTTCTTCATCCTCTTCTTCTTCTTCATCATCATCATCCTCTTCTTCTTCTTCATCATCATCCTCTTCTTCATCCTCTTCTTCTTTTTCTTCTTTTTGTCTTCCTCTTGCAGGTCACTGCTCATGTGCAGATTTTTTATCAGTAAAAAATCGGCCAATTTGCCCATCATTGCCGCGAAAATCGGCCGATCGGCAAATTCGGCCGTTTTTTTTCCCAACTTTACCGAAAAAAAAAATCTGCCAAAATACCGAAAAACGGCCGAACAAATAGCCCACTAACGATTCGAAAATCGGCCGATTTTATTTTCGGACGAAAAATCGGCCAATTTTCGACCCATCTATGGCCTGCATAAGATATGGTGTGGCCCTAGGGTCAATGTGTGTTTAGAATACTTCCAAAATGCACATATAAAAACACTCCATCCAAATGCATGTTCCATGTCTATAGCATGTTAAACAGAAAAAAAATGCACTTACATAATGTTAACATGCGCAAGTAAAAGTAGACAAAATCCACATCCTTTTATTCTGGCTTCACATACATGCATTGTGGTCTAACACCGCACTCCTGGGCAAATCACATGCAATTTGTGTGCGTTGCAATTAGAGACAAACATTTTGCACACCTCAAATTGCACTGCATCCGGGCCAAAAATGTGCAGGACCCTTTTTCAGGGTATGCACATGTATTGTACTGTCCAAGGCATTGCACACTAACGCATTGCACACTAAAAATGTCAAATACGTTAGTGTGTACAGTGCATGAGTGTAAAATGCGTTAGTGTGTACAGTGCATGAGTGTAAAATGCTTTAGTGTGTACAGTGCATGAGTGTAAAATGCTTTAGTGCACACTGCAGTGTACAACGCATTGCACACTGTAATACACTGTAATACCGTGTACACCCACACATTGTAGACTGTAATGCACTGTACACTATCATGCAGGATGGAGCAACGCATTGCACACTGTGATACCGTGTACACCCACACATTGTAGACTGTAATGCACTGTACACTGTCATGCAGGATGGAGCTACGCATTGCACACTGTGATACGCTGTCCACTGTCATGCAGAATCCAGCAACGCATTGCACACTGTAATACCATGTACACCAACACATTGTAGAATGTAATGCATTATACGCAGTATACATGTCCAGATATTCAAAGATTAGCCATGAAGGCCTAGCTGGTTACCTATTGGGCGACCGCAGATAGCCGAATAACGCTACACTGCATCCAGGCAGCTCTGGGAGGGTGTCATATGACATCCTGGCAGAACGCGCTCTCCGTGATTGCTGTGTCCTAAGGACACAGCTGATCACGTGATGTGGTAAAGGCCAATCACAGCGGCTTTTTACCATGTGATCAGCCATGTCCAATGACACGCTGATCACCGGGAAATGCATTTGCCGGGTCTTGGCTGCACTTTCATCACGCTATCAGAATGTGTGGAAAGTACTGCCGAGAACCAGCAGTTATCAAAGCAGGGGTCGGCCCCGATGATCAGTGCCCACCAGTGCCACCCAACAGTTACGCCCACCTGTGGCCAGCAGTGCCACCCACCAGTGCTGCCTCATCAACGCACATCAGTGTTGCTAAATTACCAGTTTACCAAATGTTATAATATAAACAGACTTTTATTCATTATGAGCTATTTTGTGGTTTATCGAGCAAAAAGTAAAACACACAGCAGCAAGTCAATACCACCCAAAGAAAGCTCTATTTGTCTGAAAAAAATGATATAAATTTAAGATGGGTACAATGTGGCATGACCGCACAATTGTCATTCAAAGGGTAACAGTGCAGAAAGATGAAAATTGGCCAGGACAGGAAGGGGGTAGGAGTACCCAGTAGGCAAGTGGTTAATATCATTGACCCATCAATACCCAGGAGCTAATGTACAGATAAGTAGCATGTGCACCAAGTGAGATTCTGCTAGGCCCCACCCACAAAATTGCAATTACCTGTCCCTCACATGTTATAAACATGTTTGCAATGGCCACACTTACTGTACATATAAGGATCATCTCCTCAGTTGATAACTGTGCTCTCGCCATGTCCAAATGCCAATAAGGTTATCAAAATTTTCAACCAACACAAAACCTCCAACCACTTGTCATCCACTTACACTCCCCACAACCACTTCCGGGTGCGCGCGCACGTGATGACGGACTTCCAGGATAGCCGTTCATGCGCCATGCGGACACCTGTTTGGTGCTTATTTGTTTGCAATCGCGCATTTTTATGTGCGGCTATGATAGCTTTCGCAAATGTGTGTTTCTTATTGATTTGTTTTTTTTAACCTTGGCTAATATTTGTTGACAAAGGCCAAAAAATCAACAAAGTGTGGACTATTTTATTACTGTAAATCGAATTGTAGAAAACCTGTAGCTGGCTGCACAGTGAATGTGACATTCATTAGTACATAATATTGTGGTGCAAGTGGGTTTTTTTTTTTTGGTTTTGAAAAAGCCAGTTTGCACCCACTTGCATATTCACGCTCTTACAAGCTACATTTGAGCAGATTATATAAGTATACAAAGTAACTATTAAGGTTGTTCATATATTGAACATAAAATAAACACAAAAACATCGGTCAAATATTTATTGATCAAATATATCGTCATTTATTTGGTCAGCAGGAACAAGTAGGTACAGTCAATATCTTGGTGAGTCACAAAAATAGGATTGATGTGGCAAAAATAAAACACTCCTGCTCATAAGAGCTTACAATCTAAAGATACTTCTAGTGAACTGTGTGTGCTCAGGTTATAGCAGGAAACAAAGGGGAAGATGAATCAAGTAACATTTTCATGCACATAGGATTTACTTACACAATCACGTAGTATAAAGATCCATTCAAAAAAAAAAGTCTTCAGATCAAAATATCAAGAAAACAAAGCATGTGAAAAAAAACCCTCCCACCTCTACAAATCCCCTCCCACCTCTACAAATCCCCTACACATACATTTGTCAGCAGGTTTGTCAGAAAAATGCATTGGAGTCTAAATAAACAAGCAAAATTAAAACAAGGGCAGATTTTAAACAAAACGATTGACATGTGTGAGGCTTTCAATGCAAAGAGAAAAAACACAATCATTGTGCAATAACACACAAACACTTTACAAGGCCAAAAATATGCAAACATTTCCAGCCCACTTCCAAACACAGCCTGGGTGGTGTCTGGGGCAATTCAGCACAAAATCTCTTCTTCCCCCAAACCACTACAAGCAAGGACTTAGTCACAAACCACCCGGCCTAGTAACAGGCCAAATCACTCACTACTGCACATCTTTATATAAGCTAGGTTGTATTTGGAGCAAACAAGGCCCCACACCCAATGAAGCCACACCCACCACTGACCTTAATTTGGTCAGTGAAAGTGTTTTCACCTGATGAATCCGCTTCCTACCTGCATTAACCCTTGGTATACAGGCCCCACAAATCAGAAAGAAATATACAGTGAAATGTACGTGTGCAGCATACAACAGAACATTGAGCAGGGATGTGAAAGGGAACCCCAATTGGAACCTTTATTGCTACTATGGTCACAATTCCCTCCAGATTCTCGCATGAGTTAAGACAGTCACATGACCACATCTTGTATGCAATACTGAAAATGACAAATCGATTTGACTAGTATGGTGAATTTCCCATCAATTGGCAAAACACTCCAGAAATCAAACATCACCAAACATTACACTCTGGGCAAAGCTGATTTACAAATCCTGCGACTTACAGTAAAGTTGACCATTTTAATGCAATTTTCAAGACATCTGACACAGATCTCTATGCAAATTGCCACTAAAGTAGTACATGTACTACTATAGAAATCAGTGTTTGAAACGCACCCATGTGGTCACTCTAATAGCAGACAATAGGGTGCGACTTTGCAGACGATTTACAACTTGCATGTTGTGCAAATCACATGCCATGTCCCACTCAATGTGCACGCTATTGGAGCGTTCATATTGTTGTGGTTCAAACTTGGTTGGAGCCGCAAGTAATAATAGAGTAATGAATACACTACTTTTCATGCAATTTGCTGAGAGATCGGTGTCGATTGTCTTGCAAATTGCACTTGAAATCACCATGTACCCTAACTTTGAAATCATGCAACTTCTATGCAAGTCACATGATGTGACTGTGCTGTCAATAACACCACTTAGAAATCTGCTTTAATGTGACCGGGTAGCCCCCAGTAACATTGTTTGCGATTGCCATGCAATTGGCATTACAGGCGACTTGCAAATCGTAGACCAAGTCGCACCCTATTGGCCACTGTAGGCTCTGTTCACATCCAATTGGATTGTGAACTCGTGCAACTTCACTGTAAGTTGGGCAATTGCCGCATCGGATTAGATGTGACAGTGGTGTTAGCCCCCAGTAACATTGTGTGCAATTTGCCATGCAAAGGGCAAGTTGCTGGCCATGCCAATCGCATGACAAGTCGCATCCAGGGTGTGCAATTTCAGGTGCAATTTGTGAATTGACATGGTACCTGATATTGGATATAATGAATGTGAATGTGAGTGTATTAACGTACGCCATTTGTTGCAGTGAGAGTTCAAAGGTATTTGAAGATTTTGGCCATTTATTAGCAATTTAACATCTAGACTCAAATAGAAATCGCAATGCTACACACAATTGAAAACACAACTAGTTAGTAATTCTCTAGAAAACACAGTAAAATTGGCAACTTAAACAGTAATTTTCATTTGCATATAGTGTGAACGAAGCAGGAGAATTAACAAAGGAAATAAATCTTTGAAGGCGTGCGGTCTGCTTTGTATTTGGTGGAAAAATCCATACCAGTATTTGTGACAAGTTTGATGTGTGGATTCACCAACCAAGTCTTTTCTCTCTCGCTCACTCTTCTTTGTCTCACTGGCTCGCTCTTCTCTCTCGCTCACTCTTCTGTATGTCTCTCTTTATCACTCTTCAGTATGTTTTTCTCGCTCACTCTTCTTCATCTCACTGGCTCGCTCTTCTCTCTCTCTGTCAGCTCTTTGCTTGCCAAATCCTTCACAAAAGTGGGTTGAGTGTAAACCATCATTATCAAATCTATTAGTGCTCCAGGCTCTTATCTTACCCCATTGTATGACATTCACATAAGGTGCAGCTTTGAAGGTGTTTCAACAGACAAGGCCTCATTCTAATTCACATTTTAGGGATCACTTAGACAGAAAGCAAAGATGTTGCCAGAACATCTATTTGAAGACAGCCACACACGGAGATCATGCTACTACCTCGCCGTGGTTGGGATTCAAACCGACAACCCTAGAGTTGTGAGGCAGTAGTGCTAACCACTAATCCACGGAGCTACATTGCTAATCCAGCCTGTATTTCTGTGCTGTGAATCAATCCTAGGTCCCTGGGCAAGTTCAGTGTAACTACCAGATATCTCCAATGTGACACAAATGTTGTGCTATGTTGCCAATTCACATGTATGTTGGTTCTATGTATCCCAATACAAAGGATTGCAATACTAATACAGGCGTACCTCGGTTTACCAATGCCTCAGGGAACGTCATATTTGGGGTACAAATGCCAAACCATTTCAGTTAATTGGTCTGTTTACAAATGTTTGAATAATTTGGTATGGGCATGTGGCCTGGTATGGTTCAGGAGGGGGGGAGGCGCTCGCTTGTCCCCCCCCCCTTTCCTGACCTGCTGGGCTGCATGCTCAGATAAGTATCTGTTATGGATTTTGGGGGGTACCCCATGCTGTTTTTTATTTAATTTCAGCGTGGAGTTACCCCTTAACATCCATACGAGACCCGAAGGGCTTAGTATGGATGGGAGGGGGGACCCCACGCCGGGTTTTTTACAAATTGTTTATAATTCCCTGCAATACTTTTACATCAACTGTCAGTGGGGAACTCCGCCGACAGCTGAAACATGAGCGCTGCATTGGTTTTCGCTACTAAAATGCTGCATGAGTTGATAACATAACTCATGCGGGATTGTAGGAGCGACAGCCATGTGTTAATGTTTCAACTGTCAGCGGGGTTCCCCACTGACAGCTGAATGTAAAAAAAAAAAAAAAAAGCGTGGGGTCCCCCCTCCCATCCATACCAAGCCCTTCGGATCTGGTATGGATATTAAGGGGGAACTCCACGCTGAAATAAAAAAAAACAGCTTGGGGATCCCCCCAAAATCCATACCAGACCCTTATCCGAGCATGCAGCCCGGCAGGTCAGGAAAGGGGGGGGGACGAGCGAGCGCCCCCCCTCCTGAACTATACCAGGCCACCTGCCCTCAACATGGGGGGGTGCTTTGGGGAAGGGGGGCTCCCCCCCAAAGCACCTTGTCCCCATGTTAATGGGGACAAGGGCCTCTTCCGTTATTGGGATAATTGGTCAGCCATTTTTTGGGATTTTAGCATATTTTGTTTACCAGTAAAGTTGAAAATTTTTTGTTCCAAATTTACTGATAAAAAAAATGTGCCAAAATCCCGAAAAACAGCTGACCAATTAACCCACTAACGGCCCGAAAATCGTTCGATTTTCTTTTCGGCAGAAAAATCGGCCGATTTTAGACCCATCTATGGCCTGCTTTACATGGGTCTAAAATCGTCCGCAAAAAAAATCGGCTGATTTTCAGCCCGTTAGTGGGTTAATTGGTCAGCCATTTTTGGGGATTTTGCAACTTTTTTTAATTGGTAAATTTGGATAAAAATTGGCCGATTTTGCAGATCGGCCGATTTTAGCTGCAATGATCGGCAAATTGGCTGATCTTTTAACAGATAAATAATCTGCACATGAGCCATGACCTGCAAGAAAAAGAATAAAAAAAAAGAATAAGAAAAAGAAAAATGCAGGCCTTAGATGGGGCGAAAACTGACCGTTTTAAAAAAAAAAAATCGGTTGTTCAATGGGCCGACGTTACCACCAATGGCAAAAAAATTGTTCGATTTTCGCCCCATCTACGGCCTGCAAATATAATAGCGAAGTAATTACTTCTGTCCCTGCAGAGAGCTGCGCTATTATATTTGACATTAAAAAGTATAAAGGTTGCAACATTGTATCTATTTGTATCCGAATAAAAACATCTATATCCGGAATGGATACAAATGGATACAATGTTGCAGTCTCTATACTTTTTAATGTCAAATATAATAGCGGAGCTCTCTGCAGGGACAGAAGGAATGTTTCAGCTGTCATCGGGGTTTCCCACTGACAGCTGAATTTTAAATTATTTCCGTGAATTAAATAAATAATAAAAAAAACAGCGTGGGTCCCCCCTCTCATCCATACCAAGCCCTTCAGGTCTGGTATGGGTATTAAGGGGGAACTCCACGCTGAAATTTAAAAAAAAAACAGCGTGGGTCCCCCTCAATATCCATACCAGACCCTTATCCGAGCATGCAGCCCGGCAGGTCAGGAAAGGGGGGGGACGAGCGAGCGCCCCCCCCCCTCCTGAACCATACCAGGCCACATGCCCTCAACATGGGGGGGTGCTTTGAGGCAGGGGGGGCTCCCCCCCCCAAAGCACCTTGTCCCCATGTTGATGAGGACAAGGGCCTCTTCCCCACAACCCTGGCCGGTGGTTGTGGGGGTCTGTGGGCGGGGGGCTTATCAGAATCTGGAAGCCCCCTTTAACAAGGGGGCCCCCAGATCCCGCCCCCCCCCCCTACGTGAACGAGTCTGCGGTACATGGTCCCGCAGACTCCTTCACAAAAAAACTAAGTGTGGTGTAAAAAAAACACAGTACAGGGTCTTTGACAAGTCCTTTATTAAAACAATGTCCCCCGAAGTAGATCCAACGTCAATCACGGCGGCGGCGGCAGGGACCCGAAAAAAGAAAAAAAAAAAGGTTCCGCTCCCGTCGGAGGCTCCCAGCCTTGTGAAGAAGAGGCTAGCTGACAGTTCTTATATAGGTATGGGGCGGGGCCAGCCGGGCACATCATCCCCGCCCCTTACCTATTTGAGAAATGTCACCCTGTCTCTCCGCTGAGGCTAACTAGCTGAATGCAGGAGACAGTCTGACATTTCTTATATAGCTATGGGGCGGGGCCAGCCGGGAACAGCAAGCATGTGACATGGGGCGGGTCACTCGGATGATGTCCCCGGCTGGCCCCGCCCCATAGCTATATAAGAAATGTCAGACTGTCTCCTGCATTCAGCTAGTTAGCCTCAGCGGAGAGACAGGGTGACATTTCTCAAATAGGTAAGGGGCGGGGATGATGTGCCCGGCTGGCCCCGCCCCATACCTATATAAGAACTGTCAGCTAGCCTCTTCTTCACAAGGCTGGGAGCCTCCGACGGGAGCGGAACCTTTTTTTTTTTTTCTTTTTTCGGGTCCCTGCCGCCGCCGCCGTGATTGACGTTGGATCTACTTCGGGGGACATTGTTTTAATAAAGGACTTGTCAAAGACCCTGTACTGTGTTTTTTTTACACCACACTTAGTTTTTTTGTGAAGGAGTCTGCGGGAGCATCTACCGCAGACTCGTTCACGTAGGGGGGGGGCCGGGATCTGGGGGCCCCCTTGTTAAAGGGGGCTTCCAGATTCTGATAAGCCCCCCGCCCGCAGACCCCCACAACCACCGGCCAGGGTTGTGGGGAAGAGGCCCTTGTCCTCATCAACATGGGGACAAGGTGCTTTGGGGGGGGGAGCCCCCCTGCCTCAAAGCACCCCCCCATGTTGAGGGCATGTGGCCTGGTATGGTTCAGGAGGGGGGGGGGGCGCTCGCTCGTCCCCCCCCTTTCCTGACCTGCCGGGCTGCATGCTCGGATAAGGGTCTGGTATGGATATTGAGGGGGACCCACGCTGTTTTTTTTTTTAAATTTCAGCGTGGAGTTCCCCCTTAATATCCATACCAGACCTGAAGGGCTTGGTATGGATGAGAGGGGGGACCCACGCTGTTTTTTTTTTTTTTTTTTTATTGTGGACCTTTATTTTTGCATTCAGCTGTCAAAATAAATATTATCTAGACCTTTGAAATAAGTAAAATCATTACAGAAATAATTATAAAGGATAAGAAACAAAAATAGAATCACTAGAACTAAGGAAATCTAATTAGATTACATGAAGATATGCCGAGTGCTGTTTATTAAACACAATAGTCGCGAGCGAGTGCCGGCTCTCAGAGGAATCCACAATCAGATTCACTATTAGTCAGTGGCTAAAAAGCAAACGCCCATGGCAGAAGTCTAAAATGTGTTCTGCACATGCTCAGTTGTATCTGCCAAAGACACTGCACGGGCTTCTAGATTTTTACTGTGTCGATTTCCTTGAAAAAAACGATTTTTAACACATTTTTAATTTTTTTGGAAATAGCAGATATTGTTTAAAGTGAAGTCCTGATATTTGGCAAAGCAAATTTCTAAGTGAACATGTCTCTGCAGTGATTTTTCATGGTTTTAGACTTGCTTCTTAGCAAGTCTGTTTTGTGAGTCTGATTTCGGGCGTGTGTCTTTTTGTGAATTAGATTGGGCATCTGCTTATGGGCTCTGCTCAATAGTGAATTAGGTTGCAGGGTAAAAAATGACAGACGCCCATGAAAATTGGGCTTAAGCCCATAAATATGCGCCCACGCCCAATAGTGAATCAGGGCCCTATTGTCTACATGCATTCACCCCAATATTGGCTTCCTAATGGTGACAATAGTGGAACATGACTGTGTTAGCAGGGTTGCTTGTAACCTCCATTTGGGAGACAGCTGCCACCCCATAACAGGATGTGCCTACACAAGGATAAACAAGGAAGCTTAAGGAGAACTTTACCCTTCTTACAAACTATAGATCAATCCTGCGCCCCCCCCAACAGTATTGGATATTGTCTTAATATTTTTTTTTAAATGGTATGGGGAAACCTGGTTTGGGTCCCCTATCTGGCCCAAGGCCAGAATGACATGTAAAGTGCCTGGAGCCTCCTGGGATACCCTCTTCTCCAGTTCCAGGGGGCTTCAGGGAACTGCACGGCACAAGTGCGTCATCAGGGGGACTGGCCATCTACTTATTGTTTTATAGCAGTGTCATCACAAGGCCCCTGCACAACCCAGAAGAATCACCCTGCAATGCTTAATGATGTTGGAAGAAAATGGCGGTGGAGGGCTGGGTGTGCTATGGTGAAGCAGCAGATCCCTAGAAAACACAACTGGATTGCCAGGCACAACCAGACTATACAGATCAGAGGGAATGGGGAAAAAAAGGGAAGGGATTATAGGGAGGAGGGAGTTGAATTTCTCTTTAATTTCAGGATCCCCAGGTATTATTTATTGAAAGCTGTAGATTTAAAAAGACTGAATTTCTTGTATAAGCCAAATCTGATTCTTTCTATCACGTTGTACCATCAAAGCATGTAGAGTCCTTTGTTAATATTGCAGAACCTTTTCTCACATTTTCTATAATGTGTTGTGATTTGTGAAATAAAATTAGCTACACTTTTCACAGAGATGATTAAAACAACTGTGATCATTCCCAAGTAAATAGTACGCCCACAAAAGTCTAACTTTGTCTAAACTAAAATGGAAGCGAGAGGACAAATAATCTGTGACCAGATTTAACCCCAATTGCCAATTACTTGAAAATATGCCCAAACACTGTCATGTTTTCCAAAATTGCTCCATATCTTATAGGTACTAATTAGAGATTGTTCAGGACAGGCCCCATCTGTAGATTTACTCTAACAAGCGAGATGTCTGAGTGGGCATTTATTTTTCTGGCATGGCAGCGCTGTGTAATTATCACCATCATTTTCTTTCCCCAAAACATCATGAAAGAGTTTTCAAACAAAACAGATTGTGAGGATGCAAAAAACAAACACCAACTCAAAATCTGTTAATCTTAAAATTACAGTAAAGGAATGTGAATGCTGTAATTAAAGGGCTATAATGAAACATATTATTAAATAAATTCATTGATTTTACCAATAATTTTCTATTGCTTCTGCTTTCCAATTTCACCCCCACGAGGAGATGTGAGAACAGCTAATATGCAAATCTTTAGCCTCCTGATTCTCAGCAGCTGCACAGCAATACATCTGCATCTTCCCCTGAACATGCCTTTCCAAATTTGAGGCACTATAGTGAGTATGCAGCACCATTCTGACTCATTAAATAAAAGCCTGTATATGTTGTTATTGCCTTACCATGTTTCTATGAACAGGTCAGCTCCCAGACCCTCAGGACAGCCCCCTTGATTAGTTATAAATCCCCTACCCTTCTCTGAGGCCACCATTCGGAGAATCCCTTTTGTGTAATTCATGAAGACAGGGTTGTCCTCAGACCTACGTTAGATCTTCTACCAAATCTCATGTCTAAATTCCATTTCAACTGGGAATGGTCTCCTTCAGTACATCTTCCTATTCCTGAAACTGAAGAGAATAGGAAATGGCACACCTTGGATCTAAAGTGGTCCATTGGCTGTTACATGGAGCAGATAGCACAAAAAAAGAAAAACAGATTATTTGTCCTACTAATAGACACAAAATAAAAGCAAGTGGCTTTGCCAAGGACCTTTGCAGCTTGATTTCTCTGGACAGTCAACCATTGGTTTGGATCCTCTGGTAGGACCTATGGTGCATTAAACAAGGGACACGACAACACTGTGGGCGGTAGCAGCAAGAATTCTGGAAGATGTCATCTTCAGGGCTGAGAGTTGGCCCTCTCAGATCACATTCTTCTGGATGTGGCACAAGCTGGATCCAGCAATGGTTTTTCATTCTGATTTTGGTTTTAAGATTCTGTCTTCTGAGATTGTGCATGTCTGAGTAAGTTTTTATCTTTAGCAGCACCCACCCATGTTGTTTTATTACTACATATGTCCCATTCAAGCTAACAAGGTGAGGTGCCTGGTAAGTAGACAGTTCCTATCTGATTCTTACCAAAATGCTCCTTTCCTACTAGTGTAGCACCCTCTAGTTAGCTAAGAGGAGCTCTAGCTTCAATTGTTAGATGGGGCTCAGTAGCAGCCCAATTGCAACAGTCAGAGGGAGGTGAAAATTTTGGGTCAAAGCTGAGAGGCTCTAGGGAACTCAAGCATTGGCAACTGCTTTGGGGGAAAACAAAATATAAGTGATGATAATTGACAATATTATTCCTTCACAGGAAGTTCTCTGTAGGAACTATCGATGGATCCATTTGCCAGGTTCGATTTGCTAAGGGCCTGGCAAATCATGTTTGATATTTACCAAATCCTTTTCGTGATGAAACATATAAATCCCCCAAAAAACAAAATTAAAATCTACAAATATAATCAATTTATACAATCAAAATAAATATTAATCACTTAAACTAAAAAATTGTGTTTAAATAAATTCACTCCCAATTCTGTCTCAAAATCACAAAATAAAAATCCATAAAATAAAATTCCATAAAATAAAATGAGATAAAATCCCAATGTGTCCAAAATTCAAGTTCCAAATTTTTCACTTCAATCCAGTTACAAGGAAATTGATTCTAAATATTCCATGATAACCTCAAAAAAAGAAAAAAGAAAATTCATAGTGTATTATCTTTTTATATATATGTACTTCACTCTGTGCAAAACACAAAATCACTCTTAAAAAACTCGTGCAAATAAAACAAATATGTACTTATTCTCCCACTATATCAATCAAAAATAAATAAGTAAAACCCAAAACGTGAAAAAACTCGTGATCACACCAACCACTTGTGAATAGTGATACTAGGTACTAGTACCCTCTATAATCCAGCCAAAAGTGATACCAGGTACTATTACCCTCTTGAAGTAATTCTCAAGCATGAGCTGACATAGGGAATCCGTATCTTTCAATCCTTCATTTTCAGGGGTATTCCTCCCAACTCCTCATAAAAACATAAAGGCTCTTAGGCAGAATCCATATTAAAGGAACAAATTTAATCGTAACTTACATAGAAAACAGGAAAATCCAGCTTCCAACATTGCTCTCTCAAACTTTTGGTTGACCAAAAGTACCTGGTATCACTTTTGGCTGGATTATAGAGGGTATTAGTACCTAGTATCACTATTCACAAGTGGTTGGAGTGATCACGAGTTTTTTCACGTTTTGGGTTTTATTTATTTATTTTTGATTGATATAGTGGGAGAATAAGTACATATTTATTTTATTTGCACACGTTTTTTAAGAGTGATTTTGTGTTTTGCACAGAGTGAAGTACATATATATAAAAAGATAATACACTATGAATTTTCTTTTTTCTTTTTTTGAGGTTATCATGGAATATTTAGAATCAATTTCCTTGTAACTGGATTGAAGTGAAAAATTTGGAACTTGAATTTTGGACACATTGGGATTTTATTTCATTTTATTTTATGGAATTTTATTTTATGGATTTTTATTTTGTGATTTTGAGACAGAATTGGGAGTGAATTTATTTAAACACAATTTTTTAGTTTAAGTGATTAATATTTATTTTGATTGTATAAATTGATTATATTTGTAGATTTTAATTTTGTTTTTTGGGGGATTTATATGTTTCGTCACGAAAAGGATTTGTTGGATTGTATACTTTCTAGGGAGAAAGTTGTGACTTTTGGTGAGGGTGAAAGTGAAGGAGTTTATTGATTGATTGATTCATGTTTGATATTTGGTGAACCTAACATGAAAAGGGAATCCCATTGATTTCCTTGCACTATGTGAAGCACATCTTGTTTTTAAATTCTAGTTGTTTTTAGGGCTAATGGCAAACTGTTGTCAAAACTAGGCACAGAAAGCTGGTCACTGCCATAGAGGACATGCGCAATGCAAAGAAAACACAAATAAAAAACAACACTGTACAGTACAGCAGGTATTTTCATGCAGCTTTGTGGGCAACATTGACAATACACAAAAGCCTTTACATAACATGACTGGGGATGCTTCAGAGCTGTATGTGGTGTTACAGAAGAGTGCGATTTTCATGGACAGTTTCACCAACAGCATATACAGTACTGGCTGTGGAATAGATTTTCTTCTTTTACTTTCAGCTTGGCTTACATACAGCAGCATCATCCCAATCTGATTCCTTTCAGCTTAAAAAAAATAATATTTTTTCAAGAAGCTTTAGAAGAGTCATGTGCTTTTTCCTCTAAGGGTACCGGCAGAAAGAAATTGGCCAGCAGTTTGCTGTGGATGTTAATGCAATACTGCCCTGCCAATAGTACATTTCTATCAGGCTCCAATTTAGAATACCTCAGATGATACAGTAGTGGGGCATTTTTAATGAGGGGGAATGGGTCAAAATGTACATTAGACAAAGATCACATGTTGGAAATTACAAGAATTAAGAGACACAGCAGTGTACAACTGGTCAGCAGCAGTACAGTTTTAATAAGAGATAACAGGCCTGACCAGTGTATGGCTAACTTTTATTTTATCTATGGGGATAGGGGTTGCCGTGAATGTGAGTGATGTAGTGTTAGGTGGTTTAGGTGCATACAGGTGTACCTCGGTTTTCAAATTTAATTTGTTCTGCAGGACTTTTCGTATTGCGAAAAATTTGTCAACTGAAACATGATTTCCCATAGGATCTGTGGCGATCTGTCACCCAGGATTCTCAACTAGGCAGGTTGAGGGGCTCCATGGTAAGTGTTTGATACGGAGGAAAGTGGCTTTTCACTTTCCTCCTTTGTTTGTAAGGTCTGTTTTGGGATCTGGAGCCTGGAGATTTCAAAGAGATCTGGGAGGGATGAAATCTCCAATCCTGGGACCAGGTTTTGGGAATGGCCAGGAGACTGATTGCGCAGGTGTGTGCAGGCCTTTTCAGAGAGTCAGGATCAGAGTTCTGGGCTCCACCCGGCAGATAGGAGTCAGGAGGGCTCCACTTGGAAGACGGGAGGTCACTGCCTGGAAGTCAGGTGGGCTCCACCTAGGAGAGGTGGAAGCCAAAAGCAGCAAGGGGCTGCTAGAGACTAGCTGTGTGCTAGTGGTCATAATTCTTGAAGAAGTCTACAGGAGACAGACATCAAGCTGAGTGTAAGCCAGGAGGCTGAATCATTGTTTTGTTTGATGGTGGATACCCCTGTGTGGGAAACTTCTGTTTTGAACTTTCGTTTAAATAAAAGTGGGCTAAAAAGGCCCTGAAAAGAAAGCGAGTAGCTGTGTGCGTTTAAAAGCTCTACCACGTTGAAGCGAGTTCCCACAATATACACACACACATTTTGTTACAGCAGCTTTGCAGGTCAGGGAGTCTTTGGGTGGTCAGTTAATACTTGAAATGTTACAAAGCTGGGGGCTCATCTGTGGTATGGCGATTCCACTTGGTTGGTTATTGGTGGTCCTCTTAGGAGCTAGGTCCCCTGCAGGAAAAAGTAAGTGTGTGATTTGTAACATCTTCCAGCTATTTGGGCCACGGCTAAGGACATGGGCGATTCTAGTCATAATTGTGCCTTCAAGGGCATCCAAAGAACTTCTCCTGGTTGCATACTCAAAATTGTTGATGGTTTAGTTAATGTTATGTTATTTATTTTGTTTTGGAAATAAAATGACTGTTATGGTCATTTAAAACCACATCTCGAAGTCTGTGTTATTATTTTAAAGTTTTAGTAGAGGGACCGAGGTTGACAAATCCTTTAGTCAAGTACAGACACCAGGATTTATATGAATATGTCATCTCTGAGCAGGCTTCTCAGTCCAAAAAGTAAATGGTGACCCTGGATGATGCATGGAAAATAACGGCTCTGTCCTTCGGGGCAGAAAATCAGATTGTCAGAAGGAGAACCTTCATCTTTGTGAGAAGTAATGAATACCTGGAAGTTTTATACTTACATATTACCTAGCATGCATAAATATGATGTAATCAGCTTTGAAGTCAAACTCTGCAAATAAATGTATCAATAACGCAGACAAAGTTACCTGAATCCATTGTCATATGATCTGGTTCTTCTAATGGCCACCAGTGGACAAAAGGTGCTCTCCTTTGGGCTGCTTTAATGCAACAATGTTAAAGTGCAGCATAATGTGTGTTAATGCACTACAATGGTGTGAATGGGCCCCTGCAACACGCCTATAATGACTCCCTAGCTGCATTTACTACAAAGTAGTTCATCCTCAAAGATCCTAAAGGATCACAACAAATTCTATAAAGTGGGGCTTCAGTCAACTTCAGCACATGTTTAGGGCTGGCAAGCAGTTTCTTCTATAAAAAAGGGAAAAGTTCTGTAAATGCAGTGTCTCTGTTGTGAATTTTAAAGATTAATTTCTACACAATGCCCACAACTACAGAGGTGAATGATGGCTTGATTTAAAATGCTTTTTACTATTTGTTCACAACTTGTAAAGAGTTTAATGTGCATAATCTGCGCAGAGGTTCATTTTAAAGCAGTAGTAATGTCAAATCCGTGTTGAAACCCTGAAGAAGAGGGAGAGTCTATATCCACCAAAACACATTGACTATATCTCATGCTCTTCAAAAATAAATCATTTTTGGAAACAGATTTTTTTTATTGCGTTTTACAAAAAGTTTCTTACAAAGAACAAATCATTCAAACTTACAAGTTAATGGCTCAATCACAAGAAAGGTGATCCAGTTACAAGCATCTATGAATTTCAAACAGACCAGATTGTTTAAGCGATAAAGAGACGGAAGATCCATGCCAAGTAACTCATCAAATGTCCACAGATAAACATTAAGACTATGCATAACTTGTAATGGGCTTAAAACCTAATAAAATGAAAATGTGACGACACCATGCTGAGTGTTTTGTATAGTTAACATATGTAAGTGGCCTCAGTCATTACATAGGGGCACCTGCTCACAGGATCCCCTGGGAAACATACCCCTTCGAGATTTTGGCATGCTGGTCAGTCTGCCTCCAATTATAGCAACAATCTGTGAAGTAGAAGAGAAGCCGGAGCAATGTTCCCAAGCAATGTCAGGACCACATGTCCCAGATTTAGTTAGTTCAGTCCTAGCTAGACCCATTTCTTCTATTTTCCTCCAGTCAGTTTTAGTAGTTGGCAGAGACAAGGCTCAGGAAAGTCCTTGTCTTCTTCAAAAGAATGGAAAAAAATCCTATTTACTGAAATTAGCTGAAGTAAAATTGTGTTGGGCTCAACTACTGTGTCTTTTTGGAGTGTTAAGCTGCCTGTGGATTATGCCTCATCAGCAGGTGACCATACAGTCTGAATGAGGAAAGAACAAACAGAAGGCGCACAGGCCTAGTGCATTACCATAAAAAATGTTTAATAAAAAATAAAGTAGGTGTTGTACTCACAAACGACAATATAGCCAGTGGCTCTGAGGAAGAGGCAAGTCCTGGAAACGCGTCAGCCTATTGGATGTCTACATTCCCTATTGCGGATTGTTACTCAGCGCGGTGTTGACCCAGCTGTTCTTTTTGATGTGCCTTGACTATATTTTCGTTTGTAAGTACAACACCTACTTTATTTTTTATGGTAATGCACTAGGCCTGTGCGCCCTCTGTTTGTTCTTTCCTCATTCAGTATATTTGGATTCCCCCGGTCTACTTGAGGGCAGCAAGGTGTGCATGTTCCAGGACATTCTTAATGTGGTTGAGAGCCCGCATTTAGTCCATCCCCAAGCGCAGGAGCATTTGTGTTTGCTGGTTCTTTGACCATACAGTCTGAACAGACTGGGTCTAACGAGGTACGTCAAAGCCTAAAGCGGCATTTGAAACAGAACACTAACCCTTCCCCACTATCCAAAATTAAGAAAATTGTTTTGCTTATGGATACATTGTAACTAAGCATTTAGCTTAAAAAATTCAATATGAAGTGAAATCGGTAATCTAGATCTAGCTTGTCCCATTGCCTCAAGAAGGCCTCAATCCATGTCATGTCATAGTTGTTTGCTCATATTTTTTACTTTTGGGCAATGAATGTGTGTTTATTTTTTACCTGTTTTGGAATATTTATGAAAAAAAAAAAAAGTCTGCTCCCGTCCCGTGCTGTGTGATAATGCTAAATGCCAATTATCCACAGTACCCTAAACACAACAATTTTCACAAATTTCACTAGACCAGTCTCATTCAGACCATTGAGTGTCTACGTCCCTTTTAACAGCATTATGCTTATATTGCATCATTTATGGATTCATTTCTATAATGTCTGATTAAGAAAATTGCAGATTATTTTCATTTTCAAGTATCTTTAAGTCTATCTTTACTGCTCATAGATCTTCAGTGCAGCGAGATAAGCACAAGAGAATATTTTGAGTTCAGATAAAGCTCCATTGTGATCATTGAATGGTTTAAATGGATACGTTTGAGACTGTAATTTTGTCCTTGACATTTATGTACAAGTAGAGAGCTGAAGGTATAGTCAAGGCTTTGTTGCAGACGATGGAACCATTTATAGTAGAAATAAACCCGAGTTGAATGACATTTAGTTTTCTAAAGCGTTGTGTATCATAAACAACTGCTGTTAAAAAAAAAAAAAAAGCTACAAAAAACCCCAAATAATATACTTGTTTTTAATTTATTTAATCCTTTTTGCGTCTTAGTTGCTCACATTTTGCAGCATCTTCCTGTCTATTTCCATGCACTCCAGCAGGCCTGGACTGGCCATAGGGTGCATCAGGCATTTGCCCAGTAGGCTGGTGCCACCGAGTTGCATGTCCTAACAGCCCACCAGCCTCATCATCCTTGTTGCACATGTCCCTCCTCCAGCTCTGACTCCCAACCAGACAGAATTCTGAATGTGGACTCTCCTTGGCTGGAAGCTGAGGCAGAGAACAGGAGGGGCTGTTTATGTAGACACTGTCTGTGACATTACACCAAGTGCGGTACCTGTGGCACTCAGTAGTGGATCTCTCTCCCTCCTCCATGCCCTGTCTGGCCAACTTCTCTCCCACAGGAGGCAGAAGATGCTTCCTGTCCTCTGAGACTAGAACAATGATGATTCCTGAGATGTCCAACCGTGCTTTGTCCAGCATCAAGAACTTTTCCACGGTGTCACAGTCTGGGTCAGGTTCAGAGACCAGTTGCTATAGCAGAGTTAAGGCTTACCTGAAACCAGCAGGATAGGTACACAGGCAGGTCACCCTGGGAAAGGACGCAGGCTCACCTGAGGTGCAGGGTCTAAGCACCAACCGGTTTTCACCAGAGCTGCTAATGGTGGAGACGGATTTGGCCGCATGTTGGTACCAGGTCGCAGATCTCAGGATCACCCCACCAGGGAATGAGCAAGCCGGAATCCAGTAGCAGATCGAACAAGTTAGGGATCAAGCAGAAGCGGAGTCAGTCAACAAGCCAAGGGTCGGTCACAAACGGTAGTAGATGAGGATGAGGCAAAATCGTAGTCTAGGAAGAAGCCAAAGGTTGGTAGCGAAGGTATAGACGGCAGCAGGAGAGTCAAGCAGGATATTGGCTGGAGAAGGCACAATAATCTGGCAAAGAGGAAATGCAGAGACATGGCTTTTATCAGGAAGTTCATGGCAGGAGCAAGGGGTTCAAGGTTCAAGACAAACAGGGCCAAGGCAGGATCATGCAAACAATTGTCAAGGGAGCTGTCCAGCATTCCAGGTGGCTCAGCAAGAAGAAACATTGCCTCTCACCGCAGAAGGCCCAGGTTTGGACCCAGGCTCTGACAGGTGGAGAGCATCTCCTGTGCAGAGGATCAGGAAAGTGTTTATTAGGTGAGAACACCACCTGTAAAAAGTATCGCAAGTCATAGCAAAGTGCAACCCTCAGCTCCATGCTCTGTCTCTGGAATCGTGCACACATCTCTAGGGGGATAGAGGAATACTAGGTTTCCCAATGACGTTTGATCATATCAAACCTTCATACCTCAATGATGTATAGCCAGGCCCGGACTTGGCCTCCTAACAAGAGCTGGCTAATGTTGGGGTCCCCAACCCCTGAGCATGTGGACTGGACAGGGCTAACACCTACAGCCATTCCTGTGTCTCCTCTCCTGGCTCTGGAGATCTGCACAGAGAGCAGGAGTCTTTTCATTCTAACAAGCAGGTAATATGATCCAGATCTGCAGTTCCTCCTGCCCCTTGCCCTGCTGCCCAGTGGGAAGGGAGATCCTGGAGAGGGCACCTCAGCTGAATCCTGCCTCTGCCCTGCCAAAGGGAGGACTGTGCAGGGGAGGCAGAGAGTAAAAGAGGGCACTCTGATTAGAGAGAAAAGGGGGGTGGCATGACTGCATGGGGCACTCTGATGGGGGGGCTGTAATTGCTAGGGGTACTATAATGAAAAGGGGCACTAGTATATAAAGGGGACTGAACTGGAAAGGGGCACTGTAATGATTACAGCTCCTCTTTACAGTGCAGTCCCCTTTATATTACAGTGCCCCTTTACAATACAGGGTGGAAGACCGGCTCCATGAATATCCCATTGGCAACCACCCTCGTGAACACCCCCCTTTCCCCAGGCTGCTTTGTCTAAAATGCCCGGGCTTATTTTTTGAGTGATGGCTTCATGGCATAGCTCAAGGTGGGTTTCCTGATGGTGGTAACAATGGACCATGCTTTTGTAATTTGAAATAGCCATTTGGAAGAAGGGATGATAGTGCAGCAGAACAATTAAGAAACATGGACAGAGCATTATCATGCTATAAAAAGAAGTGCCTGAACATGGACCTTCATGGTGGAATCACCAGGTACAGTATTAATTTAACGTTGAACTCTGGGCAGAACTAATGCAGCAAAAATTCCTTGCCTTGCAAAATGTATCAATGCTTCTGGGAATTTGGTTATTGTCCTCTTTGCATGACCAATCGCTGCTGCCAACTGGACATGAGTAGGTGATATGTTGTGCAATAGCTACGCTGTATTTCAGGCCTGCAGCGATGATGCTGCTATTCAGTCCTGGTATTTTCAAGGGGTGGAGCCGGGTCCCTGGTTGTGACATGGATTAACTACCCTCATACCACCCAATTGTGTCACTAGACGAAGTTGTAGTTCAACCTGGCGTATGGGGCCATATTTCAAGAGGTGTAAGGGACAAGAGAGAGGATTGGCAGGTTTATTATGAGAGAACAAGAGTTCAACTTTAGTGAAAGCTAATTTATTGAGTTTTGACTATAGCCTTTTGGTATTATGTTATCATATTAAAACTGATTGTGATGAATTTAGCATTTGGGTGCCTTTGAGTCTCCAGGGAGAAGAGTGCTATAGAAATATAAATTAAATTGCCCACTTCAGCTCTCACACCTACAAACCAATTATGGACCAAAGCAATTTTTACAATTTAGCTTTGGGCCTATTAATTTGGTAAAATGTTGTCATTACTTAAAAGGTTATTCTACTTTAGAGGAAAAAAATATAGCAAGTAAAAACAAAGAATTAATATAGCATATGCAATTGCTACACAAGCCATATTATAATTTAATGTTATTAATGTTATTAAAAATTACCTTTTCTTTTTAACCGCTTCCCACCTGGCCACTGCACATAAGCGGCCTGGGTGGAATAAGAGGAGATCTGGGGAGCACAATCGTGTGACCGCTGTCGTGTGATGGCTGGCTGCTCTGATATCACTATGTCAGTGCTACCGGCCATTATCACTGATCTATGCCACAGCAGTACAGTGTCACCAGACTAGTGCTGCCAGTCCCCCAGTGTCCCTAATCACTGCCACATCATTGTTCCCAACCACTGCCACCCACTCACAGTGTCCCAATTATCACCACACCAGTCAAATTGTTCCTGATCACCGCCACATCAGTTACAGTGTCCCTGGTCACCACTACACCAGCTGATATGTCACTACACAAGTGTAAAGCCCCTTTCACATGGGCGGTCCGGTAGGGTCCATCTGTCCATTAATCAGGTGGACCTGCATGGACCCTCTTCTAAGGGTAGCCAGATGTAAACAAACTTGTGTCGGTTTACACTTGGCTATCTCCAATCCAATCCACAAAAACAAATGGAAGGGGTATCTATTCCCCTCTGTCTGGCCAGATCAGATATCAGTCGGGTATAAACAGACAGCCGGTCCATTTACATAGGACTGCCAATAGCTACAGCGGGCAGGGTTATGCAGAGCAGACGCAAACCTGTCAGCCAACAGCTCCTGCCAGCTCAGCAGGGAATCAGTGGACAGATCCCCTGCTGAGCGAAAACGTATTTGGCCTGTGTGAAAGTCAGCAACAGGGTCCCTGATTGTGGCCACACCAGTCCCAGTGCCACCTAATCAGTATAAGTCAGCAGTGGTGTTCCTGATTGCTGCCACACTAGTCCCCAGTGTCACCAGACCAGTGCAGCCAACAACAATGTTCCTGATCACCGTCACACCAGTGCACTGTTGCCTCTGCTTGTAATGACCCTGGTCTGTTTATTGACTACATTTCTGACTGCAGCGTGGACCGATCCTTTGCCCCTTTGATGAGCATGTCTTTGCTTGAGGCCTGAGCTTACTCATCTGCACGTCTGATTGACTATGTTCCTGTGAGACACCAGTCCCAACCATCCCCTGCGAACAACTGCACTCCTGGAACCACAGGAACTCTTTTGTTCTTCCTTTCTTCAGTCTCCTGTACTTCCTGGCCAGTGAATATGACATTACTCGGGGTAGCCATGTACCAGTAGGCTAGGTATGCTTGGCTCATAGGAACTGTGACTGCTATAGATGACGCTACACTAAGCTATATTCCCTGACCACTCATATAGAGGTGACCATGCCAATATATTGATTTTATACAATTAGTTGATTTGTGTGATACACAAGATACAATGTCTGGTATATAATCAGCCCAGACAGTGGGGCCCTGATTCACTATTGGGCGTGGGCGCATATTTATGGGCTTAAGCCCAATTTTCATGGGCGTCCGTCATTTTTTACCCTGCAACCTAATTCACTATTGAGCAGAGCCCATAAGCAGATGCCCAATCTAATTCACAAAGAGACACACGCCCGAAATCAGACTCACAAAACAGACTTGCTAAGAAGCAAGTCTAAAACCATGAAAAATCACTGTAGAGACATGTTCACTTAGAAATTTGCTTTGCCAAATATCAGGACTTCACTTTAAACAATATCTGCTATTTCCAAAAAAATTAAAAATGTGTTAAAAATCGTTTTTTTCAAGGAAATCGACACAGTAAAAATCTAGAAGCCCGTGCAGTGTCTTTGGCAGATACAACTGAGCATGTGCAGAACACATTTTAGACTTCTGCCATGGGCGTTTGCTTTTTAGCCACTGACTAATAGTGAATCTGATTGTGGATTCCTCTGACAGCCGGCACTCGCTCGCGTCTATTGTGTTTAATAAACAGCACTCGGCATATCTTCATGTAATCTAACTAGATTTCCTTAGTTCTAGTGATTCTATTTTTGTTTCTTATCCTTTATAATTATTTCTGTAATGATTTTACTTATTTCAAAGGTCTAGATAATATATATTTTGACAGCTGAATGTAAAAATAAAGGTCCACAATAAAAAAAAAAAAAAAAAAAAACAGCGTGGGTCCCCCCTCTCATCCATACCAAGCCCTTCAGGTCTGGTATGGATATTAAGGGGGAACTCCACGCTGAAATTTAAAAAAAAAAACAGCGTGGGTCCCCCTCAATATCCATACCAGACCCTTATCCGAGCATGCAGCCCGGCAGGTCAGGAAAGGGGGGGGACGAGCGAGCGCCCCCCCCCCCCTCCTGAACCATACCAGGCCACATGCCCTCAACATGGGGGGGTGCTTTGAGGCAGGGGGGCTCCCCCCCCCAAAGCACCTTGTCCCCATGTTGATGAGGACAAGGGCCTCTTCCCCACAACCCTGGCCGGTGGTTGTGGGGGTCTGCGGGCGGGGGGCTTATCAGAATCTGGAAGCCCCCTTTAACAAGGGGGCCCCCAGATCCCGGCCCCCCCCCTACGTGAACGAGTCTGCTGTAGATGCTCCCGCAGACTCCTTCACAAAAAAAAAAGTGTGGTGTAAAAAAAACACAGTACAGGGTCTTTGACAAGTCCTTTATTAAAACAATGTCCCCCGAAGTAGATCCAACGTCAATCACGGCGGCGGCGGCAGGGACCCGAAAAAAGAAAAAAAAAAAAAGGTTCCGCTCCCGTCGGAGGCTTCCAGCCATGTGAAGAAGAGGCTAGCTGACAGTTCTTATATAGGTATGGGGCGGGGCCAGCCGGGCACATCATCCCCGCCCCTTACCTATTTGAGAAATGTCACCCTGTCTCTCCGCTGAGGCTAACTAGCTGAATGCAGGAGACAGTCTGACATTTCTTATATAGCTATGGGGCGGGGCCAGCCGGGGACATCATCCGAGTGACCCGCCCCATGTCACATGCTTGCTGTTCCCGGCTGGCCCCGCCCCATAGCTATATAAGAAATGTCAGACTGTCTCCTGCATTCAGCTAGTTAGCCTCACCGGAGAGACAGGGTGACATTTCTCAAATAGGTAAGGGGCGGGGATGATGTGCCCGGCTGGCCCCGCCCCATACCTATATAAGAACTGTCAGCTAGCCTCTTCTTCACATGGCTGGAAGCCTCCGACGGGAGCGGAACCTTTTTTTTTTTTTCTTTTTTCGGGTCCCTGCCGCCGCCGCCGCCGTGATTGACGTTGGATCTACTTCGGGGGACATTGTTTTAATAAAGGACTTGTCAAAGACCCTGTACTGTGTTTTTTTTACACCACACTTAGTTTTTTTGTGAAGGAGTCTGCGGGACCATGTACCGCAGACTCATTCACGTAGGGGGGGGGCCGGGATCTGGGGGCCCCCTTGTTAAAGGGGGCTTCCAGATTCTGATAAGCCCCCCGCCCGCAGACCCCCACAACCACCGGCCAGGGTTGTGGGGAAGAGGCCCTTGTCCTCATCAACATGGGGACAAGGTGCTTTGGGGGGGGAGCCCCCCCTGCCTCAAAGCACCCCCCCATGTTGAGGGCATGTGGCCTGGTATGGTTCAGGAGGGGTGGGGGCGCTCGCTCGTCCCCCCCCTTTCCTGACCTGCCGGGCTGCATGCTCGGATAAGGGTCTGGTATGGATATTGAGGGGGACCCACGCTGTTTTTTTTTTAAATTTCAGCGTGGAGTTCCCCCTTAATACCCATACCAGACCTGAAGGGCTTGGTATGGATGAGAGGGGGGACCCACGCTGTTTTTTTTATTATTTATTTAATTCACGGAAATAATTTAAAATTCAGCTGTCAGTGGGAATCCCCGATGACAGCTGAAACATTCCTTCTGTCCCTGCAGAGAGCTCCGCTATTATATTTGACATTAAAAAGTATAGAGACTGCAACATTGTATCCATTTGTATCCATTCCGGATATAGATGTTTTTATTCGGATACAAATAGATACAATGTTGCAACCTTTATACTTTTTAATGTCAAATATAATAGCGCAGCTCTCTGCAGGGACAGAAGTAATTACTTCGCTATTATATTTGCAGGCCGTAGATGGGGCGAAAATCGAACAATTTTTTTGCCATTGGTGGTAACGTCGGCCCATTGAACAACCGATTTTTTTTTTTTAAAACGGTCAGTTTTCGCCCCATCTAAGGCCTGCATTTTTCTTTTTCTTATTCTTTTTTTTTATTCTTTTTCTTGCAGGTCATGGCTCATGTGCAGATTATTTATCTGTTAAAAGATCAGCCAATTTGCCGATCATTGCAGCTAAAATCGGCCGATCTGCAAAATCGGCCAATTTTTATCCAAATTTACCAATTAAAAAAAGTTGCAAAATCCCCAAAAATGGCTGACCAATTAACCCACTAACGGGCTGAAAATCAGCCGATTTTTTTTGCGGACGATTTTAGACCCATGTAAAGCAGGCCATAGATGGGTCTAAAATCGGCCGATTTTTCTGCCAAAAAGAAAATCGAACGATTTTCGGGCCGTTAGTGGGTTAATTGGTCAGCTGTTTTTCGGGATTTTGGCACATTTTTTTTATCAGTAAATTTGGAACAAAAAATTTTCAACTTTACTGGTAAACAAAATATGCTAAAATCCCAAAAAATGGCTGACCAATTATCCCAATAACGGAAGAGGCCCTTGTCCCCATTAACATTGGGACAAGGTGCTTTGGGGGGGAGCCCCCCTTCCCCAAAGCACTCCCCCATGTTGAGGGCAGGTGGCCTGGTATAGTTCAGGAGGGGGGGCGCTCGCTCGCCCCCCCCCCTTTCCTGACCTGCCGGGCTGCATGCTCGGATAAGGGTCTGGTATGGATTTTGGGGGGATCCCCAAGCTGTTTTTTTTTATTTCAGCGTGGAGTTCCCCCTTAATATCCATACCAGATCCGAAGGGCTTGGTATGGATGGGAGGGGGGACCCCACGCTTTTTTTTTTTTTTTTTTACATTCAGCTGTCAGTGGGGAACCCCGCTGACAGTTGAAACATTAACACATGGCTGTCGCTCCTACAATCCCGCATGAGTTATGTTATCAACTCATGCAGCATTTTAGTAGCGAAAACCAATGCAGCGCTCATGTTTCAGCTGTCGGCGGAGTTCCCCACTGACAGTTGATGTAAAAGTATTGCAGGGAATTATAAACAATTTGTAAAAAACCCGGCGTGGGGTCCCCCCTCCCATCCATACTAAGCCCTTCGGGTCTCGTATGGATGTTAAGGGGTAACTCCACGCTGAAATTAAATAAAAAACAGCATGGGGTACCCCCCAAAATCCATAACAGATACTTATCTGAGCATGCAGCCCAGCAGGTCAGGAAAGGGGGGGGGGGGACAAGCGAGCGCCTCCCCCCCTCCTGAACCATACCAGGCCACATGCCCATACCAAATTATTCAAACATTTGTAAACAGACCAATTAACTGAAATGGTTTGGCATTTGTACCCCAAATATGACGTTCCCTGAGGCATTGGTAAACCGAGGTACGCCTGTATTAGTATTGCAATCCTTTGTATTGGGATACATAGAACCATCATACATGTGAATTGGCAACATAGCACAACATTTGTGTCACATTGGAGATATCTGGCTAGTTATACTGACCATGCCCAGGGACCTAAGATTGATTCACAGCACAGAAATACAGGCTGGATTAGCAACGTAGCTCTGTGGGTTAGTGGTTAGCACTACTGCCTCACAACTCTAGGGTTGTCGGTTTGAATCCCAACCCCGGCGAGGTAGTAGCATGATCTCCGTGTGTGGCTGTCTTCACATACATATTCTGGCAACATCTTTGCTTTCTGTCTAAATGATCCCTAAAATGTGAATTAGAATGAGGCCTTGTCTGTTGAAACACCTTCAAAGCTGCACCTTATGTGAATGTCATACAATGGGATAAGATAAGGGCCTGAATCACTAATAGATTTGATAATGATGGTTTACACTCCACCCACTTTTGTGAAGGATTTGGCAAGCAAAGAGCTGACAGAGAGAGAGAAGAGCGAGCCAGTGAGATGAAGAAGAGTGAGCGAGAAAAACATACTGAAGAGTGATAAAGAGAGACATACAGAAGAGTGAGCGAGAGAGAAGAGCGAGCCAGTGAGACAAAGAAGAGTGAGCGAGAGAGAAAAGACTTGGTTGGTGAATCCACACATCAAACTTGTCACAAATACTGGTATGGATTTTTCCACCAAATGCAAAGCAGACCGCACGCCTTCAAAGATTTATTTCCTTTGTTCATTTTCCTGCTTCGTTCACACTATATGCAATTGAAAATTACTGTTTAAGTTGCCAATTTTACTGTGTTTTCTAGAGAAATACTAACTAGTTGTGTTTTCAATTGTGTGTAGCATTGCGATTTCTATTTGAGTCTAGATGTTAAATTGCTAATAAATGGCCAAAATCTTCAAATACCTTTGAACTCTCACTGCAACAAATGGCGTACGTTAATACACTCACATTCACATTCATTATATCCAATATCAGGTACCATGTCAATTCACAAATCGCACCTGAAATTGCACACCCTGGATGTGACTTGTCATGCGATTGGCATGGCCAGCAACTTGCCCTTTGCATGGCAAATTGCACCCAATGTTACTGGGGGCTAACACCACTGTCACATCTAATCCGATGCGGCAATTGCCCAACTTACAGTGAAGTTGCACGAGTTCACAATCCAATTGGATGTGAACAGAGCCTACAGTGGCCAATAGGGTGCGACTTGGTCTACGATTTGCAAGTCGCCTGTAATGCCAATTGCATGGCAATCGCAAACAATGTTACTGGGGGCTACCCGGTCACATTAAAGCAGATTTCTAAGTGGTGTTATTGACACCACAGTCACATCATGTGACTTGCATAGAAGTTGCATGATTTCAAAGTTAGGGTACATGGTGATTTCAAGTGCAATTTGCAAGACAATCGACACCGATCTCTCAGCAAATTGCATGAAAAGTAGTGTATTCATTACTCTATTATTACTTGCGGCTCCAACCAAGTTTGAACCACAACAATATGAACGCTCCAATAGCGTGCTCATTGAGTGGGACTTGGCATGTGATTTGCACAACATGCAAGTTGTAAATCGTCTGCAAAGTCGCACCCTATTGTCTGCTATTAGAGTGACCACATCGGTGCGTTTCAAACACTGATTTCTATAGTAGTACATGTACTACTTTAGTGGCAATTTGCATAGAGATCTGTGTCAGATGTCTTGAAAATTGCATTGAAATGGTCAACTTTACTGTAAGTCGCATGATTTGTAAATCAGCTTTGCCCAGAGTGTAATGTTTGGTGATGTTTGATTTCTGGAGTGTTTTACCAATTGATGGGAAATTCACCATACTAGTCAAATCGATTTGTCATTTTCAGTATTGCATACAAGATGTGGTCATGTGACTGTCTTAACTCATGCGAGAATCTGGAGGGAATTGTGACCATAGTAGCAATAACGGTTCCAATTGGGGTTCCCTTTCACATCCCTGCTCAATGTTCTGTTGTATGCTGCACACGTACATTTCACTGTATATTTCTTTCTGATTTGTGGGGCCTGTATACCAAGGGTTAATGCAGGTAGGACGCGGATTCATCAGGTGAAAACACTTTCACTGACCAAATTAAGGTCAGTGGTGGGTGTGGCTTCATTGGGTGTGGGGCCTTGTTTGGCACGCTCCAAATACAACCTAGTTTATATAAAGATGTGCAGTAGGGAGTGATTTGGCCTGTTACTAGGCCGGGTGGTTTGTGACTAAGTCCTTGCTTGTAGTGGTTTGGGGGAAGAAGAGATTTTGTGCTGAATTGCCCCAGACACCACTCAGGCTGTGTTTGGAAGTGGGCTGGAAATGTTTGCATATTTTTGGCCTTGTAAAGTGTTTGTGTGTTATTGCACAATGATTGTGTTTTTTTCTCTTTGCATTGAAAGCCTCACACATGTCAATCGTTTTGTTTAAAATCTGCTCTTGTTTTAATTTTGTTTGCTTATTTAGACTCCAATGCATTTTTCTGACAAACCTGCTGACAAATGTATGTGTAGGGGATTTGTAGAGGTGGGAGGGGATTTGTAGAGGTGGGAGGGTTTTTTTTTCACATGCTTTGTTTTCTTGATATTTTGATCTGAAGACTTTTTTTTTTGAATGGATCTTTATACTACGTGATTGTGTAAGTAAATCCTATGTGCATGAAAATGTTACTTGATTCATCTTCCCCTTTGTTTCCTGCTATAACCTGAGCACACACAGTTCACTAGAAGTATCTTTAGATTGTAAGCTCTTATGAGCAGGAGTGTTTTATTTTTGCCACATCAATCCTATTTTTGTGACTCACCAAGATATTGACTGTACCTACTTGTTCCTGCTGACCAAATAAATGACGATATATTTGATCAATAAATATTTGACCGATGTTTTTGTGTTTATTTTATGTTCAATATATGAACAACCTTAATAGTTACTTTGTATACTTATATAATCTGCTCAAATGTAGCTTGTAAGAGCGTGAATATGCAAGTGGGTGCAAACTGGCTTTTTCAAAACCAAAAAAAAAAAACCCACTTGCACCACAATATTGTTATGTACTAATGAATGTCACATTCACTGTGCAGCCAGCTACAGGTTTTCTACAATTCGATTTACAGTAATAAAATAGTCCACACTTTGTTGATTTTTGGCCTTTGGCAACAAATATTAGCCAAGGTTAAAAAAAACAAATCAATAAGAAACACACATTTGCGAAAGCTATCATAGCCGCACATAAAAATGCGCGATTGCAAACAAATAAGCACCAAACAGGTGTCCGCATGGAGCATGAACGGCTATCTTGGAAGTCCGTCATCACGTGCGCGCGCACCTGGAAGTGGTTGTGGGGAGTGTAAGTGGATGACAAGTGGTTGGAGGTTTTGTGTTGGTTGAAAATTTTGATAACCGTATTGGCATTTGGACATGGCGAGAGCACAGCTCTCAACTGAGGAGATGATCCTTATATGTAAAGTAAGTGGCCATTGCAAACATGTTTATAACATGTGAGGGACAGGTAATTGCAATTTTGTGGGTGGGGCCTAGCAGAATCTCACTTGGTGCACATGCTACTTATCTGTACATTAGCTCCTGGGTATTGATGGGTCAATGATATTAACCACTTGCCTACTGGGTACTCCTACCCCCTTCCTGTCCTGGCCAATTTTCATCTTTCTGCACTGTTACCCTTTGAATGACAATTGTGCGGTCATGCCACATTGTACCCATCTTAAATTTATATCAGTTTTTTCAGACAAATAGAGCTTTCTTTGGGTGGTATTGACTTGCTGCTGTGTGTTTTACTTTTTGCTCGATAAACCACAAAATAGCTCATAATGAATAAAAGTCTGTTTATATTATAACATTTGGTAAACTGGTAATTTAGCAACACTGATGTGCGTTGATGAGGCAGCACTGGTGGGTGGCACTGCTGGCCACAGGTGGGCGTAACTGTTGGGTGGCACTGGTGGGCACTGATCATCGGGGCCGACCCCTGCTTTGATAACTGCTGGTTCTCGGCAGTACTTTCCACACATTCTGATAGCGTGATGAAAGTGCAGCCAAGACCCGGCAAATGCATTTCCCGGTGATCAGCGTGTCATTGGACATGGCTGATCACATGGTAAAAAGCCGCTGTGATTGGCCTTTACCACATCACGTGATCAGCTGTGTCCTTAGGACACAGCAATCACGGAGAGCGCGTTCTGCCAGGATGTCATATGACACCCTCCCAGAGCTGCCTGGATGCAGTGTAGCGTTATTCGGCTATCTGCGGTCGCCCAATAGGTAACCAGCTAGGCCTTCATGGCTAATCTTTGAATATCTGGACATGTATACTGCGTATAATGCATTACATTCTACAATGTGTTGGTGTACATGGTATTACAGTGTGCAATGCGTTGCTGGATTCTGCATGACAGTGGACAGCGTATCACAGTGTGCAATGCGTAGCTCCATCCTGCATGACAGTGTACAGTGCATTACAGTCTACAATGTGTGGGTGTACACGGTATTACAGTGTATTACAGTGTGCAATGCGTTGTACACTGCAGTGTGCACTAAAGCATTTTACACTCATGCACTGTACACACTAAAGCATTTTACACTCATGCACTGTACACACTAACGTATTTGACATTTTTAGTGTGCAATGCGTTAGTGTGCAATGCCTTGGACAGTACAATACATGTGCATACCCTGAAAAAGGGTCCTGCACATTTTTGGCCCGGATGCGGTGCAATTTGAGGTGTGCAAAATGTTTGTCTCTAATTGCAACGCACACAAATTGCATGTGATTTGCCCAGGAGTGCGGTGTTAGACCACAATGCATGTATGTGAAGCCAGAATAAAAGGATGTGGATTTTGTCTACTTTTACTTGCGCATGTTAACATTATGTAAGTGCATTTTTTTTCTGTTTAACATGCTATAGAAATGCAACATGCATTTGGATGGAGTGTTTTTGTATGTGCATTTTGGAAGTATTCTAAACACACATTGACCCTAGGGCCACACCATATCTTATGCAGGCCATAGATGGGTCGAAAATTGGCCGATTTTTCGTCCGAAAATAAAATCGGCCGATTTTCGGATCGTTAGTGGGCTATTTGTTCGGCCGTTTTTCGGTATTTTGGCAGATTTTTTTTTTCGGTAAAGTTGGAAAAAAAAACGGCCGAATTTGCCGATCGGCCGATTTTCGCGGCAATGATGGGCAAATTGGCCGATTTTTTACTGATAAAAAATCTGCACATGAGCAGTGACCTGCAAGAGGAAGACAAAAAGAAGAAAAAGAAGAGGATGAAGAAGAGGATGATGATGAAGAAGAAGAAGAGGATGATGATGATGAAGAACAAGAAGAGGATGAAGAAGAAGAAGAGGATGATGATGATGAAGAAGAAGAAGAAGAAGAAGAAGAGGATGATGATGATGATGATGATGAAGAAGAAGAGGATGATGAAGAAGAAGAAGAAGAGGATGATGATGATGATGAAGAAGAAGAAGATGAAGAAGAGGATGATGATGAAGAGGATGATGATGAAGAAGATGATGAAGAAGAAGAGGATGATGATGATGATGAAGAAGAAGAGGATGATGATGATGATGAAGAAGAAGAGGATGATGATGATGATGAAGAAGAAGAAGAAGAAGAGGATGATGAAGAAGAAGAGGATGATGATGATGATAAATGGGATGATGATGAAGAAGAAGAGGATGATGATGAAGAAGAAGAAGATGATGATGAAGAGGAGGATGATGATGAAGAAGAATAAGAGGATGATGAAGAAGAAGAAGAAGAGGATGATGATGATCAAGATGATGAAGAAGAAGAGGATGAAGATGATGAAGAAGAAGAGGATGAAGAAGAAGAGGATGATGATGAAAAAGAAGAAGAGGATGATGATGAAGAAGAAGAAGAAGAAGAGGATGAAAAATGAGAGGAATTCCAGTATGGCAAAAAGTGTCCCTGCAGAGAGCTCCGCTATTTCTTTGACAGTTCCTTGACATTTACAGCGGTTGCAACATTGTATCTATTTGTTTCCGAATAAAAACATCTGTATCCTAAATGGATACAAATAGATACATTGTTGCAACCGCTGTAAATGTCAAGGAACTGTCAAAGAAATAGCGGAGCTCTCTCCAGAGACACTTTTTGCCGGCTGTAGACGGGATGAAAATCGGCCGATTTTTTTTTTTACCATTGCTGGCAACGTCGGCCGCTTGAACAACCAATTTTTCATTTTTTAAAAGAAAAATCGGCCGTTTTTCTCCCCGTCTATGGCCTGCATAAGCATTAGTGTGCCTGGGGGAGGGGGGGACCTTTGGCCTTTCCAAACACAGTAGATGCTCCAAGAATGTTTCCTTGAACTCTTGAAATGGTTAAAAAGGAAAGACACTCTAGATAGCCTGCACTGAGAATTGACTGTCATGATGACGTGTCAATGATTATTTGCTCTCATTTTTCAGGAGTGGTACTGCTTGCGGTTGAAGCTGGTAGAAATCCACCTTCACGTCCTCCACTCACCTTCACTTGTGGCCAGTGGATATTTTGTGGCCGCAGGCAAGAACTGGCATCGAGGACCTGCATAATGACCCTGGCATGCCAGAGGTGGTTTGGAAGCAGCACAGCAATTTGACCATCCCTTTCCTCTATGTTGGTTTTAGGGGTGCAGAATTGCTTCTCGTTCGTGAACGGACTGTCGCCGGATATCAGAGTCCCCATATTTTCAAGATATGTTTTAGCCATGTTGGCTTATTTTTATGTTATTTTCCAAGTGTGTCGCACCTAACCGCACAGTAGTGTGGTGCCATGCGTATTTGTGGCTGTGAATGGGGCTGTTTTTAATAGACGTGTGTAGGTGCAACAACGTTTTCATCATGGTACCTGCGCACATCTACATAGGGCATTGCATTTCTTTGCTGTGCTGGAAAATGTGTGTTCTTGCATGCGTTTCTGCACCACCAATGGTGTGAACAAGTCCTAAGGGCTGGTTCACACTATAGAAACAGTCTAGATGTGTTCCTGATGGGGTTTTTTCATGCCCTTTTGGCATGCATGTTTAGTGTGTTCCAGTACATTTTGAATGCGTTTTGGACATGTTTACATTGCATTTTTATATCCCTTCCACTTATTTTTTTCTATTTTCTTTGTATTCAATGTAGTTAGGGACATGTGCGTTTTAGTACATTCAAGGACGTTTCAATGTGTTCCAGTACAGTTCTGTGCAGAAACAATGCAGCGTGGTCAACTTTGTTTACAGCACCTGCAATGCACTGAAAATGCAAGTGCTGATGTGAACTATGACATTGACAACCATATAACCTTCTTTCTGTGCGTTTGTGATGCCGAAAAAGCAACTGAAACACATGTAGTGTGAACTGGCCCTAAAGTTTATTAGAGGTCAGGGAACAGGACTGACCAGGAATTGTGAATTCAATCAGACTAGTGGTGAGATACAATCAGCAATTGTATAATAATGTGAGATCTGAGCTGTAGCTGATAGAAAATGAGACACATTCACTTGATCAGTAAATAGATCGTTAAAGAGTGGGGCGGTGATCCATAGATTTGCATATGGGACAGGTGATGGCGGGGTGGGGGAGGGGGTCAAGTTGTATAAGGAGACAGATTTAAAAGAGAAAAATGTTACAATGAAATATACACGGCATGAAACTTGCACATTTCCTAATTGGCAGAAGAACATAGGTAACATTCATCCACTTTCTAGTCATTAGGCAAATCATAATTGTTTGATCAATATTCCTGGCACTGACACAACCCAGAAAATTGATCTCCATTTTTTAGGATGTAGCCATGACTGGGATTAGAACCCATGACCCAAGTGCTGTAAGTTCTGAGCTCTAACCACTAAACCACTGTGGGAGACACAGTTTGAGTTATAATGTAGAATAGTTCCATTGTTTGAAAATGATAGAGCGAGCGCTGGTCAAATGATATAGACTACTAAAATGGTATTACACAAGATAAATATAACCACGAACAGTAGTGCATGAACTCGTGAAAGGTCATCCACCCCTGTGACAGTGTACTACACTATTGAGCACCTTTCTGGCTCCTGTGGCTGAGCTAATTCCTCCCCAGGACCATTTGGGCACCCACCCTGATGGATGGATGGATGGATGGAGCTGGATGACTAACCCATAACTGCCAGCATACCGCTGCACCCCCAGATGTGTGATGTGTATAACCCATACACATTAATACTTTTGTTCTGGTGAGTGTAGACCAGTCCCAAGGGTGGTTTACCTTTCACGAGTTCATGCACTACTGTCCGTCACGGAGAGACCACACGTGCCATTCATAGGCACTCTCTGAGTTGGTACTCTCACACCAAGGACATTCCATTATTCAGGAATGATTCTATGAACTTATTTTAGCACCATTTACAATATTACATCATTGTTGCAATTCTTTGCACTTTTTGGTTTTTACATGCGTTCATTATTGATCACATGCATTTATAGCGCTGCACTTGTTTTTACCATAGAATAGTTACGTGATTAAAGAGAATGAAGATATATAATTATATTGGGAAATTAGAAGTATATAAATTATTTGAGATATAAGTGTGTAAATGTTTAACATTTGAGTACAGAATGTTTGACATTCATTAGTAAATGCATTAGTTTCCTGATCATTTTGGAGACACAGCAAGAAAATAAATAGAAGAAAATAGAAAATTCTAATACAGGTGTACAGGTGTATTTATAACATTCTAAGAATTCTTTTGCCATCATGAAAACGCCAATGTAAATAAAGCCCGCGCTTGTGCGCCATCTAGCGAACATATCCGGTATTGCACCTAAAAATGTGCCAGTGATAGCAAAGTAGTCAATAGACGCTCGTCAATGAGCTTGCTAGACGCTGGTCAGACGACTGATTGATTGACCGGAGTCTGCCTGAATGGTCAGTCTCTGCTATTACACTCACATCTTAGTGAATCAGGGCCTGGAAGTCTAATACATGTGGTATTACCATACTCAGGAGTAGAAGAATGTGTTCTGGGGGCTAATTCTAAGTATGTCCATGCTGTGTGTGAGAAATATCTTAATAAATTGACAATGCTGTGTAAAAAAAATAATTTTCATTTTCTTTCTGTATTTTCCAAAAACTTATGGCAAAAAATAAAGATTTCAAAAGACTCACCATGCTTCTTAAAAATAACTTTGGGTGTTTGCTTTCCAAAATATGGTCATTTTGTGGGTGTTTTCACTGTCCTGGTGTTCCGGGGCCTTCAAAAATGTGATAGGCAATCAGGAAAATAGTTGCGTAATTCATCACCCTACATGGCCTGAAGATGCTCATTGGATTTTGGACCCCTCTATGTGGCTAAGCTGTGAAAAAGTCTCACACATACACTATATTGCCAAAAAGTATTGGGACATCCCTCCAAATCATTTGATTCAGGTGTTCCAATCCCCTCCATGGCCACAGGTGTATAAAATCAAGCACCTAGGCATGCAGACTGCTTCTACAAACATTTATGAAAGAATGGGTTTCTCTCAGGAGCTCAGTGAATTTAAGTGTGGTACCGTGATAAGTTGCCACCTGTGCAATAAGTCCATCTGTGACATTTCATTGCTACTAAATATTCCACTGTCAACCGTTAGTGGTATTGTAACAAAGTGAAAGCAATTGGGAACAACAGCAACTCAGCCATGAAGTGGTATGCCACGTAAAATGACAGCGGGGTCAGTGAATGCTGAAGCGCACAGTGCACAGAAGTCACCAACTGTCTGCAGAGTTAATATCTAAAGACCTCCAAACTTCATGTGGCCTTCAGATTAGCACAACAACAGTCTGTAGAGAGCTTCTTGGAATGGGTTTCCATGGCCGAGCAACTGCATCCAAGCCTTACGTCACCAAGTGCAATGCAAAGCTTCAGATGCAGTGGTGTAAAGCAAGCTGCCACTGGACTCTAGAGCAGTGGAGATATGTTTTTTGGAGTGACAAATCATGCTTCTCTGTTTGGCAATCCAATGGACGTGTCTGGATTTGGCGGTTGCCAGGAGAACGGTATTTGCCTGGCTGCATTGTGCAGCAAGTTTCAAATTTGGTGGAGGGGGGATTATGGTGTGGGGTTGTTTTTCAGGGGTTGGGCTTAGCCTCTTAGTTCCAGTGAAGGAAACTCTTAAAGCATACCAAGACATTTTGGACAATTTCATGCTCCCAACTTTGTGGGAACAGCTTGGGGATGGCCCCTTCTTGTGCCAACATGACTGCATGCCAGTGCACAAAGCAAGGTCCATAAAGACACGGATGAATGAGTTTGGGGTGGAGGGACTTGACTGGCCTGCACAGAGTCTTGACTCCAACCTGATAGAACACCTTTGGGATGAATTAGAGCGAAGACTGCGAGCCAGGCCTTTTCGTCCGACATCACTGCCTAACATCACAAATGTGCTTGTGGAAGAATGGTCAAACCTTCCCGGAAGAGTTGAAGCTGTTATAGCTGCAAAGGGCAGGCGAACTCAGTACTGAACCCTATGGAGTAAGACTGGGATGCTATTAAAGTTTATGTGTATATAAAGGCAGGCAGCCCGATACTTTTGGCAGTATAGTGTATGGTATCGCAAAGGAGGAGTAGCAGATAATGTTTTGTTTGCCGATGCTGTGTGTTAGAAATATCTTATTAATTGAAAACTTGTGTAAAAGAATACATTTTCATTTTCTTCCTGCATTTTCCAAAACGTTTGGCAAGAAATTATATTTTCAAAAGATTCACTCACTATGCCTTTCAGAAAATACATTGGAGTGTTTGCTTTCCAAAATGGGGTCATTTTGTGGGTGTCTACACTGTCATGGTGCTCCAGGACCTCCAAAAAGTCAGGAAATTAGATGCATAATTTATGTTCCTTGAAAATCCAATGGTACTCTTTGGATTTTGGTCCCCTCTAATGCATCTCGGCTGTAACAAAGTCTCACACATGAAGTATCCCTATACTCAGGGGACATAGCAGAATTTATTTTGGGGTGTAATTGGTAAGTAATTAAGTAATAGATAAGTATGCTAATTCTGTGTTTGAGAAGTAGCATGTTAAAACGTAAACTTTGTGAAAAAAAAAATTAAATTTCTTAATTTTCAAAAACATTCTGACAAAAAAATTACAACAAAAAACTCACTCTGCCTCTTACTAAAAACCGTGGACTGTCTACTTTCCAAAAAGGGGTCATTTGGGCAGTCTTTGTTCTGTCCTGGCATTTTAGGGCAAAAGGTAGGAATCCATAAAGTTTGGTCATCCAGAGAGGAATGTCTTTTTCTCAACAAAAGTGGAGTTACTCTTTAAGGCTAGCCAAGTTTGCAAACTAGCAAACTTTGGGGATATAACCAACAATGAAGAAGGGCTGTATATGCAGGAGAATATTGTGAATGGTATGGCAGTAGGCAGTGTGTGCAGGAGAGGAGTGTGGAGGGTATGATGGTGAGCAGTATGTGCAGGAGCGGAATGTAGAGGGTAAGATAGCAGACAGTATTGTGGAAGAGGATTGTGCAGGATATAACAGCAAGCAGTATGTGCATTAGAGGAGTGCAGAAGGTATGACAGTGGGCAGTATGTGCAGGAGAGGAGTGCAGAAGGTATAACAGGGGGCAGTATGTGCGGGAGACGACTGCAGAAGGTATGACAGGGGGCAATATGTGCAGGAGAGGAGTGCAGAAGGTATGACAGGGCAATGTGTGCAGGAGAGGAGTGCAGAGGGCATGATGGCAGGCAGAAAGAACAGGGAAGGAGCGCAGAGTGTATAACTCATGATAGAGTGTAGTAGAGGAGTATGGAGGGTATGACATTGGGCAGTATGAGTAAAAAAGGAGTAAGGAGGAAATGGTGGGGATGCAATGTATAGGAGAGATTTGCAGAGGGTATGATGATGGATAGTACAGGAAGTCTGAAGGGTGTGATGGGGATAGAATGTACAACAGAGGAGTGCTGAGGGTATGACGAGGGGCAGTGTGTTCAGGAGAGGAGTATAGGAAATATGGCAACAGACAGTATGTGCAGAAGAGGAGTCTAGGGTATGATGGGAGCAGTATGTGCAGAAGTGTGCATTGTGCATATAGAGCTAGAGACTGGGCACTCAGGGGGCTAATGTTTAATTGCTGGGAACAGGTCCCTGGGTGGGTTAATGCACACTGAATACTTTCATTTTTAGCAGATCACTGAGGGGAAAAATGCAGACAGGTAACTGTTCCAAATGTGTTTACCGGAAACACGAATATTGAAGCATCAGAACCACCACTTCCTTTCCCAGGGACCCAACAGAAAGTAAGGAGGTCTCCTAAGTGGGGACGAAGCCGACAACTAAACCTATGAGAGGGGTTTGAATCCTTCAGTGACTGAGGTTCCTACCCTTCCCCGCTGATGGAGGTTCCAACCCTTCTCCACTGACGGAGGTTCCAACCCTTCCCCACTGACGGGGGTTCCAACCCTTCCCCACTTATGGAGGTTCCAACCCTTCCCCACTGACGGAGGTTCCAACCCTTCCCCAATGATGGAGGTTCCAACCCTTCCCCACTGATGGAGATTCCAACCCTTCCCCACTGATGGAGGCTCCAACCCTTCCCCACTGATGGAGGTTCCAACCCTTCCCCACTGATGGAGGTTCCAACCCTTCCCCATTGATGGAGGTTCCAACCCTTCCCCATTGATGGAGGTTCCAACCCTTCCCAACTGATGGAGGTTCCAACCCTTCCCAACTGATGGAGTTTCCAATCCTTCCTCACTGACAGGAGTTCCAGCATTCCCAAATGATGAGGATTTTACCCCTTTCCCAGTGATGGAGGTTCTAACCTTTCCCCCACTCCAATAAACATGCTTTTATTGATTTTGTTGTGCCCACTAGAGAACTTCTTCTGACTAGCTGTCCTGATGACATATCAGGATGTAAAAGGAAATCTCCCCAGTGGGGCACAGACAGCAATAAAAATCCAGTAAAGGTCCTTACTATACCAAAAGTTTTGGCAGAAATTCTATTCTAACTTAGTTTTTAATGCGTTAATGATTATTTGTAGGCCTCTGAAAAAGTATTACACCTGTTGAATGTAGGGATGCTAGCAAAGCACAAAGTGTCTGTAGAAATTATTTAAACTAGTAGAAACTATTCACCAGCTGACATAGCAGACAACCCAAATGCTGCATTGTATGTGTGAGATGTATTTGTTAGCTCCCTGCAGCGGTTTATTGTGTTTCATCTGAAACTTAGTCATGGAACACTGCGGACATTTGTTAAGTTAACGCCCCATTCATCATCTCCACCAATGCAGAATTCAATGGCATCATCTGATAAATTGCAATCAATACAAACATTAAAAAACCCGGTTGAAGGCTACAGTCTGACTGACAGGTGGTGCTGAATGCCAATGAGCTGCGAGGTGTTATATTTTATAGCTGACTGCCTGGGATTATCCAGAGATTCATTAAAGGAGTGTTAATATGTGACAGCATCAGGATTAACACCGCGCTGGGCTAATTATTGCCCCTAGGATGGTAAGGTTAGTGTAAGAAAGCTGTGGAATATTAAATGTGTAAATCCGGAGTATTTTACATGCACCTGGTTCAATTTGGGTCAAGTATGCCATTTTAAATTTAAACAACCATTTAGATGGCTTGGCTTGTGCTTAAAGCTGAACTCCGGGCAAACAGCTAAATACATATAAGGGCGCTGTTATACCTGCCAAGTGATTTGCATTTTGGTGCTTCCGATCCCGAGAGTTGTACAGCTTTCCAAGATGGCACAGCGAGTTTACTTTAATCAATCTTTGTGTGATTAATAACAACACCATCATGTTTTGTCTATGTATTTGTTTTGTTATTTTATGTTTTATTGTGTACATGTCTTGATTATCATATATAGCCTCACATAATATTGATTATATACTTACACAGGTTTAGGGGCTACGGGATGTCTGTTCTGAGTGCAAAAAACAAGTTTTGCAGTTTTCTACCTATTTATTGTTTCTTTCTGCTTTCTTTCTGCACAGATGCACAATTCTGGGTTGAACTTGAGATAAGCAGTGTACACGGGGTCAGAATGGCGGGATATTATTTATTACGTTTTTTTCTTTATGGTTGAACTGGATGGACTTTTGTCTTTTTTAAGCCAGACTAACTATGTAACTATATATAAGGGGTAAGCAGGGCAGAGCACAGGGAGTCAACATGGCAAAGTACAGAGGGTCAGCAGGGGAGAGTATAAGAGGCCTGGAGAGCAGAGCACAGGAGTCAGCAGGGCAGAGTAGAGGAGGCCAGGAGGGCAGAGCACAGAGGTCAGCAGGGTAGAGTAGAGGAGGCCAGCAGGGCAGAGCACAGAAGTCAGCAGGGCAGAGTAGAGGAGGCCAGGAGGACAGAGCACAGAAGTCAGCAGGGGAGAGTATAAGAGGCCTGGAGAGCAGAGCACAGGCGCCAGCAGGGCAGAGTAGAGAAGGCCAGCAGGGCAGAGTAGAGTAGGCCAGGAGGACAGAGCACAGAAGTCATCAGGGCACAGAAGAGGAGGCCAGGAGGGAAGAGCACAGGGATCAGCAGAGCAAGGTACAGGAGGTCAGCAGGGCAGAGCACAGAAGTCAGCAGGGCACAGTACATAGGGCAATAGGGTACATTACATGGCAGGGCATAGTAAGGGAGGGCAGCAGGGAACCTTACATAGGGCAGCAGCAGGGCACAGTAAGGGGGGGGGCACGCTGTTCCCAGCTGGCCCTCCTCTCTCATCTATCCCATGTGATGTCACATACAAGCACCTAGGATGGACGGGAGGGGAGGAGTTGCCAGTGATGAACAGCGGAGACACCTCTTGCTTCCCTGCACCATTCTGCCTGGAGGAGAAATGTGGGGATGCAATCTGACTGTCAGCTGCCTGTGACTGACAGGTACCCATAAATATTGGGACATCGATACAAGTCTAACATTTTTGGCTCTATACACCACCACAATGGATTTGAAATGAAACAAACAAGATGTGCTTTAACTGCAGACTGTCAGCTTTAATTTGAGGGTATTTACATCCAAATCAGGTGAACGGTGTAGGAATTACAACAGTTTGCATATGTGCCTCCCACAAGGGACCAAAAGTAATGGGACAATTGGCTTCTCAGCTGTTCCATGGCCAGGTGTGTGTTATTCCCTCATTATCCCAATTACAATGAGCAGATAAAAGGTCCAGAGTTCATTTCAAGTGTGCTATTTGCATTTGGAATCTGTTGCTGTCAACTCTCAAGATGAGATCCAAAGAGCTGTCACTATCAGTGAAGCAAGCCATCATTAGGCTGAAAAAACAAAACAAACCCATCAGAGAGATAGCAAAAACATTAGGCATGGCCAAAACAACTGTTTGGAACATTCTTAAAAAGAAGGAATGCACCGGTGAGCTCAGCAACACCAAAAGACCTGGAAGACCACGGAAAACAACTGTGGTGGATGACCGAAGAATTCTTACCCTGGTGAAGAAAGCACCCTTCACAACAGTTGGCCAGATCAAGAACACTCTCCAGGAGGTAGGTGTATGTGTGTCAAAGTCAACAATCAAGAGAAGACTTCACCAGAGTGAATACAGAGAGTTCACCACAAGATGTAAACCATTGGTGAGCCTCAAAAACAGGAAGGCCAGATTAGAGTTTGCCAAACGACATCTAAAAAAGCCTTCACAGTTCTGGAACAACATCCTATGGACAGATGAGACCAAGATCAACTTGTACCAGAGTGATGGGAAGAGAAGAGTATGGAGAAGGAAAGGAACTGCTCATGATCCTAACCATACCACCTCATCAGTGAAGCATGGTGGTGGTAGTGTCATGGCGTGGGCATGTATGGCTGCCAATGGAACTGGTTCTCTTGTATTTATTGATGATGTGACTGCTGACAAAAGCAGCAGGATGCATTCTGAAGTGTTCCGGGCAATATTATCTGCTCATATTCAGCCAAATGCTTCAGAACTCATTGGACGCCGCTTCACAGTGCAGATGGACAATGACCCAAAGCATACTGCAAAAGCAACCAAAGAGTTTTTTAAGGGAAATAAGTGGAATGTTCTGCAATGGCCAAGTCAGTCACCTGACCTGAATCCGATTGAGCATGCATTTCACTTGCTGAAGACAAAACTGAAGGGAAAATGCCCCAAGAAAAAGCAGCAACTGAAGACAGTTGCAGTAGATGCCTGGCAGAGCATCACCAGGAATGAAACCCAACGTCTGGTGATGTCTATGTGTTCCAGACTTCAGGCTGTAATTGACTGCAAAGGATTTCCAACCAAGTATTAAAAAGTGAAAGTTTGATTTATGATTATTATTCTGTCCCATTACTTTTGGTCCCTTAACGAGTGGGAGGCACATATGCAAACTGTTGTAATTCCTACACCGTTCACCTGATTTGGATGTAAATACCCTCAAATTAAAGCTGACAATCTGCAGTTAAAGCACATCTTGTTCGTTTCATTTCAAATCCATTGTGGTGGTGTATAGAGCCAAAAATGTTAGAATTGTGTTGATGTCCCAATATTTATGGACCTGACTGTAGATTACAGCGGAACCCCTGTGGACTTCGCTCGAAACCCCGATTGAGAAACCTTGCATTAATACATATGTAATCATATCCAATGCAACAGTAAAGGATGCATGACAAGTGTTGCAGAACAGTTCAATTGGGAAAAGGGGCAAAAAGGATAAATGCATCTTTTGTTTAAAGTTTTAATAAACCCAGGACCCTGCATTCGCTATATCCGGTCTCCCCGGACCCTGCATTCACTATATCCGGTCTCCCTGGACCCTGCATTCACTATATCCGTTCTCCCCGGACCCTTAATTCACTATATCTTCTCTCCCCAAACCCTGCATTCACTAGATCTGGTCTCCCCTGACCCTGCATTCACTATATATGGTCTCCCCAGACCCTGCATTCACTATATCCGGTTTCCCCGGACCCTGCATTCACTATATCTGGTCCCTCAGCTTGGCCCTGTGCTGATCACATGCACTCTTCCAAGAAAAAAAAAACCTCTTTAGCAATACACACTAAACTGAGCATGTGCAGAAGGGCTACGAGTTCAGTCTGTCTTATCAGTGTGGACATTGAACAAGAGAAGGGACAGAGATGTCAGGATCAAACAGCCTTTTTACACAATTCAGAAGATTAACCCCTTAGGTTCCACAGCAAGTATAACAAGCATGCTTTACTTCATATACAGACTGATTGTACTGTTGTGGGTTTAGTAACACTTTAAGTGCACTTATCCTTTAAATAGTTCTATAGGGAAGGGAAGGTAAAGGGGAGAGGTGAGATGGACTTCCCAACCACATGACCAGTGTATTTTGCTTTCACAATGGTCACATGATGAGGAGCCCATCCCACCGGCTCCCAATAATGGCTAGAGATCAAGAACTGTATATGACTCTCTTAACATAAGAACCTTCCATGGACGCATATGTGTGGTGTGTGGGCCTTAAGGCCCACCTTCTGGGCCTTTGTACATATTCTTTATGTGGGTCACAAGAGGTTAACTACCCAGTATCTGCCAAACAATGAAATACTGAATCATTTGAAATTCTCTTAAAATGAAAATTATGTATATGTCAATATAATGTATGAGCAAGTAAAAGGCATGTAAGATTCTGGGTTTTTTTTGTTTTTGGTTTTTTTTTTATAAAAGTGAAAAGGTAAAGTTCTTTTAAAGGAATTCTGAGATGATCTTGGCAGAGACTTGTGTTCATATGCTGTGTCAGTAGTGTGAGTTGGGAAATAGCGTTCTGAGTTTCCATGTCATTGTACGCCCCGGGAAGTCACACTCAGCAAGGTGAGGAGCTTAGCTCTGAGACTCTAGAGGAAGCAAGGGGTAGAAAGAGGTGTTGATTATATACATAGATCTCATTTACTGCACAGATTGTGTCTGGTTAGAAATCAGATGCTGCTTGGATACACACCAATCTTCTCATTATCAATGTGCATACAGTACATGGGCTGCAATTGTTCAGGCACAGGTGGCATACATACATGACATGTCATTTGCGGGTAACATTTATGCTTTGGTTGGAAAGACCAACTTCTTTATTTAGTAGATAATTCCTGTTCTTCTGCCCATATTATTTATCTAGGTTCACAATACCCTAGAATCGTTTAGTGGATTCATACCATACTCTCCCACCCTACTACCTCTACAACCTACCCCATCTGTACATCAGCACACTTGACAAAATGGCATTTTATATATTCTAAAATGACAATGAATTAATTAGATTGTAAGCTCCAAGGATCAGGGCCCACCTAACCCTCTTGTATTGAACTGTATTGCTTTCTGTATTGTCTCCCATTATATTGTAAAGCGCTGAGAAAACCATTGGCGCTATATAAACCCTGTATAATAATAATATAATAATAAGTAACTAGATGCTCGTAATATCTATTAGGCGCTCATTTACATAAGCTGTACAATTTCACTGCAGTGTTGTCACCCTGTTAAAGGTTGTGAAATATTAACATATCTACTAGCAGAATTTAAAAGTCATAAAACCAGGTTACCCGCCCTGCCCCGGAGGCCAGAGTACTTGGTGTCATTCTGGACTCCAACCTATCCTTCCAGCCCCAAGTCCAATCTTTAACTAACTCATGCAGACTCCACCTCCGCAACATCGCCAAAATACGCCCCTTCCTAACCCCAGAAACCACCAAGCAGCTTATCCACTCCCTCATCATATCACGACTTGACTACTGCAACTCCCTCCTCACTGGCCTGCCTCGCCGCTGGCTATCCACACTTCAGTCGATCCTGAATACGGCTGCCAGACTCATTCACCTTTCCAACCGCTCCGTTTCCACCACCCCCCTCTGCCAATCCCTCCACTGTGCAACGGATCAAATTCAAAATCCTAACACTGACGTACAAAGCTGTCCACCATACTGCCCCGAACTACATCACTGACCTAATATCCAAGTACCGCCCAGCACGCACACTCCGCTCCTCACAAGACCTCCTTCTTTCTAGTTCCCTGGTCTCCTCCTCCCATGCCCGCCTCCAGGACTTCTCCAGGGTGTCACCTATCCTCTGGAACTCCCTGCCCCAATCATTCAGATTATCACCTACTCTCCTCTCCTTTAGGCGCACCCTGAAAACCCACCTCTTCAGGGAAGCCTACCCCACCCCCTGCTAACGTGCCGACCTCCTCCACTCTTCCTACCACTCCATCCCCCACAACTATCTCCTCCTGTGCCACCATCCCCTCCCTCCTAGATTGTAAGCTCGAAAGAGCAGGGCCCTCAATCCCCTCATGTTTTGCATTGTATTGTTATTGCTTTGTCACATGTTCTGTCCCCCTTTGTAATGTACAGCGCTGAGCGAACTATTGGCGCTTTATAAATACTGTATAATAATAATAATAATACAGGGTTCGGGAGAAAAACTGCTAATGTTAATGCAGATTCTTACTATACAAGCAGGCAAAAAATTCCCAGTACAGTTACCAGCTAGCCTGCTAAAAAAATCAAAAAACAAAGCAAACTGACCCTGTCTAACAATTTACATTAAAAACAGAAGTTTTATTTGCATCTATTTGCAAATATATATGGAAGCTCCAGTGCCTACATCAAGGCTCCTCTGTGTACTGCAGTCCTATTTCTGTAATTTTTGAGAGTTTCCAAATTGGAGCAAATACAGTAAACTGTAGCGGTGGATAAATTACGGGCAGGTTTGCCTGGAGGGAACTCACCCCTCCTTCCATGCACAGGGACACATTGAACGCCCAGCAAGAGCACAATGGCAACAGGAGGCATCTAATGTGTCCAGATGCCAAATTCAGTGAAAAAGCCATGCAAAAAAATGGCAACCACCCCAATTTATAACTAGTTAGTTATAAATTGTGGGTGGTTGTCATCTTTTTGTCTTACTATATAAGTCCCTTTGTACCACTTTCTTGTCCTCCCCCTACACTCCACTGTCCCCCTTTCCGGTCACCCTGACTGATTTCTGCATCCCAATGCGGATCCCGCCTGACCTGCCAATGATCATGCAACACAGAGGGGGTCACACCACTAACAATCAATGCTCACATTAAAGTCCTTTGAGGATCCTCAAAATATACCACTGACTTATTGCACTTCATCCTGATTTATATGCTTCTTATCTTGTTGATGCTGTTGTGCACCGCTGACCTGAACTTTGGGCACCCTATGGTTCCTGTGCTGTGATGTAGTTTTATGTCTGCATTGTAAAAATTACAATAAAACCTTATTCTTTCAAAAAATTTTAATAGCAAAATGTTTAAACCTGACCTATACCTTTGACATAATTTCTTTTTACTGGTAACTAGTAAGAATGTGCCTGTTCATAGAAGTAATGGAATTCTGAAGTTCAAAAAGAAATTCCTAGCAGTGAAAATTACTTTTTTTGTATTCCTTTGAGAATACCTGGATGATTAGTGGTGCAATGGATGTAACTGAGTGTGCAGAGAGAGAGTGGACAATGAAAAGCATTCTTTTCCTTACTTACCACCAGCCATTGATGGTCAGTAGTAAAATATCCTTTACATTGCTCCGTACTAAGAGCATTGGTGTCAGTGATCACATTTACCTGAAGCCCACCTGTGGAGAGGTGCAGTGTGGTTTGCGCAGTAAATATATAGTCTGGTTGTAGTGAAACTTGGAACTTGTATTAAGCAGAATGTCAGTATTACAAAAACCCAGACGGGAAAGCACTGCTAGGGAAATAACTCACAGTTCAATGCAGTCAGGTGTAGCGAAACAGAAGTTCCAACAGCGTCTGTTTCAGAGGGAGAAGCGCAGCCTGCCCGGCCCAGACTCCAAGAGGGAAGCTTCTTTCCAGGATAGAATATCCCTAAACTTTCCCTCCTCATCAGGAACCTTTCCCTACCACTAGCTACATTTCCTGATGAGCGGGGTCCCTCTTCATACACTAGCCATATGCAAGAAGTGCACCAAAACCTGGGGGGAAGGACTTAAATAGATCTTGCTAACTCAAGATGGCTGCCAATGGTCACATGGGCAGAGTGCAGGCAAGCAGAACGCTGCTGCATTGACCCAGGAAACCATAGAGAAACATTGTTTCCCTTGGATTTACTCTCCAGGCTGAGGTGCCACTCAATCTGAGCACTACCTGCAGTGGAGAAAACAACCTGCACCTGCTTACACACTCCTCTGTCCTAGTGATGTCAATGATGAAACTGTGAAGACACCAATGGGCTGGATACCAATCCACCCCCCCCCCAGGCTGGGGAAGACTTACGTCTCCACTCTATGTACAGGCTTAGGGTACAGTTAGGGCAAGTTTAGCATTCCTCCTCTTACAGACCACCAGTCTTTGATGGTCAGTAGGAAATATCCCTTACATTGTGCTTTACTAAGAGCTTTGATGTCAGTGGTGGCACTTACCTGAAGCACATACCTCCGTCCTGTGTACTGGTGCCATTGGCTCTGCTGAGTGATATCAGTACTGGAGCAATGAAGACACCATTGGGCTGGATATCAATCCATCAGTCAGGGTGGAGCACTCCCACTGCTTCACCAAAGGTACAAGTATAGGATAAGGTTAGCATTTTTTCCCTAACTGACCACCAGTCATTGATGGTGAATAGGAAATACCTCTTACACTGTGCCTTCCTAAAGCATTTGCGTCAGTGATGGCACTGACCTGAAATATATTCCTTTGTCCTGTGTACTGGTGCCATAGGCTCTGTTGAGTGATGTTAGGCTCTGTTGAGTGATGTCAGCCCCGGAATTATGCAGACATCATTGGGCTTGAAATCAATCCACCACCCATGGTGGAGCACACCCCATGTCCCACCCTAGGTACAGGGTTAAGATAAGGTTAGGGTTTTAAACATTAGGAATATGGTTACGATTATTATTTTTTTTTTATTATTATTATTATTATGGTTTAGTTGGTTAGTTGAGGTTAAAATACTACGTTAAAGAGTATGTAATGCCAAAACTTTAATTTTGGAGAGAGTAGGGAAGGCCCAAAACCTATTATGTGGGTGAAAAGATTGTGGCATATGTGTGCCTTGTGCGTAGTGGTTACACTTACCCTATATGTTGTGATTAGGTTTAATTACCATTAGGTTATTTCCTTTTAAAGTGATACTAAAGTCAAGCATTTAATAAAAAATATGTTTTATTTACCTTCTCTGTGCAATGACATTTTACAGAAAGCACCCTCCTCTGCAAGTTCCCCTCTGGTGCTATCAGCTTCTCCCTGCTCCAGGTGCCTCCTTAGCAATCCAAGTGCTGAGGAGGCACCAGTGTGTGCGCACTCCCGATGCATATTCCGGCTTTTTTGCTCTTGGGTTTAGATATGCCTTAAAATTGTCTAAAAAAATGATACCTGTAGAGGCCGAGCTGATGAGAGGGCTCTCACTTACACCTCCTGTCCTTTTTTTTCCCCTGAGGTTGATGACAGGAAAGAACATGGAGTGACATGGGTGCCTGTGGTAAGTCCTTGCAAGAAAATGGTCTGGAACATGCAGCATGGCAGAAGGTGTTGAGCAGGAACTCGTGCAGGATGTCATCACAGGAATTTCCTGACACATACACAGAACCATAGTCAGGTGAGCAGAAGTTGGCAGCAATCAAGGAGCGGAGGATCAAGTACAAATACTGGGGATTTGTTTTTCTATTCCAGACCCTTATCCTAGATGAGGGTCTGACATAGATGTTCATGGAGATATAAAAAAAAAGGCATGGGGTGTCTCTAAATATGGATTTAAAAAAAATCAAGAACATATCCGTACAAACCCTTATTCAAGCATGCAGCCTGGTTGGCCAGGAAAAGCTCTCAATATGGAAGAGGGGGAAGGGGCTTGCCAAGGAGGCCTCCTGGGCAAAGCACCTTGTCCCCACAACAAGGGTCTAGTGGTTGTACGGGTTTGTGGGCAGGAGCTTACCAGAGTATGGAAATTACCGTTAGGTGGGCACCCAAAAACCAGTCCTCATTCATGTGAATGAATAACATTCTTCATCCACACAAAAAAGTAACCATTAAATAAACATGTTTACACACAAAAAAAAAAAATCCCATGATGCAGATCTACATCAATCACGATGAACAACACCCAGCCAACAGACAGAAATGAACCTGAGTACACCTGATCCCAATTCTGACTCACACCAAATGACATATCCCAGGATCTGCTGCTAAAAGAAAACAGAGGGATGAGCTTGCCATGTGGCCTATTTTGGTCAGTAATGTCATGCTATCTCTGCCCGTTTGTTTACATGGCAGGGTATTCCCAGTAAATTAATGGGACTCAATGGTGTCATATGTTGCTAGACACATGGCTGGTGCTGGCATCCCCTGCTTCTTTAGCAACCACTGACAGACAGAAATACTACAACTATGTACGGCATGATGTTCGGCTCTCGTTGAACCAACTGAAAGTCTGGCATTCAGATCGAACCTTGAGCTCATCCCTACTAAACACCAGTTTTTGCAAGGGTTCTTTTCTTTTTGGAGAATGGTTGGATGTTCTGGCTATATTTTTTTTTTGGAGGGGGGCACTTGTTGCCTAAAAAAAAACCACTCAGGAGGGAGGATGCTCCAGATGATCTTAGCGATTTCTTGTCTTATCAGGTTTTCTAACCTGTTGGATAGGCAGTCATTGTGGATGTCGCTCCACTTCCTTAAACTGAACCTCTCCAAAACTGAGTTTCTGGTCTTCCCCCCAGCCCGGACACCACCCCCCATTGACTTCTCCATCACATCCAACAACGCCACCATCAAACCCGCCCCGCAGGCCAGAGTACTTGGTGTCATTCTGGACTCCAACCTATCCTTCCAGCCCCAATTCCAATCTTTAACAAACTCGTGCAGACTCCACCTCCGCAACATTGCCAAAATACGCACGTTCCTAACCCCAGAAACCACTAAACAGCTCATCCACTCCGTCATCATATCACAACTAGACTACTGCAACTCCCTCCTCAATGGCCTGCCTCACCGCTGGCTATCCCCGCTTCAGTCCATCCTGAATACGGCTGCCAGACTCATTCACCTTTCCAACCGCTCCGTCTCTGCCACCCCCCTCTGCCAATCCCTCCACTGGCTTCTGATTGCCCAACGGATCAAATTCAAAATCCTAACACTGACGTACAAAGCTGTCCACCATACTACCCCGAACTACATCACTGACCTAATATCCAAGTACCACCCAGCACGCACACTCCGCTCCTCACAAGACCTCCTTTTCTCTAGTTCCCTGGTCTCCTCCTCCCAGGCCTGCCTTCAGAACTTCTCCAGGGTGTCACCCATCCTCTGGAACTCTCTGCCCCAACCCATCAGATTATCACCTACTCTCCTCTCCTTTAGGTGCACCCTGAAAAGCCATCTCTTCGGGGAAGCCTACCCCACCCCCTGCTAACTTGCCGACCTCCTCCACTCTTCCAACCACTCCATCACCCACAGCCATCTCCTCCTGTGCCACCATCCCCTCCCTCCTAGATTGTAAGCTTGAAAGAGCAGGGGCCTCAATCCCCTCATGTTTTGCATTGTATTGGTATTGTTCTGTCACATGTTCTGTCCCCCTTTGTAATGTACAGCGCTGAGCGAACTATTGGCGCTTTATACATACTGTATAATAATAATAATAATTGTGAGTTGCTAGATTGGCCAGATGGGAAGGCTGTTGTTTGATATCTACAAGTACTTTAAGGATTGGATAGGACAATGTTTTGTAGATCCAACGAGGCCAACTAAACAGAGCATGGAAACTCATGTTTGGAAGAACTCTGTTAAAGTGATTGTAAACCTTTATTTAAAAAAAAAAAAAAAAACCCCAATTAAAACAAAGTAGGTTTATACTTACCGGCTCCTTACCCCCTCTTCTGGGGTTCCCCGCTGTTGTAGTCCGTTCCTCCTTTTCTGTGTGTGCCACCATAGCAAGCACCTTGCTATGGGGGCGTGTGCCACCATAGCAAGCACCTTGCTATGGGGGCACAACTGTGGGCATGCTCCCGACCTGGTCTGTGTGCATTCATAGACCCCACCCCCACTCCCTCCTCACAGGATTTGACTGACAGCAGCAAGTGCCAAAGACTCCCTCTGCTCTCAGCAAGCCTGTGGGAGCAGAAAGAGGGGAGAGAAGACCTGCAGCTGGGCACAGTGGTGGAACGATGCAGAATTCAGGTAAGTGTTACCCCTGGTTCACATCTGTGTGGGTGGTGCCGCAGCAGGACCCACACAAATACTGTACCTGTAGCCACACCACCCACACAGAGAAATGCAGGACCCACAGGCGGGTGCCATTATTTTAATAGCATGCCGCCTGCACTGGAAATTGCAACCGTACTAAGAACCTCAGATTCCGATTTCCCAAATAGTGCAGGTACTTCTTCCCTGCGTGTCCCGGGGCATGGGAGTCCATTCAAATGAATGGGCTCTCGTGGACGCTCAAATCGTGGCCCATAAAACCGCACAGATGTGAACCAGGCGTTAGGGAGGTTGAGGGTGGAAACTAAAATTAGAAGGCTTTTTACTATAATGCAGAGAAAGAATTAAGATAAAAAAAAACCTTTAGAGTTTAGAATCATTTTAATGGAATGGTGCCCAGTCTAATCCAATAACTGTTTAACAAAATCTAATAAATGGGCCACACTTAGGCTTGTAGGACAAGTCACTCCATACTCCTGAAAGCTTCCACTCTAATTAAAGGAATCTGGATTACAATCTAAAACAAAATGAAGCTTTGAACCGCTCATCCTTTCAAACCAAGTAAAACAGATATTTGAAGCCTCTTTCAGAATATACACTGGAAGTTCACTCAGATATTTATTTGAATTGTGGGTAATGGACAGGGTTCATTCCAACACTGTCAGCCAAGCCATATAAGATTCTACTTGGTTGACAGCTTCCCTTGTGGTCCTGCAGATGTGGATTGGTTACATCTCTGCACAGAGCCTCTTTAAGCTGGTTGTAAACCCACACATATACCCAATGAAGTGACTGGCCTCAGGTGATACACAGAGAGAGAAAGTCCAGAATTTATACAGCTTGTTTGAGCTTTCAGAAAACAAGGGGCAGAGAGCTGAAATTACACGTTGCAAACGCACCTTGCTGTAACTATGTGATCGTTCATTAAAATGTTTGGACCCATATTGGTGATCCTCACTGTGCTGGTGACATTTTCCCTTGCTAATTGGAGGGAAGGGGCAAACCCTCCTTCATACAGCACACAGGAACAGAGCTGAGACTGCCAATCACAGGCTGTGTGCTGGAGCTCCCTCCCCTGTCACCTTTTTTCTCTTGGTGTCAGGTATGTAAAAATCAAATTTAGTCATAAATTTCTGCCAAAATGCATTCTGCGACATGTCTTTGCTAAAAAAAAAAACCCAATACGTGTAAATTAATTGGTTTACGTGAAAGTTATAGCGTTTACAAATGGCAGGAAAGATACTGGGATTTTTAGGTTTTTTTTATACTAATAATGGCGGGGATCAGTGACTTATGGCAGGACTGCGGCGGACATTCTGGCATTGGGGGGTACTGACTTGGGGTCCCTGACATCCCCAGTGACACCAATACAGTGATCAGTGCAAAAAAAAAACACTGACACTATACTAATGGCACTGGGGAGGAAGGGGTTAAGTTTATTTTTCAGGGAAAGGGTTAACTGTGTGAGGGGAGTGTTTTACTAGGGGGCGGGGGTGTGTACTGCAGGGAAAACCGCTGATCGGGAGAGAGAAACTCTTCTGTCCCGATCAGCTTGTCCTGGAGCTGTCAGGGAACTGACAGAAAGCACAGCTACTGCAGCTGTGCTCTCTGTCAGCGATTGCCGCCGATCGCTGGGACATAGCAGGTAACGACCGGCTGTGACCCGGCGACTGACATCCGCGGCTGTGATTGGTGGATGTCAGTCTACCTGTTTACAAAACACACGTTTTAAAACGTGGTTTTGCCCAGCCGTGCCGCTCTGCTGCCATATTTATACAGTGGCTGGGCAGCATGTGGTTAAATTCGTAAACTGAGGTACACCTGTATTTCTGTTCACTTGGAACAGCCTCCTCTCGTATTCCTGTGCCACCTTTTGATGAATACAGACTTAGGTCTGGTCTGTCCTTGGAATAGGCAAGGTGATTGGCAATGGAGGTGAGGGCCCTTCTCTAAGCTGACCATCTGCCCTTCTATGTTGATCTGCCATACCTCATTGATGTCCACTGCCCTTGTCCCCTCATGGGCCTCTGTGCATAGTAAACAAGTGTGATTCGTTCCGTGTGATTTGTTCCGTATCAAAATTCAGACAAAATTTTAACTATTCTGAGTTTCAGATGTATCTGAATTTTCAAATCACAATAGTAACAAATTTCAATGAATCTGAAATAAATTATAATGAAACAAATGATCAGAATTCAAATTTGAAATGGAAACATATTGCAATACATACAGTAAGGTATAAAATTGATATAAGATGATGATGAAATAAGTCTACTTTGGCTTCTTTATAGAGTAGAATAGAACAGAAAAGAATACAAAAGAATAGAATAGTACAGAAAGGACTGCAGAGCCATACAAAGCAGTGTGCAGGAGCTAATTGGGGAGAGATCTGTATTGTTTACATACAGGTCTCTCCCCCGTCAGAAATCCTCGGAGATTGGCCGGGACCCGGTGATTGACATCCGAGGCCGCGAATGGTGGCGCGGGTAGGGCACACCCCCTACATGGAACTGCAAAATCACGTATATATATATTGCTCACCCGTGCCACCCTGTAGCAGTATTTCTCTTATAGGGCAGCACAGAAGCGGTTTTGGACCCCCCAGCAACAATAGACCCTCATGCAAAAATGGATTCCCATCAGTGACAATAGATCCCCAGCAGCCAGCATCAATAGACTCTCCAGCACACCCCAGCACCCTTTGCCATTACATACATTCAGTGCTAGAGGTAAGGGAACTTAATTCTCCCGTGTTCCAGCTGACAAAAAAGCCCTGGATAGCTGTAAATCTGTTTATTAGATAACACAGTCCATTTAGGTTTACAAACCGCCTACATGCTTCTAATTGACGACTGATTTATAGTTGGCAAACGGAATGTGGAAGAGACATTAGAGAGGATGTGATGAATGGAAACGTAACAATGGGCTCAGCTTTAGTGGCATTTCGCTATTCTAAAAAAAGAACAAATTCATTTAATGTAAAGCGCGAGCTATTAAGAATCGGAGCCCGCTGCCAAAAGATCATTTCCATCGTATACTTCTCTGTCTTGTAAAAAAATACATCCCGGCCAAGAGACACCTCTGTCTGGATGTCAAACGCTTTCTTAAGGTGACACTCCACCTTTAACTTTTAAAATGACATTTTTGTTTTTATTTTGTTAATTTCATTAAACTATTTGAAGTGGTTGCAGCAACAAATTCCAACTCCAGGCTCTGCTCCATAGTCACCCTCTAGCAGGGGCAGACTGACCATTTGGAAACTCAGGCACTGCCCGAGTGCCCAGGGTCAGTAGGGGGCCCCATGAGATGCCCCTGGTACCTTTTTCATAGGCTTTTTTGAGTTTGGGAAAGGACACAGGGGCCCCATGATCCCCTATTGTCTGGGGGCCCCATGAGTTGTCAGTCTGCCCCTGCCCTCTAGATCAGTGGTCTCCAAACTGCTGCCATGAGGCCAGATTCGGCCCTTAGATTGCTTTTATCTTGCCTTTGGGGCACTATTTCATCCGCTGATACCAACAATCAGTGGTGTTTTTAGGTTTTGTGCTGCCCTAGGCAACACAAAAATTGGCTCCCCCATTGATGAACAACACCCCAACTCACCCACCCGAGATAGCCTTCCACTACCACCGCCCCCCATACACTGACAACCCCCCCCAACCCTAACAAGAGATAAGACATTCACCTTCACAGCTCCAGGCATCCACGGGAACAAGCAGCCCGCAGCCTCTCTCAGATCCCACCTGGTCCCCGTGCTGCATGTGTCCCTTCTGCCTTTCCTTCTTTCGGGGGACGGCGCTGCCCCCATGAAAAATGCCGCCCTAGGCAAATGCCTTGTTTGCCTTGTGGTAAATACACCCCTGCCAACAATGAGGCATAATTCCCCTCACTGACACCAATGATGGGGCACAATTCCTTCCAATAATACCAACGATTGGGCACATCATTGGTATTATTTCTCCTAGTGACTCCAACAATGGGGGGGGGGGGCAGTGACACTAATGAAGGGGCACCATTCCTCCCACTGACACCAATAATGGGGCACAACTCCTCCCACTGACACCAATAATGGGGCACAATTCCTCCCACTGATACCAATGAAGGGGCACCATTCCTCCCACTGACACCAATAATGGGGCACAATTCCTCCCACTGACACCAAAGAAGGTACTTTTTTTCCTCACTAACACCAGACCATTTCTACTCCCAGTGCCCACAGTCTGGCCCCCCTAAAGTCTGGAGGACAGTAAACTGGCCCTGTGTGTAGAATGTTTGAATGTTTGGAGACCCCTGATCTAGAGTATTATTTTCCTCCCTGGCATTATTGTTTGCTTTTTTTCTTTAAAACTTACCTTTTCCAGATGTCTAAGGCTCCATTCATACTTTTGTGACTCCAAAGTCGTGCGATTTCCATTGTGACTTCAAAGCAACTTTGATGCAGCTCATAGATTTGAACGGCTTCCACTGAAATACATAGGCTGCGACTTGTCATGCAACTTTATGTGTCCAAAGTCGCATTACAAGTCACACAAGTGTGAATAGAGCCTAAAGGCCAAGTATGTGACACTCAAGCGTCTACCCTCTTCAGATTTTCTCAGCTTGTGGAAGTTTCTCAAAGATGCAAAGAGTGATGTTAACATTATGATGCCCTTTGTTGCATCATTACTCTGTGACTGGTCCATGATGACCTGAACTCACTTGATGTCTTCCAGGCTTAATGATGGTGGACTTCCTTCAACCTGTAAGATGGTGACGATCTGGTGGTGAAATAAAATTACTGCACCCGAGGAGAGGTGAGTATTGCAGCCAACATCAGAGAGGAGATGAGTACTTCAGTCAGCACCAGAATGGAGGTGAGTATTGCAGCCAACACCAGAGAGGAGGTGAGTATTGCAGTCAGCACCAGAGAGGAGGTGAGTATTGCAGCCAGCATCGGAGAGGAGATTAGTATTGCAGCCAACATCAGAGAGGAGGTGAGTATTGCATTCAGCACCAGAATGGAGGTGAGTATTGAAGCCAGCACCAGAAAGGAGATGGGTATTGCAGCCAGCACCAGAGAGGAGGTGAGAATTGCAGCCAGCACCAGAGAGGAGGTGAGAATTGCAGCCAGCATCAGAGGGGAGGGGAATATTAAAGCCAGCACCAGAGAGGAGATGAGTATTTCAGCCAGAACCAGAGAAAAGGTGAGTATTGCAGACAGAACCAGGGAGGGCGTGAGTATTGCATCCAGCCCCAGAGAGGACATGAGTATTGCAGCCAGCACCAGAGAAGAGGTGAGTATTGCAGCCAGCACCAGGGAGGAGATGAGTACTGTAGCCAGCACCAGAGAGGAGGTGAGTAATGCAGCCAGCACCAGAGAGGGGGTGCGTATAGCAGCCAGCACCAGAACTGAGATTGGTATTGCAGCCAGCACCAGAGAGTAGGTGAGTATTGCAGCCAGCACAAGAAAGGAGGTGAGTATTGCAGCCAGCACAAGAAAGGAGATGAGTACTTCAGTCAGCACCAGAATGGAGGTAAGTATTGCAACCAGCACCAAAGAGGAGGTGAGTATTTCAGCCTGCATCAGAGAGGAGGTGAGTACTGCAGCCAGCACCAAAGAGGAGGTGAGTATTTCAGCCTGCATCTGAGAGATAGTGAGTATTGCAGCCAGCACCAGAGAAGAGGTGAGTATTGCAGCCAGCACCAGGGAGGAGATGAGCACTGTAGCCAGCACCATAGAGGAGGTGAGTATTGCAGCCAGCACCAGAGAGGGGGTGCGTATAGCAGCCAGCACCAGAACTGAGATTAGTATTGCAGCCAGCACCAGAGAGTAGGTGAGCACTGCAGCCAGCACAAGAAAGGAGGTGAGTATTGCAGTCAGCACCAGAGAGTAGGTGAGTATTGCAGCCAGCACAAGAAAGGAGGTGAGTATTGCAGTCAGCACCAGAGAGTAGGTGAGTATTGCAGCCAGCACAAGAAAGGAGGTGAGTATTGCAGTCAGCACCAGAGAGTAGGTGAGTATTGCAGCCAGCACAAGAAAGCAGGTGAGTATTGCAGCCAGAACCAGAGAGGAGGTGAGTATTGCAGTCAGCATCAGAGAGGAGGTGAGTATTGCAGTCAGCACAAGAAAGCAGGTGAGTATTGCATCCACAACCAGAGAAGAGGTGGGTATTGCAGCCAGTTGCTGTTTTTGCTCCAGGGAACTAATTAAAGAAATGCCTGGTGTTATGCTTTGAAGATTTGAAAAGTGGCAATTAAATTGTTATACACATCGCTAGCAGTGTTAGGTAGCCCCAACCTCTACCACTGTCATTCTAACTCCTCAGCTTGCTCTCCATGTGAAATGTGGAGAAAAATGTATAAAGGCATAAAAAATTCTTTCCTGGTATGAAAAAGAATGACTTTATGAGATGCGTAAAATAATAATGGTAAGTTGGTATATTAGTGATAGTTTTGGCATATATACATTTCCAATTTTTTTTACTTTTTAAATTTATTTTGTATTTTAAACAGTAACAGAACAAATGCGTTAGGGGTGGAATTAGGGGTGGAGCAGGGTAGGGGTTGGCTACCGTAACTCTTATTTCCTGGCTAGTAGCTCAGGGCTTGAAATTTTGAGTCCTACCAAAAGAATATATTAGTGCCAGATGTGGGAATGTCCACAAACACATATTAACGCACATGCCAAAACGCAGCTTTTTACCATTCTGTTAAACTCCTGTAGGAGAAAAAAGCATCTATAGAATACAGTGTACAGCCATATGTAGGCCAAAAGTGTCATCTGGGCTGAGATAAGAGTAGGGGGAGAAGAAGGGGTTGGATATGGAGTAGGGAAGGGGTACTTTTTTTTAATACATAACCGTATTGTTCTTAGTATCTTTTCAGAACTGAACTTGAACGCCATCCTCTGGCCTTCCCTTCAGTCACAGTTGTACAGCCTCTTCTCCTGTACTGATATTGCTCAGTCTGATTTCACTGAACACTGTGAGCGTCTCACAAATAGAAGCTGCAGCCAGCCAGATAAAGCCGGCCTCATATCCATCTCGTTGTATATTGTTACCATTATCATCAAGCCCTTCCTCCCCAGCGTTATCCTGGCCATACACTAGTAGATTTTTGAACAAACGTTCTAGTGTACTACTACTATTATTATTATTATACAGTATTTATATAGCACCAACAGTTTGCTCAGCGCTACAATATAATGGGAGATAATACAGCAACAATACAGTTCAATACAAGAGGGTTAGGAGGGCCTGATCCTGGGAGCTTACAATCTAAGAGGACTACTATTGTTAGTATAGGTACATTTATTAGGTAATGACTCATGGTAACTGTGTGAGTCTGTAATTAGGTCAGGCTGGGTGACACATTTTGCTGGCTGATAGCTAAAAAGAGTGGGAAATTTGTGTGGAGCAGGGGTGGACTGACAACTCATGGGGCCCCTGGGCAATAGGGGATCATGGGGCCCCTGTGTCCTTGCCCAAACTCAAAAAAGCCTATGAAAAAGGTACCAGGGGTATCTCATGGGGCCCCCTACTGACCCCGGGCCCTCGGGCAATGCCCGAGTTTCCAAATGGTCAGTCCTTCCCTGGTGTGGAGAGTGTAAAACGGTATTACTTTTGACTGATGGTGATTGCTGGTGCTTGTAGTTGTTTTATTTTCTTCTTGCTAGAAGCTTTTACCTTTTTAAATCATCTTTTCTGTCACTTATTAAATAGCATTTTTTTGTTTCTTTCTTTCTTTCTTTCCTTACCTTCCTTCAGTCTGCTAATTAATGGGAGGGGTTAATTGGTCACAGGTGCTCCAGGTCCTATATAACTTTCTGTAGAGCTCACTCTGAGCTTGCCTGTAGTTTGCTTGCTGGACCCTTGACCAAGTGGACAATTGATTAAGTGGAGTTAAAAAACCGGAGGGGAAAACAGGAGTCTTCTAACCTGTAAGTGATATCTAATATTTCCTATTAGTAATATTAATATTGTAATTGGGATATTTGCTAGCAGGGAGGAAGGTTTTGTGCAGTGCACAGTGTACCGCATGTATGCAACAATGGAGCAACAGCTACAGGATAGATACCGCTGCAACAGATGTGAGCAGGCTGCCCTTCTAAAAACTTGAGTTAGAGATTTGGAGGAGCAAGTTGTAACACTGGGCAGAACCAATAGCCTTGAAAGGGGTCTTCTGCTCTCTGAACAGGTAGCTAATGGGATTGATGTGGAGGGCAGACGGGCTAATCAGGTAGAAAGATGGGTTACTGTAACAAGAGGGAGTGGTTGGAGGTCACAGAAAAGAAGGCCGGTTCTGGGTTTTTGCACCCAAACAGATTTGCCAAATTGGGTGAAGATGTGGGGGTAGCAATCTCAGGGGTGGCAGCCCTGGGTGTCACTGCTATCCCTAACACCTGGGAGGGCAGATCATCTGGGAGGGGTGGTGAGGGTAGTGCAGGAAGGCCTAGAGAGCTGGTGGTAGTAGGGGATTCTATAATGAGAAGGACTGATAGAATAATTTGTCGCCAGGATCGCCTCAACCGAATGGTTTGCTGTCTCCGTGGTGCCAGGGTTTGGCATGTGGTGGACTGGGTTGATAAATTACTGACAGGGGCTGGACATGACCCAGCTGTCTTGGTCCATGCTGAAACCAATGACAGAATGGAAGGTGGAGGCTCCTTAAGAATCAATTTAAAGAACTAGACTGCAAGTTGAAGGGAGGGACCTCCAAGGTGATATTCTCTGAAATATTACTTGTGCCATGCGCAACTCAGGAAAGACGGGGAGAGATTAGAGAACTCCATGTATGACTAAAGCCCTGGTGTAAGGGAAGGATTTGGGTTTTTAGAGCACTGGGCTGACTTTTCATTGGGGTGAAACCTATATGCTAGAGATGGTTTGCACCTAAATGGAAGGGTGTCTGCTGTGCTGGGGGAGAGGTTTATGGGAAGGCTGGAGGAGTATTTAAACTAGGATCGAGGGGGGAGGGAGAATTAGATTATAACAGGGTAGACAGATCAGACAGGGGTCAGTACTTATTGGTGGGTGGAATGGGGAAATATGGGGGGAGGGCTATGGCAGATAAGATTTCCATTTTACAAACAACCATTGGACTTGATACCATTTGTATGAAAATAAAAAATATGCAAAATACATGTGCACAAGGTGTCACTGAATTAAAGTGTTTGTTCACCAATGCTAGAAGTCTGCCAAACAAAATAGGTGAGTAGGAAGCTTTGTTGCATGAAGAGAACTATGATTGAATTGGTATTGCAGAATATTGGCTTCATTCTAAACATGACTGGGCCATTAATATTCCTGGCTATGTTCTCTTTCAGAGAGACAGAGTAAATAGGAAAGGGGGTGGTGTCTGTCTCTATGTGAGGAGTGATCTCAGAGCGAGTGTGAAAGAGGACCTAGTTAATGGAGTGTGATGAGGCTGAAGCATTATGGGTGGAACTGCACATGGGGGTGCATACTGCAAAGGTAATAAGTTGAGTTTGTTATAGGCCTCCCAGTGTTAATGATGAGGTGGAGACTCAGCTCCTTGAACAGATTGAAAGGGCTGGGACAGTGATAATAATGGGGGATTTTAACTACTCGGAAATTGACTGGAGTAATGGTACTGCAGGAACAGTTTAAAGAGCAAAAATGTATAAGCCTACTACAGGACAATTTTATGGTACAGTTCATAGAGGCCCCAACTAGGAATAATGCTCTGCTGGACCTGGTAATCTCAAACCATGCAGAGCTTATTATGAATGTCTATATAAAAGAACATCTTGGTAGCAGTGACCACAACATGATTTCATTTGTTAGCTGTAAACAGCGAGCACATACGGGAAAAATAAAAACACTCAACTTTAAGAGGGCAAATGTTTCCAAGATTGAGAGCTGCTCTCCAAGACTGGGAGGGAATGTTGGTATCAATGAATACAACACAGCAATGGGAGTTCTTCAAAAAGACTGTATGTGAAACACTGCAAAATATATTCCCATAGGCAACAAGTTTAAAAGGCTAAAAATCAAACCTATGTGGCGTACAGCCAAAGTTAAAAAAGATATAGATAATAAGAAAAGAGCTTTTATTAAATATAAAAATGAAGGAACGCTATCATCATTTAAACATTACAAAGAATAGAACAGCAGGACAAACCACAAACAGTTCTTCAAATATATTAATAGTAAAAAGGTTCGGTCCGAGCATGTAGGCCCTTTACAAAATAATCTAGAGGGGGTGACTGGGGACAAAGAGAAGGCAAATTTATTAAATCCCTTCTTCAGCTCTGTGTATACAAAGGAACATGGGGGAGCTTTTGTACATAATGGGCATGGTATTGACACAGCTCCAGATGATCCACATTGGCTCACAATTGATATGATCCAAAAACATTTAGACAGTATAAAGGTGAATAAAGCACCTGGACCGGATGGCATACACCCACGGGTCCTTAAAGAATTGAGCTTTGTAATTCCAAAGCCATTGTCCACACTTTGCTTTTAACATTCACTTTTAAAACGAATGTAATTTCTGAACGATAACCACATACACTGGCCGAAAATTTGTTTGAAAAGTTTTCTTCCTGCCCCTTCGAATTTTTCCATCACTGCTGTCGAAAACAAACATTTGACCCCCACTATCGATTAGAAAATCAAATGAATATTCTTGAAAGAAATTTTCTTGGCCAAAAATCTACATGGGTATGGCCAGCCTTAAGCTGGCCATGCACATGTAGATTTTCGGCCGAGAATATTTGTAAGAAAAGTTGTACAAAAATTGCTTGCACATTCAATGAATGGACGAATGTCGTTCAAAAATTCTTTTGCTTTGAACATTCGATTTTAAAATGAATATAATTTCTGAATGAAAACCTCATACACTGGCTGAAAAAAATTTTGATGGATTAGTTTTCCTTCCAGCCCCTTTGTTTTCGACACCAATGATGGGAAAATTAAAACATCAATCTGACCCCACTATTGGTTAGAAAATCAAATTAATATTCTTGAAAAAAATATTCTCAAACAAAAATCTACATTTGTATGGCCAGCTTAACTTTTTGAATTCCTTTTAATTTTTTTGAATTTACTTGATTGCCTTTCGATTTGGAACGTTGTTTTGAACTTTGTTGAATTTAATTTCGAAATTCAGTTGAACCAATTTCGAATGTGAATGACTTTTCAAATTTGGTTGAAATTTTTTTCGAATTTGAATTCAAAAACAAATTGCCAAAACAAATCCTGAAAACCAACTGAATAAATGTACCGAATCCAACTAAACGAAATTTGTTAGATTTCGAAACAAAACAAATGTTTTCATTGTGCACATGTCTAATGTACAGCACCCTTTTGGTGCCTCCCACAAGCCATAATGTGCTTGCATTGCATACAGAAGCACAGAGACCCAGTGATGACACCACTGAGTCCAATATAGAGTATGTGATGAAAATGGTAAGATTAAAAAAAATATTAGCACGTTGATAAAGGAGGGAGGAAGGAAACTGAGCAGATTAAATTTCCTCTTTACCCCCTAGTTACATCAGCCTTTGAAATCATGCGACTTACAGTGAAGTCAAAGTCGGGTGAGATACCGATTTCAGGTGCGATTTGCAAGATACCTGACATAGATGTCTATGCAAATCGCACCAAAAGTAATACATGTACTACTTTAGAAATCGGTCAGGCTCCGACCAATTTGGAACCACACTGATTTGAGGCTCTAATTGCGAACAATGGGGTGCGACTTGGCATACGATTTGCAAGTGTCATTGCCTGCAAATCGCATGCCAAGTCGCACCCGATGTGACCGGGGAGTTAAGATAGTAATAGTAGCACAAAATGCTTATGGAAAACACACTCAAGCGATCCTTTAAAATGAGGCTAAGCCGTATCAGGGTGTCATAAATTGGGAAGCACGGTGGTTAGCACTTCCACCTGGCAGTACTAGGGTCATTGGTTTGAATCCCAACCACAGCACCTCCTGCCTGGAGTTTGCATGTTCTCCCTGTGCCTGCTTGGGTTTTCTCCGGGTACTCCGGTTTCCTCCCACACTTCAAAGACATGTTGGTAGGTTAATTGTCTCCTGTCTAAATTGGCCCTAGTATGTGTATGTATGAATGTGAGTTAGGGACCTTAGATTGTACGCCCCTTGAGGGTTAGGGACTGATGTGAATGTACAATATATATGTAAAGTGCTGAGTAAATTGATGGCGCTATATAAGTACCTGAAATAAATAAATGTCTGCCATATTGTCAGCGTAACATAGGCGACATAAACTGACATACACTGTGTATCTACATAACAGGATTGCTGGATGAGTCTCGCCATTGATCAACTAATGAAATACAATGTAAATGATACACTAAAGCTTCATCAGTAGACAAAACCTTCCAAATCTATATTTCCCATGAAAAAGAGCAAAACATCAATCCTCACCTTTTATACCCTGGCCTGGAATAATATCACACTACAATCACTCCATCTCCTTGATATTCAATTAATATTTATAGAATGTTCACATTATGTTTCTGTGCGCTCATATCATTTCCACTATTACTTCATCGTCACTAGAGCGTGCCGCCGGCCCCCACACCTTGTTGAATCAAACAAATCATATCTTTTGTTAGGTTTCCGAAAGCACTCATCTACTGATGATAATGTAACTGTTGGTGTGGAAAATTACCTTTCTTTCTTTAAATCTGATAAATATTAAATGGAAAATAAACCGCTTTCTGTTGCAGGTAATTAAGGCTGGTCAGATTTCACACAGTAAATCATAAAAAAAATAAATAAAATACGCATTCTTGTAAAGATTGTCAGCATTAAAATAGTCGCTGTGATTTATGTGTGATGGGGAGAAATAGATATTTAGATATTTATACAACATTAGGAGACCGTGTTAAATTTAATCCCCCTCTTCCTATTCCCTTCCTCCTAAACCCCTCACCCCCATTCCCTTCTCTTCAGCCTTCTCCCACCCCCCATTCGCTTTTCCTCAGCCCCCTCATTCACTTCCCTTCGTCCGCCCTCAACCCCCTCCCCCCCATACCCTTCTCCTCAAGTGTCTTCCACCCCTTCATTCCCTTCCTCTCAATTGCCTCCCACTTCCCCTATTTCCTTCCCCTCAATTCTCTTCCACTCCCTTTCCCTTAATTCCTTCTCAGCCCCCCATTCCCTTCCCCCCCCCCAAACCCCATTGCTTCATTCTCCGCAATCCCTTCCCTTCAACTACCCCCCATTCACTTCCCCTTACCCCCCCCCCCCATTCCCTTTCCACTCAGTTCCCTCCCACCCCCATTACCTTCTCAATTCCCTTCCCCTAAATCCCCTCCCAACCCTCATTCTCTGCCCCTCAACCCCCTCCTACCCAATCTTTTCCCCTAAATGAACTCCACCCACCCCTCTATTCCCTTCCCCTCCTACCCCCCATTACCTTATCCTCAATCTTCTCCCAACCCCCATTCCTTACCCCTCAACCCCCTGCGAGCCTAATTTCCTTCCCATCAATCCCCTCCTACCAACATTCCCTTCCCCTCAATCCCCTGCCACCCCTATTCCCTTCCTTTCAACCCCCTCCCACTCCATCACTTCCCATCAATTTCATAACTCCCACCCCCATTACCTTCCCATTAACCCCTCCCCATTCCATTCTCCTTAATCCCCTCCCAGGACCTATTTTCTTTCACTCAAATCCATCCATACCCCATTCCTTACCCCTCAATAGCCTCCTAGCTTCATTTCTTTCCTCTCAATCCCCTCCCACCCCCATTCCCTTCCCCTAATCCTGTCCTATTCCCGTTATCTAGTCCTCAACCCACTCCCCACTCCTCCTACCCCCATTCCCTTAGACTCAATCCCATCCCCATTCCCTTATCCTCAACCCTTCCCAACCCTCATTCCTTTCCCCTTAATCCCTTCCCACCCCATTCCCTAGCTCTCAATCCCCTGCCACCTCCCCTTCATTTCCTTTCCCTTCTCTTCAACCCCATCCACTTCCCTTTTTCCCTCCTCCCTCTCTCCTTTCCTTTTTCCCTTCCATACTTCACTGCCCCATAAACTCCCCTTTCCTCTCCCCCACCTACATTCCAGGACATCCCCCTTTTCACACTCCCCTTCCCTTTTCTGCCCTTAACTTGCTATAATCTAGAGAACCCCTTTTTTTGCTGTTCCCTTTTCATTGGTGGTCTATGGGAAAAATATCACATTAGAAGCACCAGCAGAGGAGGAAGGGAGGGGACCAGCATAGAATAATGGCTGAGTAATGATAGTGCCATCTTTCTGAAAAAAAGTAGAAGAAAGAATTGTCATGGTGAGTATTGTGACCTCTTTAAGAGGTAACAAATACCTGCAATGGTTACACTTACACATCACTTAACATTTATGCACTTACCATGAAATATAAACCTAAGGCTAGGTCCACTTTAAATATAATTTAGTATTATTAAAAATCTATCACCCTGAAACGCCTACACATCACTGAGCATTCCTGCCCTTCCCATGAAAAATAAACCTGAGGCTAGGTCCACTTTAAGGGTGATGGATTTTTAATAATACTAAATTATACTTAAACACCAGGAAAATAATGTGTTGATTTTTATGTTGTCCCTTTTATTCCCTTTCTCCATTCTAATAACTCTCATCTCCGAACTGTCTGTTACTACTGCGTTAGGAGACCTGCTGATATTTCCATGTAGTCACAATCAATGTGGCTTTCTCCGACATTAAGACAACTTTCAATTCCCCATGATCTCATTGGGCTTATCTGTCACTCCTTATTAAAGGGCATAGCATTTAGCATCATCTTGGCGGCTGACAAATCTGCACATTGGTGCATTTAGAGAAAGTCAAATCAGTTAGCCGGGTCTGGCCCTGCGATAAATTTTACATTTTGTATGGTAGAAAAATACAAAGCTAACGACTATATTAGCAAGGAAAGCAACGCAAGTGGGATTTTCTTTCCAAAGTTGTGCGATGTTAAAAGGAATTTAAAATGGTTTTGTGTCAACTTTAAATGGATGTTTTACATCACTTCGCTGTAACTGCTTGTTCAGAATAGTTTAATGTCCGTAGTCTGGGCAACGGTGCACTTTAATACTTCGCCTAAAACCCTAATCCCTAACATCTAACCTTAGTCTATAAACTACAGAGTAACCCCCCCCCCAACCTCAACCCTAACCTACCTTCACACCCAGGGGCGGACTGACCATTTGGAAACTCAGGCACTGCCCGAGGGCCCGAGGTCAGTAGGGGGCCCCATGAGATGCCCCTGGTACCTTTTTCATAGGCTTTTTTGAGTTTGGGCAAGGACACAGGGGCCCCATGATCCCCTATTGCCCAGGGGCCCCATGAGTTGTCAGTCCGCCCCTGTTCACACCACTGCATTTGGTGCACTTGTGACTGCAGTTTGTCAGCTGGCCTGATGGTGGCACTGTGCTGCTTCTTCCAGCTGGCAGGAAACGATTGTGGACTAATTTGGCCCATATTATGGGCTCCAGGCAGCCATCTTGGGGAGGCCAGAATCTCCTATTGAATACTGAAATCCCGCAAGATGAGAGTGACCATCTTGATAAAGAAGTGCCTAAATAGCAGTTTCTGATTCATGCAGCATGTCTGCAGTGTGGGAGTAGGTCATGGATAATGTCCTGTTTGTTAGGGAAAGGTATGTGACAAGGAGGGAAAGAATAAGTTTCCCCTAAATGATATCTCTGACAACTTGTTGGAAAATTATCCCACAAGTAGCTGGACAAACTGTAAGGACTTTGAGGATCTCAAAGGGACCCAGTAAGTTGGATACCTGCACCACTGAAGTGCTTATCAAGCAATCTGCAGTCTGTAAGCGCATATTAGATTGTCTGTCAGCAAGGTACTTTTTCAAAAGCAATCATTTTTTGTTTGAAAAAGTGTAGTGCCATTTCTGTAAACTACCGTATTTATTTTACCTTATCTAAGAACATGTGTTGACTCTTCTGACTTTTTTGGTACCTTGGTTAGATGCCGAAGATGACCTAACTTCTAGCCTGATCCCCAGTGACAAAGCTGAACTACGTACAAACATCTAAACACAGATGAAATACTGTTGTGTGATAAGGGAGAGCACCTGCTCGTTAAACCATTTCTCAAATCAGACCCCATCCCGGCTTAACTGGTACCTGTGGACAAACCTCTGCACATCTTGTTCAAGCCTTACACTAAGGAACCCTTCGCTGTCCCTCAAGTATTGTTTCCAGGAGACAATCCCATTGAGGGACTATGCATGAAAATGCATACACACTTCATTAGGTTCTGGTAGCTTGGACCTTGTGGATACCTGTACTGTGTGGGACCATGTGTGAGCAGCCATGCTGTGATCCCAGATCCCAGGAGGCAACAGTGGGCTCTACATCATTCTTGCCTAGGCAAGAAAGCAGGAAGTGCTGCCCTGCAGCACTAAAAAAGATAATCTCTAAAATAACGGGGTGGAATCTTATCCTATTGTGAAGTGAGGGTATTTAGAAAAAAGGTATTTTCAAGAGTGAAGATCTGATTTAAGTCATGTAATGTCATAGCACCAAGTTTCTAGTGCTCAATACTCATGTTTCTCTTCAAGAACCCCCAAGGTAAGCCAAAAAGCACACAAAGTGCTCAGACGCATTCCTTTACCTTGTACTTTACTGTGCTGTCTCAAACATTGCATGTAACATTTTGGTCACCCACAGACTGTTGGCCCAATAACTTAAATTGTAGCACCAGCTACACTGGTGGACTGAGATGAAAAGGATTATAGAATGCCTTCCACACAGGTCAACCAGGTGCCAACTGTGGTTCTCCATCCCAGACTATTGAATGAAACTTTCCTTCATCACTGTGTCTCTGCATCTCTAATAAGTGCAGCATGTAGGCAGGGGCGGACTGACAACTCATGGAGCCCCAGGGCAATAGGGGATCATGGGGCCCCTGGGTTCTAGCCCAAGCTCAAAAAAGCCTATGTAAAAAGGTACCAGGGGCATCTCATGGGGCCCCGCACTGACCCCAGGCCCTTGGGCAGTGCCCGAGTTTCCAAATTGTCAGTCCGCCCCTGCATGTAGAAGTGGGCTAGGCCAGGTGGTAGGCGCCCAAGAGGCAAGGCACGACACACAGGGTCTGAGGTTTTAGGAAATATATTGTAGAGAAAGATCCAAACACGCTGTAACACAGTTTATGGAGAGGCTTCAAACTGACAGAAACATTCAGTACTTGTGGAGAACAATGCTTGGACACCAACAGAACCTGACACAGGAGGCAGCTGGTAGGCAGAATGCAAATGAAGTACTTCGAGTGGACAGTTCCACACAACAGGATGCATGAACAGCCCCAATGCATCCCTCCTCCTCTGGAACCTTTCCCTTATGCTAGGCACACTCTCCCTATCCAGTGGGTTCCTTTTTCTAACCTAACCACACCCGCTATGCCACTAACTGCAGTGAAACTAGTGCTTTTTAAAAGTGGTGATTTAAATGCAAGGACTTCCTGCGCTAGGAATGGGGCCCTATTCACCAAGCTGCTGACACAACACTCCTTACCAACTAAAGTGAATAAATAATATATATATATATATATAAAGTGCAGCGCTATCTCTAAATAAACTAAATAATTTATAAATATAAAGTGCAACACTAATTATACAAGTGCTCCAAAAAATACCACAAGGTACTAAATAAATGTGCAAAATAGTGCATACAAAAGTGCAAAACGTGTATTGCAATTCATATAAAGTGCAAATTAGTGCTACTATTAATCACTCCAACCATCTGTTGATACATAAATCCACAGAAAATAAATAAATAAATAAATTGTCCAAATGCAGAAAAAAACTATTTTTCTTTTTAAATCTTCATGCATGTGTCACACGTGAACACACTGTGTGGCTCCAAACTTTAGCCGTGATGGCCTCTCACCTCCTTACCCCGACCCCACAGGGTCAGCTTGCTTTAAACAGGGCACTTCTTTTGATAGCTCACCAGGGCCTCGCCTCTAATACTCTATCTGCGGTCAGCTCCTCGGTTCATGAATAAACAAAAGAGACTAACATAGTGTAACCTGTTTATTTGCTGATGTGAATATGAAAAAAAGAGATTGCCCACTCACATTTAAATTCGTCTTCTCACAGCCTTCAATACCCCATGCTATAAATCTCCTGCATGGGTATTTTAATACAGGGATTTCAAATATGGCCGCCACGCCGGAAATGACGTCACCGCGCTCCCAGAATCCTCCTCGCATACCGACGCGTTGCGTCACGGTAGCACGTGACTTCCTCAGGGTTAACGCCCAACGAGGGCTGGATTCTATAAATACCATTCCCACCCCAATCAGCATTGAGGGCGGACCCGAGCCGCCATTTTCTCTGAGTCCTCATATAGTTTCCATTACTGCGGTGACCATAAAGACTAAAGGGAGGATACAGAGCAACGGGCCGGCCACATAATCCTTACTCCCCCTATACAGCGGTGCACTTGTAGTCCTCCACCTACGGACTACAAATACAAGCCATATCATATGTCATATATTTAATAAACAATAGTGCCAATCAAACTAAAACTGGGGGAATAATTATGATATAAATAAAATGCAAATAAAAACAACTAAGGGCAACGTTTTCCATACTCCCACTCCCCCTGCTGGAAACACTCCAGATTACACTATAACATTACAATAACCATAAAACCATAAAACGCTCCGAGTGTGGCGAATCTATTCATGGCGCATTGGGAGGAAGAAATGATTTACTCACAATATACAGTTGTGTCCAAAATTATTCAACCCCCACTGAAATTGAGTGTTTTGGCCAGTTTGACATTGCTTTTGATCATTCAGTCATCTTGCTTACATTTACATTAAAGAGGCACTTGTAGGTCAGACAAATATAACATAACAGTTATAATGAAATAACCACAAATGTCTTTTCTGTGCTCACAGCATTATCAGTTTTATTCAACCCCCAAGTGACATTCAATCTTAGTACTTAGTACAGCATCCTTTTACAGTTATAACAGCTTTTAAACGTGAAGCATAGCTTGACACAAGTGTCTTGCAGCGATCTACGGGTATCTTCGCCCATTCTTCATGGGCAAAGGCCTCCAGTTCAGTCACATTCTTAGGCTTGCGCACTGCAACTGCTTTCTTTAAGTCCCACCAGAGGTTCTCAATCGGATTTAAGTCTGGTGACTGCGATGGCCACTCCAAAATGTTCCAGCCTTTCCTCTGCAACCATGCTCTAGTGGACTTGGAGGTATGCTTGGGATCATTGTCCTGTTGAAAGGTCCAACGTCTCCCAAGCCTCAGGTGTGTGACGGACTGCATCACGTTTCCATCCAATATCTCCTGGTACTGAAGAGAATTCATGGTACCTTGCACACGCTGAAGCTTCCCTGTACCTGCAGAAGCAAAACAGCCCCAAAGCATGATTGACCCTCCACCATGCTTCACAGTAGGCAAGGTGTTCTTTTCATCATAGGCCTTGTTCTTCCTCCTCCAAACATAGCGTTGATCCATGGGCCCAAACAGTTCTAATTTTGTTTCATCAGTCCACAGAACACTATCCCACAACTTTTGTGGTTTGTCCACATGGCTTTTGGCATACTGCAGTCGACTCTTCTTATTCTTTGGAGACAGCAAGGGGGTACGCCTGGGAGTTCTGGCACGGAGGCCTTCATTACGCAGTGTGCGTCTTATTGTCTGGGCTGAAACTTCTGTACCCACATCTGACAAATCTTTTCTCAGTTCCTCAGCAGTCACACGGGGACTTCTCTCCACTCTACGCTTCAGGTAGCGCACAGCAGTCGAAGTCAGCATCTTCTTTCTGCCACGACCAGGTAGCGTTTCAACAGTGCCCTTTGCCTTGAATTTGCGAATGATGCTTCCTAAGGTGTCTCTTGGTATGTTTAACATCTTTGCAATCTTCTTATAGCCATTGCCCTTCCTGTGAAGAGAAATCACCTCTTCTCTTGTCTTCCTGGACCATTCTCTTGCCTTCACCATGTTTGTAACCACACCAGTAAATGTCTAGAAGGAGCTGAGTATCACAGTCATTTTAAAGCTGCCTAATTGGTGCTTATTATGCTTGATTGCTGCTCGGTGACATCCACAGGTGTTTTCAATACCTGATGGAAAGCACCTGTATGAACCTCTGTTCTTCAGAGTGGTAGTCTTTAAGGGGTTGAATAATTGTGGCAATGAAGAAACCACATAAGAACCATTTACTACTGTATTACATAAACAATTGATGTCATTTTAGTTGCATTTGGGTAGTTACAACGTCCTTGTAGGATTTGATTCTGAATACAATTCCAAATGTACACTATAGTCCCTAAACCCCTTTACAGCATTGGGGGTTGAATAATTTTGGACACAACTGTAGAGAAGAGTGATTGATATATAAACGTTTCATTGATGATGTGTTTATAGTGTGTTACACTAATGTATGAGGTGTAGATGTAGTAATTATTAGCAGGGGTTCCCCGAGTCCAGAAAGATATTTCAAAGGTTCCTGTGTGTTGAAAAGGTTGAGAGGCTGGGTTATGGTCTAAACAAAGTTTCCATCACGCTTAACAATCAATACATTTGGCTTTTATTTTAAATCTCTTTATGTATCATCTGTTTAGCTCTTTACTTTCTATGGTGTATACTCATCTTTATTTGATTAATTGCCGATGAAAACCAACATTATTTTTGGCTCTGCTGGAGATCCTATTAACTGAGTCTGTCAAACTACATAACAGAATAATGCTATTTATCTCTGTCACCTAAAGGGTTGCTTGTGCTTAACTGAAACTTTATTTCATATTACTATATTACTCTTCTTTCCCAATGACAGCCATGAAAAATTGTGTTTTTTTTTTTGTCTTTCTTCTATTTAATGATCTATGCTTGTGAAGCAGTGCTAATTTAATAGATTTGTTTTTTTACATTTTAAAGGAAAGCTATGGTGCATTTTCGGTAGGTGCACATTTTGTATTCTTTTAGCATTTAAAGTAAAAGAGAATTCTAAACAAAATCCCACTGTAATCTCATAGAAACAACAACCCGTGCTGTGTTAAACACTGTTTTGGAGGTTTTCGTGGCTTCAGCAGTCATTGATATGCAGAGACTCCTGTGTGTCTCCACCAGTGTTGCCAGCCTACCTGTCGCGTACCTGATGGTGGAACCTGAGATGTAGAGGAGGGCCTCCCTTGCGGCTCTGGCTCAGGGGCCCTGGTAAGGTGACAGGGAGCACCGGAACACAGAGGGGCATAAGTGCCTTATGGGAATTCTGGGGACAGATGTGGGTCAGGAAATGCAGGAGCGGCTGGAGGAAGGCACACTTGCAGAGGTGCAGGGTAGTCAGGCAGCCGGTGATCAGGCAGATGTGCGGGTACAGGCAGGGGCGGACTGACAACTCATGGGGCCCCCGGGCAATAGGGGATCATGGGGCCCGTGTCCTTGCCCAAACTAAAAAAAGCCTATGAAAAGGTACCAGGGGCATCTCATGGGGCCCCCTACTAACCCCGGACCCTCAGGCAGTGCCCGAGTTTCCAAATGGTCAGTCCGCCCCTGGGTGCAGGATACTGCAGGGTAGCCGGTAGGAAGCAGGATCAGAATAGGCAAGGTCAGGCAGTCCGGTTCAGCAACAAGCGGGCAAAGTCAGACAGAATTGGCAGGCAGAAGAATAGCTGGTGGGCAGGCAGAGGTCGAGGCAAGCGGCGTTCAAGCGAGGACAATTGACAGGTCGGATTAGCAAGGCAAAACAGATAGAAGAATACACAGGAACACAGGCTAAAGTCCAAATGGCATTGAGGCAGATTCTCATCTCAGCTTCCTGGTGCCAAAGTGCATGCACACCCACACACATGCCGACCATCCGCGAATGGAGCCACCAGGAGTCCCGCAACTGCACATATCCATGCGCCTACCCTGACACTACCAGAGTGAAATTCACTGACACGACACCCAGACTTTACAGCCAAGTTTTTACTGGCATTTCCAAAACTTAAAAAAATGACAGTTATAAGTGCAAAATGCAGTGTTTAGGTTACAAACAAGCACAATATGTATTTAGCAATGGGACTTAAGATAGATATTAAGGCAAATAACATATTTCTCATTCTATTTTCAATATGGTACGTAGCTTAAGGACAGGGTTCAGGAGGGCAAGAAATTAGAATGGGCAGGCACACACATGACATTATATGGCACACATATGACTCTCACAGTGACACTGACAGCAGTGTGCAGCAGCACAGATGAAAATGACAGCTCACCGACATGACACGTCCTCTCTTCAAGGCGGGTGGTCCAAACTGCACTGACAGTCCCGCATCCGGCTTGCCTTTCTCCCGTCCCGCAAACCCGCACATGAGGCTCTGGCCGCTCCGCCCGGCTCCTTTGCACAATGAGATCACATGACACGCTCAGGCACCGCCTCCACCAGACCAACCCCCTGCTGGCGCCACCCGAACACACTGTAGTAGGCACTTGGATGGTCTTAGCTGGCTCCAGACAAGAACTGCACATGCACAGTTCCGAGCCGAGCATCACAGCCATATTTTTAACTGGCAGCCTTTTCTTGTCACTGGCATTTACTGGCAGGAGAATAGTGCCTGTTTTTTACTGGCTGCCAGTAAATATATTGACAGATGGCAACACTGGTCTCCACCTTCATAAGTCACAAAAACACATCTGTGCTTAGGTATGGCAGATTGGGAGATTTCTGGTATCTATAGCACATAGCTCAGGTCAGTCTTCTAAGCTCCACTTGACCTTGCTGCCCACTTCAGGCTGAGGAGTCCATAAGCAATATATGTGGCAGGCGCAGCACCCTTTGGTGCCTAGTGCGCTGTGGCATTAGAAAAATTATGCAATTGCTGTTTCTTTGTTTGATTAGACTGACTTTACTCTGTAATTCCTCCAATGCTGCTCTATGGATGCAGTAGGTTTAAAGAGCACACCGAATACTTTAGTTAACTTCTTTAATAACTTCAATCTTCTTCATATAACACTGCTTACAATGGCTTGTTTCTTTCATATTACAATGGTTTAATTCATATTACATTGGGTTGATTCGATAGCTTATCTCGATAAATTCGATAGGATTCGTTCGATTATGATTACTCTACAGTGACTTGATTCGTTTAATTCGTAAGTTCGGTGGAACTACAAGTAAACACATACAACAGTTTTTACATACAGATCTACCTGCATTACTAAACAATAGAGGAACACACAAGTGCATTAAATACCTATTTGGCCTTCTCTGCTTCCATAAAGCTTTTCTGATTGGAACTTTGCCTGTTTCCTCTTCTGTCTGGTGAGCATGTGTCTCTAGAATATACTGGCAGGGAGTTTTACACAAGCATAAATGTGAAACTGGCTGGGAATGGTTAAGGCTCTGTACAGTGTGAGGCTGTCTGTGATTGGCTCACCTTTAACTAACTCTTAAAGGCATATTTTCCTTTTCTGCTTCTGCTAACACAATTAACATATAAATGTCATATAACAATCAAAGACATAAATTACAGCAATGATTTTGCTTTTGGCTTTAACATGTGCACATATATACTGTACTGAGGTTATTGGCAGGTTTGGTATACACATATATGTGAACCATAATAGCAACCTAGGACTGGTCTTAGCTGGCCAGCTACACTCCCACCAAAATTACCTATAATTCTATGTTCTCGGTAATAGGATTCGAACATGAATTCGAGGAATTTTCCATCAGTTTCTCAACTCTCAAGTGTCTTTGTTACTCTCAAGCAGAACAACTAACTTTTGTATTGGACGTTCCAACTTGAGTGGAGTTGTGAGACTTTTTCCCTTTTTGTCCAGTTTTGAGTCTCCCATTTGTAACAAAACTCTTCTTACTAGTCCTTCTTCATCCTTTCGAGCTTCTAGGACTTTGGCCAATTTCCATTGAGGTAAGTCGTCTTCCTTTACTAACACTATGTCATCAACATGAACATTTCTTCTAGGCGTTTGCCATTTACTTCTTAGTATGAGATGAGCTAAGTACTCCTTGCTCCATCTATTCCAAAACTGCTCTGATAGATATTGAACTCTTCGCCATCTTTTCCTTGCGTATAAATCCTCTTTGGTGAAGTTGCCAGGTGGTGGCTGTATGTAATCAGACTTAAGGTGAAGTAGATGGTTGGGAGTTAGAGGTTCCAAACTTGTTGGGTCGTTGATGTTGTTGACTGTAAGTGGACGACTGTTAACAATAGACATTACTTCATAGAATAGTGTCCTAAGTAAAGCATCATCTAATCTTCCGGCGTTCTTTTTCAACACTGAACTTAGTACGTTTCTTACAGTTCTGATTTGCCTCTCCCAGACTCCGCCTGTATGGCTTGCATGTGGAGCATTCATGTGAAAATCACACTGTTTCTCTAACAAGTACTCAGTTACTTTTTCTTTATCAATCTCTTTTAGAGCCTTGTTCAATTCGTTCTTTGCTCCAACAAAATTAGATCCTTGGTCAGATCTAAGTTCTCTGACAGTACCTCTAATGGCTATGAAACATCTTAAGGCATTGATAAAGGCGTCGGTTGACATATCTTCCAACATTTCCAGGTGAATTGCTCTGGAGCTTAGACACGTAAATATCAGTCCGTATCTCTTGTACTCCTTGCGGTTTTGTTTGGTGATAAACGGGCCGAAGCAATCCATTCCGCTATAAAGAAATGGTGGTGATGGGTTTACACGATCAGCTGGTAGATCAGCCATTCTTTGTTCTTCTGTAGGTCTACGTGTCTTTCTACAGATTACACATTTACTTATGTACTTCGCTATAACTTTGCTTCCTTTCACTATCCAGTAACCACCTTCTCTCAAACAGCTTTGAGTAAAGCTTCTTCCTTGATGCAAGGATTTGTTGTGGTAGTGATTGATAATCAATCTTGTGAAGGTAGAATTTTTGGGTAGAATTGCTGGATGCTTAACTCTGTTAGGTAGCGATGCATTTTCCAGCCTCCCTCCCACCTTCAGTATACCCTCCTGCAGAATAAGATTAAGCTTGTACAATGGGTGGTTGTTTGGAAGTCTCTTAGGTTCTTGACTAAGTCTCCAATTCTTCACTGTAGAATCTTTGATGAATGAGTCTTATAACCGTTTCTTCAGCTTTCACTCTTTCCTCTACATTCAACGATTCTTTCTTTCTGATTCTTTTGCTAAGCTTTGAATTCGAGCTACTATGTTTATGACTGTATTCCACTTTGAACATCTGGCTAGTCGTTCAAGTATGTCATCTTGACACTTGGCGGCAGTGCTCAATGTTTGAACTACCTTTACTTCTGGATCACCCATAGACAGTTCTGTATAACCTTCACTAGGTATGATTTCCCTTTCCCAAAGGAACTCTGGACCGGTGAACCAGTTTGAATTCTTCAGTTCTGTTACATTTAGGCCTCTTGAAGCATGATCTGCCGGGTTTTGCTTTGTGTCAACATAGTGCCAATGTTCTGGATTCGTTGTTTTCTGAATTTTTTGAACTCTGTTAGCGACAAAAGTGTGGAATCTTCGAGCTTCATTGTTTATGTAACCTAGGACAACTTGTGAGTCTGTCCAAAAATGCTCTTCATCTATTTTCAATTCCAATTCTTCTCTCAGAAACTGACTTACTGATGCTGAAACGACGGCTGCCGGTAGCTCGAGTCTTGGTATTTTCTGAATATTGTTGGGTGCTACTCTGGCCTTTCCCATAACTAGGGCACAGTGTATCTTTCCTTCTCTTACTGCTCTGATGTAGGAGCACTGACCATAACCATGACTAATGGCATTTGAAAAGTGATGAAGTTCTATTTTCTTGTACTTTCCGAAATCAGGAGGTACAAAACATCTGGGTATCCGAATTTCTTTCAAATTTTGCAAGTCTCTTATCCAACTCTCCCACCTTGGCCTCAAGCCTGCAGGTATGGGTTCGTCCCATCCCAACTTCTGTCTGCATAATTCTTGCAGTATTTCTTTTGCTCTGAGGATTACTGGTGCCAAGAATCCCAACGGATCATATATTGAGGCTACTGTGGAAAGAATGATACGTCTAGTTGGAACTTTCTCTTCCATGGATATTTCAAAGAAAAAATTGTCGTTTTCTACATTCCATCCCAATCCGAGTACATTCTGAACTGGAAGAGGATCATAGTTAAGATCCACATTCTTTATTGTTGATGCACGTTCGGAGTCACTGATGGATTCTAGTACCTCTCTGTCGTTTGAGATGAATTTGTGAAGACGCAGGTTTCCTTTTGCGCATAACTCTTGGCTCTCTCTCACCAATTGAATTGCCGATTTTGAGGATTCTAGGCTTATAAGACCATCATCTACATAAAAGTTTTTCTTCAAAAAATTTGCTGCTGATGGACAATCCTTTTCATTCTGATTGGCCAGATACTTCATACCATAATTGGCACAACCTGGGGATGATGCTCCAAACAAGTGTACTTTCATCCTGTATTCCGCTGGCTCTGTATCTGTATCTCCGTCTTCCCACCATAGGAACCTCAGGAAGTCTCTATCTTCTTCCTTCACATGAAATTGGTAGAACATCTTTTCAATGTCGCACATGACTGCTATGGGATACTTTCTGAACCTACAGAGCACTCCAGGTACAGTGTTTGTAAGATCTGGTCCCTGTAGAAGATGATCGTTCAATGCAACATCATTGTACCTTGCTGAGCAATCAAAAACTACTCTGATCTTATCTGGTTTCTTTGGGTGATAGACACCTTGATGTGGGATGTACCACACTTCTCCATTTTTAGGCTGACTGCGGTACATGTATCCACGTTCCTTACAATATCCTGGGAGGGTGTCAAGGACGACCGCAAGTTGACATATGTTGTCATAAGCTCTGACTCAGAATCTTCTACTGTCTCTATTATTTCACTCAAATTCTCCTTTTATGCTTTCTTGTTTTAGCTTTCTGCGAATGCCTATAATGTATACTTTCCACCTCTCATACATTCGGGCAAACTTTTTTCCTTTCAGTGCTGCCTCTTGCTCCAAATTTTCTAGCACCTTTTGGGTCGGTTTTCTGTCCCGTGATGAACGTCTTAGTTCACCTGTTTCAGCTATATTTGTTTGGGGCGAGACTACCGTTACATTGCACCTTTCAGATTCAGACAGGTTCTCTTGCTCTTCACCTTCTACCATATCTATCATTGCATCCGCTAACAGTGGGGTGGCAATGCTAGGCTCAGCCATTTCTGAATGCTATAATAATTAATATGAATAATAAGGACCTGTCACTTTAAATGCAATACTAACAAATGCAAGAATAAATGACTTTCACTTTACATGTAATAGCACCAAAACACAGGCAATAAATGACTTTCACTTTAAATACTTTTGAGTCCTATACTATAACCGTCTCTCTTTTATTAAAAGTCTGTATTCTCTTGAGCACAAAAATGTCTCTTGCAGGAACCTATGTGCATAAGTGAGTAATAAAGGAAAGCTCTGACCTTAATTGAAGAGCAGGATACCGTGATCTGAAGGTTGTAGAAACAAACGTCAGTCTTATAGGAGACTTTTCTTTTCTTGATGCGGTGACTTGCGATGCTCTGCGGTGACTTGCGATGCTCTGCGGTGACTTGCGACTAGTATTGTGAACTCTCTGGATGCAACACGTGGTCTCTTGATGGATAGCGGTGCAGGCACTCTAGCTCTGGACTCTGGCCCTCCCCCCATGCATCTCTTTCTCTCTCTAGGGGTGCAGGAGGTTTGGCGCTCTTTCTCTGACTGTCTTGCCTTTGCCGTTATGCCACTTTAAGAGTCGTCTGCAGTCTGATTAATGCGCACGTGCTATGGCCTGTACTGTTGTTCCGCTGAGGTGTCTCCTCAGCGGTATATGTTGGCGGTATATGCTGGTGCTCTGTTTCTCTAGTGTACTCTTTACTGTGCAAGTTGAGGAGCGCTGTTGCTTGACCTCTGAGGGTAATAGTTCCACTGTGGCAGGCGCAGCACCCTTTGGTGCCTAGTGCGCTGTGGCATTAGAAAAATTATGCAATTGCTGTTTCTTTGTTTGATTAGACTGACTTTACTTTGTAATTCCTCCAATGCCGCTCTATGGATGCAGTAGGTTTAAAGAGCACACCGAATACTTTAGTTAACTTCTTTAATAACTTCAATCTTCTTCATATAACAGCTTGCAATGGCTTGTTTCTTTCATATTACAATGGTTTAACTTGTATTACATTGGGTTGATTCGATAGCTTATCTCGATAAATTCGATAGGATTCGTTCGATTATGATTACTCTACAGTGACTTGATTCGTTTAATTCGTAAGTTCGGTGGAACTACAAGTAAACACATACAACAGTTTTTACATACAGATCTACCTGCATTACTAAACAATAGAGGAACACACAAGTGCATTAAATACCTATTTGGCCTTCTCTGCTTCCATAAAGCTTTTCTGATTGGAACTGTCTGTTTCCTCTTCTGTCTGGTGAGCATGTGTCTCTGGAAAATCCTAGCAGGGAGTTTTACACAGGCATAAATGTGAAACTGGCTGGGATTGGTTAAGGCTCTGTACAGTGTGAGGCTGTCTGTGATTGGCTCACCTTTAACTAACTGTTAAAGGCATATTTTCCTTTTCTGCTTCTGCTAACACAATGAATATAGAAATGTCATATAACAATCAAAGACATAAATTACAGCAATGATTTTGCTTTTGGCTTTAACATGTGCACATATACACTGTACTGAGGTTATTGGCAGGTTTGGTATACACATATATGTGAACCATATTAGCAACCTAGGACTGGTCTTAGCTGGCCAGCTACAATATACATGATAAAATATAAAGGGGGGCCTTATTACCACCAGCCTTGTGCATTACTGGGAGACACCATTTTTTTTTTTTCAAGATAAAAATAAATATACTCCTACAATATAGAGCATCAGGCTCATCACAAATTCCCAACAAATTGACCAGAACTGATAACACATCTCCAGATGGACCGAATGGTTGTCCCAGAGTTCTGCAGATGCTAATGCATTTTAAGTTGGCTCTGATGAAAAGGGGCGAAATGTATTAGCGTCTGCAAAACTTTGGGACATCCTTTGTAGGCCATCTGGAGGTGTTACCAGTTCTGGTTGATTCGTTAGGAATTTGTGATAAGCCCAATGCTCTTTATCAGGGGTTTCCAAACAAAGGGCCAGTTTACTGTCCTTCAGAATTTGTGGGGGCTGGACTGTGGCCAGTGGGGGTACAAAATGCCTTGGCATCAATGGCAGCAAACAAAGTCCCATCATTGGTATTAGTGGGCAGAATAGTGCCCCATTGTCACTATAAGTAGGAGGAATAGTGCCCCATCATTGGTGTCAGTGGGAGGAATAGTGCCCCATCATTGGTGTCAGTGGGAGGAATAGTGCCCAATCATTGGTTTCAGTGGGAGGAATAGTGCCCCATCATTGGTGTCAGTGGGAGGAATAGTGCCCCATCATTGGTGTCAGTGGGAGGAATAGTGCCCCATCATTGGTGTCAGGGAGAGGAATAGTGCCCCATCATTGGTAATAGTGGGAGGAATAGTGCCCCATCATTGGTAATAGTGGGAGGAATAGTACCCAATCATTGGTTTCAGTGGGAGGAATAGTGCCCCATCATTGGTATCAGTGGGAGGAATAGTGCCCAATAATTGGTGTCAATGGTAGGAAAACTCCCCATCTTTGGTGTCTGTGGGAAATATAGTGCCCCATTGATGGGGTCAGTGATAGGAATAGTGCCCAACTGTTGATATCAGTGACAGGAATTATGCCTCAATGTTGGTGTCAGTGGGAGAAAGTGTGCCCCAAGGACCAGATAAAGGCAAGCTAAGAGCCACATCTGGCCCCTGGGCCGCAGTTTGGAGACCACTGCTCTATATTGATTGTGAGTATATTACTTTTTATCTTTAAATAAATGGTGTCTTGGTTAAAAGCTAAGTTCACCATTTTGCTTCTAAATTCCAGCTTCCCTATGCACCAGTATATCATTAAAGTGGTTGTGAATGCTCAAGGTTTTTTACCTTCATGCATTCTATGCATTCACTCACCCATGGCTCCATGCGCGAATGGACACAAAGAGCAACGGTTGCCCCCATAGCAAGCTGTTTGCTGTGGGGGCACCCAACAGGAGGGAGGAGCCAGGAGAGCTTGCGGGGGACCCAAGAAGAAGAGGATCCAGGCTGCTCTGTGCAAAACCACCACACACAGCAGGTAAGTATAGACATGTTTGTGATTTTACAAAAAAAAGATTAACCTTTAGCATCGCTTTAATGTACTTCTGTTACAGAATAGAAAACGTTTTCTATGTATTTTAGGACAGAGCCTTAACTCCGCCTCCAGCTTTTTCCAAAGAAAAGGTAATGACTTCTTGATATGTAGATTTAGGACATGAAAACTATTAAGACACAGGAAGTAATTCACTAGCTGACCTCATTAGCACACACCCTGCACCTGCCCTCCTCCTCCAGGAGATTGCTTCCACCTCTGCCCCTGTACTGACATGCAAGCAGTACTATGAAGACAGAAGTGTTTCCCTGGAGGTCTGTAAAGCGCACCATCCATTATACAATCTAATTGTACAATCTCCTTTACATCTACTACCAACTACAGAAGCTCCAAGGAGCAGGGTCCTCCCAACCAGGGGCGGACTGACAAATCATGGGGACCCCTGGCAATAGGGGATCATGGGGCCTCTGTGTCCTTGCCCAAATTTAAAAAAGCCTATGAAAAAGGTACCAGGGGCATCTCATGAGGCCCCCTACTGACCCCGGGCCCTCAGGCAGTGCCCGAGTGCCTGCTCCGGCTCCTAACCCTCTTGTATTGAACTGTATTGTTGCTGTATTGTCTCCCGTTATATTGTAAAGCGCTGAGCAAACTGTTGGCGCTATATAAATCCTGTATAATAATAATAAGTACTGTATTTAGTGCAAGGGTCTGCCTGATTGGATACAGGGCGATTGGATAGATAGGTGTGTCCTCCTATTATGTACTTGGTAAATCTAAAGGAGATTGTACGATCAGATTGTAAAGGGTTTAGCCAGTTTTATACAATTACATAGGAGGGAGTTGACAGAGACTCAGCTGTCAGGCCCCAGTCTCTGCGTAGCGGGAATTAAAATTCCTTGTCCTAAAATACAGCTTATAAAGTTTCTTTCTTTTCTGAAACAGAAGTACAGGCATACCTCCGTTTACGACCGCCTCGGTTAATGTCATTTTTGGTTTAAGAATGAAAGTCTATTGAAAATAATGTCTCAGTTTACAATTTTTTTTCACAATGCGAATGGATTAATTGGTTTTCAATGCATTTACGATTTTTTTAATCACGTCCCTGTACAGTATTTATGCCTTTAAAGTGCACTTCATAAAGAGTTTTGAACAGATATGATTTTTTTTACTTTTTTCTGACCTCCGAAACGGATTAATTGGTTTTTAATGCATTTCCAAATTTTGTTTTTTTTTAATCCTGTCCCTTTATGCCTTTAAAGTGCACTTTATAAATAACTTTGAACAGATAAAAGACGTTTTTTTTCTTACTTTTTTCTGACCTCTGGAACGGATTACCGTATTTGCCGGCGTATAAGACGACTGGGCGTATAAGACGACCCCCTACTTTTCCTGCTAAAATGTAGTGTTTGGGCTATACTCGCCGTATAAGACTACCCCTCTTCCAATGCACACCAGTGGGAGGAATAGTGCCCCATCATTGGTGTCAGTGGAAGGAATAGTGCCCCATCATTGGTATCAGTGGGAGGAATAGTGCCCCATCATCGGTGTCAGTGGGAGGAATAGTGCCCCATCATCGGTATCAGTGGCAGGAATAGTGCCCCATCATCGGTATCCGTGGGAGGAATAGTGCCCCATCATCGGTATCAGTGGCAGGAATAGTGCCCCATCATCTGTATCAGTGGCAGGAATAGTGCCCCGTCATTGGTATCAGTGGCAGGAATAGTGCCCCGTCATTGGTATCCGTGGCGGGAATAGTGCCCCGTCATTGGTATCAGTGGCGGGAATAGTGCCCCGTCATTAGTATCAGTGGGGGGAATAGTGCCCCATCATTGGTATCAGTGGGAGGAATAGTGCCCCATCATTAGTATCAGTGGGAGGAATAGTGCCCCATCATTAGTATCAGTGGGGGGAATAGTGCCCCATCATTGGTGTCAGCGGGGGGTGGAATAGTGCCCCATCATTGGTGTCAGCGGGGGGTGGAATAGTGCCCCATCATTGGTGTCAGCGGGGGGTGGAATAGTGCCCCATCATTGGTGTCAGCGGGGGGTGGAATAGTGCCCCATCATTGGTGTCAGCGGGGGGTGGAATAGTGCCCCATCATTGGTGTCAGCGGGGGGTGGAATAGTGCCCCATCATTGGTATCAGTGACACCAATGATGGGGCACTATTCCTCCCACTGACACTTGCTGACCCTGTTCTCGTATGGTGCTGCTGCAGCCAGCATATGTGGTTGCAGCAGCACCTCTACACTGAACACTTACCTGCTGGTCCTGCACTCGATTGTCGCGGGGCCGCTCGGCTCCGCCCCCTCGCCGGTGATTGGCCGCCTGTGTGCCTTTCCTGAGCTACAGTTCTGGCGGCCAATCACCGGTGAGGAGGCGGAGCCGAGCAGCCGCGTGAACATCCAGTGGCCGAACTGAAGGAGCAGCCACGCTTCCTGGACCGAATCGTCGTGGGACCGGAGCCAGGTAAGAAACAGCCCCTGCCCACCCCTGTACTTAGTGTCCCTTCTGTTGGAAAAAAAGTGTCAGTATGCCGTATAACGGCATATAAGACGACCCCCTGACTTTTGAGAAGATTTTCAAGGGGTAAAAAGTCGTCTTATACGCCGGCAAATACGGTAGTTGATTTTCAATACATTCCTATGGGAAACCACGTTCCAAAATTTTTGCAATATGAAAAGTCCCGCAGAATGCATTAAATTTGTAAACCGAGGTACGCCTGTATATTAATGGTATATTGGTACATAGGGAAGTTGTAATTTAGAAAAAAAATTGAATTTAGCTTTCAATGCACTGGTGTTCCCCTCTTTTTGCTATCTCGTGTATAGTGTCTCCACCTCCTCCTGTGCAAGTCACTGCAGGCAGGTCTGAGTCATATGCACCCTTCTATCTGGAGTAGGAATCTCTTCTTTAGCCACTAGATGCTGCTGTGTAATTATACTCTCTCCTGTACCAATAGGAGAATACCCCCCACTAGAGATGCTGGGGCTGCCAGAACTTGCATATCTCCAGATTTATCTTCCCCCCCCCCCCCCCCCCAGGAAATACGAATGACTTTCAGATAACTTTTATTAGCAAAATTAAAGTATAAGTTCACCTTTTGGACAAAAATAATAAATGCACATTTTTTTTTTTTGCAGGTAAAAAAATGTGCATTTATCATTTTTGGTCCAAAGCAGCCTGGAAAGCGATCAGTAGATGCCGTGCAGGTCTGCTGCAAACCTGTCAGAATATCTGCTTGCCATATGGGGTGTACGGGCACACAGATATACTGACAGGAAGCTTCAATGAACTGCCATGGTAGTTCATTGAAAACTACGATCTGACAGCCACTATGGCTACTGGGACTTGCAGTTCATTCATTCATTCATGGAAGTCTGTGAATGAATGATGTGGCTGTGTGGGCAGAGCCCCGCATGGCCACGCGGTTTTCACATTTGACAGAGTACGGGGAGACTTTCAGTTGCTTTTTTTTTTTTTCTGCATCAAAAATGCACAAAAAAGTAGGTTATATGGTTGCCAGTGTCATAGTTCACATCAGTGCTTGCAGTTCCAGTGCGTTTTGGTTGCAGGAAAAAAAGAACAGGCTGCATTTTTTTTCTGCACAGAACTGTACTAGACCGCAAAACGCATCAAAAATGCACTGGAATGCACCAAAAAGCACTGGAAAGTGCATGTCCCTATTTAAATTGAAGAAAGAGAGGGGGGAAAAAATGAACTGGAATTTATTAATATTATTATACAGTGTTTATATAGCGCCAAAAGGTTTGCTCAGCGCTGTACATTATAGTGGGGGACAGTACATGAAACAATACAGTAACAAGACAAAACACGAGGGGTTCAAGGGCCCTACTCTTTCGAGCTTACAATCTAGGAATACATAAACGCACTGGAACACGTAAAAAATGCATAAAAATGCACCGGAACACATCAAAAACGTGCATGCAAAAACGCAGCTGCGGTAACATGCTACATGTTCCACCCTAAAAATGAGTGGAACATGTAACATGTTCCCAAATGTGAACTTATTCATTAGGGCCAGTTCACACTACATGTGTTTCAATTGCTTTTTTTTTTCTGCATCAAAAAACATACAAAAAAAGTAGGTGATATGGTTGTCTGTCATAGTTCACATCAGTGCTTGCAGTTCCAGTGCATTCCGGTTGCAGGAAAAAAAAGTAGAAGATGCTGCTTTTTTTTTTTTCTGCACAGAACTGTACTAGACTGTGGTAAAACGCACTGGAATGCACCAAAAAGCACTGGAACGCGCATGTCCCTATTTAAATTGAAGAAAAAGAGAGGGGAATGCATAAAAAATGCACTGGAACACGTAAAAAATTCACCAGAACACATCAAAAATGTGCATGCAAAAACGCGGTTGCGGTAACATGCTACATGTTCCACCCTAAAAACGGGTGGAACGTGTAACTTACCATTTAGGGCCAGTTCACACTACATGCGTTTCAGGTGCTTTTTTTCTGCAGCCAAAATGCACAGAAAGTCGGTTATATGGTTGTCAATGTTATAGTTCACATCAGTGCTTGCAGTTCCAGTGCGTTCTGGTTGCAGGAAAAAAAAAAGTAGAACAGGTTGTATAATGTTCTGTACAGAACTGTACTAGAACGTAGTAAAAAGCATCAAGCACACTGGAATGCACCAAAAAGCACTGGAACGTGCATGTCCCTATTTAAATTTAAGAAAGAGAGGTGGGGGGGGGGAATGAATTGGAACACACAAATCTATCTCTCAACCCCCCACCTCACCCCCTCGGTCTCTGCCTGAATCACACACCTGCTGAGCGACATATCTGACTGGATGTCGCTCCACTTCCTTAAACTGAACCTCTCCAAAACCGAGTTTCTTGTCTTCCCCCCCAGCCCGGACACCACCCCCCATTGACTTCTCCGTCACATCCAACAACGCCACCATCAAACCCACCCCGCAGGCCAGAGTACTTGGTGTCATTCTGGACTCCAACCTATCCTTCCAGCCCCAAGTCCAATCTTTAACAAACTCATGCAGACTCCACCTCCGCAACATCGCCAAAATCCGCACGTTCCTAACCCCAGAAACCACTAAACAGCTCATCCACTCCGTCATCATATCACGACTCGACTACTCCAACTCCCTCCTCACTGGCCTGCCTCGCCGCTGGCTATCCCCGCTTCAGTCCATCCTGAATACGGCTGCCAGACTCATTCACCTTTCCAACCCCGCTCCGTTTCCGCCACCCCCCTCTGCCAATCCCTCCACTGGCTTCCGATTGTGCAACGGATCAAATTCAAAATCCTAACACTGACGTACAAAGCCGTCCACCATACTGCCCCGAACTACATCACTGACCTAATATCCAAGTACCGCCCAACACGCACACTCCGCTCCTCACAAGACCTCCTTCTCTCTAGTTCCCTGGTCTCCTCCTCCCATGCCCGCCTCCAGGACTTCTCCAGGGTGTCACCCATCCTCTGGAACTCCCTGCCCCAACCCATCTGATTATTACCTACTCTCCTCTCCTTTAGGCGCACCCTGAAAACCCAACTCTTCAGGGAAGCCTACCCCACCCCCTGCTAACCTGCCGACCTCCTCCACTCTTCCTACCACTCCATCCCCCACAGCTATCTCCTCCTGTGCCACCATCCCTCCCTCCTAGATTGTAAGCTCCAAAGAGCAGGGCCCTCGATCCCCTCATGTTTTGCATTGTATTGTTGTTGTTCTGTCACATGTTCTGTCCCCCTTTGTAATGTACAGCGCTGAGCGAACTATTGGCGTTTTATAAATACTGTATAATAATAATAAAATGCAATCCATAGACAAAAGATGTAACAAAGTGTACTTATTTTCTAGTCTGGCCAATGTTTGTTTCAAATCAGCAAGGTGTTTTGTCAATAAAAAGCATATGTACATTTCCTAGCATTTCTTCTCTGTACAATGAGAGAAAAACATTCTATTCCAAAGCATAGTGATGTTATTTGCAAATAAAAACTGTGTATTTGTTTAAATCCAAGTTTCACCTTTCAGCGCTGTTGCACTTTACATAACAATTGTGCGGTCATGAAACACTGTACCCATATGAAATTTTTATCATTCAAAAAAAAAAGATTTATTTTGATATTTAATCACCACTGTTTTTTTTTTTTGTTTTTTTTACTTTTTTGCACTATAAAAAAGACCGACAATTTTGAAAAAAAAAGCATTTCTTTGTTTCTGTTATAATATTTTGCAAATGAATAATCTTTCTACACAAATTTAGGTCAAAATGTATTCTGCTACATGTCTGTGGTGAAAATAACCCAAATCAGTGTTTATTATTTAGTTGATAGGAAAGTTTATAGAGTTCACAAACTATGGGATATACAGAGGTTCTGTACTTGGGGGCTAAGAATATGCATGCATCATACATACTGGGAGGGTTACAGCTGGGGGAATCAATGGTGGAGAAGGATCTGGGAGATCTGGTAGATCACAGGCCTAATAATGACATGCAATGCCAAGCTGCGGTTTCCAAAGCAAGCAAAATCCTCTCTTGCATTAAAAGAGGTATAGACTCCAGAGAGAGAGATATTATATTACCCCAGTACAAATCATTGGTAAGACCTCATCTGGAATATGCAGTTCAGTTTTGGGCACCAATTCACAAAAAACATTGGGGAACTGGAGAAAGTACAGAGAAGGGCAACCAAACTGATAAGAGGCATGGAGGAGATCAGCTATGAGGAAAGATTAGAGGAACTGAATTTATTCTTTCTTGAGAAGAGCAGATTAAGGGGGGATATGATCTCCATGTAGAATACATAAGGGGGGATATGATCTCCATGTATAATACATAAGGGGGGATATGATCTCCATGTATAATACATAAGGGGGGATATGATCTCCATGTATAATACATATGGGGGGATATGATCTTCATGTATAATACATAAGGGGGGATATGATCTCCATGTATAATACATAAGGGGGGATATGATCTCCATGTATAATACATAAGGGGGGATATGATCTCCATGTATAATACATAAGGGGGGATATGATCTCCATGTATAATACATAAGGGGGGATATGATCTCCATGTATAATACATAAGGGGGGATATGATCACCATGTATAATACATAAGGGGGGATATGATCTCCATGTATAATACATAAGGGGGGATATGATCTCCATGTATAATACATAAGGGGGGATATGATCTCCATGTATAATACATAAGGGGGGATATGATCAGCATGTATAATACATAAGGGGGGATATGATCTCCATGTATAATACATAAGGGGGATATGATCACCATGTATAATACATAAGGGGGGATATGATGTCCATGTATAATACATAAGGGGGGATATGATGTCCATGTATAATACATAAGGGGGGATATGATGTCCATGTATAATACATAAGGGGGGATATGATGTCCATGTATAATACATAAGAAGGGGGATATGATGTCCATGTATAATACATAAGAAGGGGGATATGATCACCATGTATAATACATAAGGGGGGATATGATCTCCATGTATAATAGGGGGGGGGGGGATATGATCACCATGTATAATACATAAGGGGGGATATGATCTCCATGTATAATACATAAGGGGGGATATGATCTCCATGTATAATACATAAGGGGGGATATGATCTCCATGTATAAATACATAAGGGGGGGATATGATTTCCATGTATAATACATAAGGGGGGGATATGATTTCCATGTATAAATACATCAGTGGTTCATATAGTGAACTCGGTGTAGAGTCATTCACCCTGAGGTCATCACAGAGGACAAGGGGGCGCTCTTTACGTCTGGAGGAAAAGAAATGTAATCTCCAAACACGGAAAGGTTTCTTCATAGTGAGAGCTGTGAAAATGTGGAATAGACTCCCTCAAGAGTTGGTTCTGGCCAGCTCAGTGGATTGCTTTAACAAAGTCCCAAATTCTTTTCTGGATACACAGAATATAACTGGATATAACATTTATAGGTAAAGTTGATCCAGGGAATATCCGATTGCCTCTCGGGGGATCAGGAAGGAATTATTTCCCTGCAGGAGCAAATTGGATCATGCTTTGCTGGTTTTTTTGCCTTTCTCTGGATCAACTGTGGGTATAGGATTATAACTTTTTTTTTTTTTTTTTGAATGGTTGAACTGGATGGACGTTTGTCTTTTTTCAGTCAGACTAACTATGTACAATCAAAAACATAAATGTATTTTATTGTGATTTTATGTGATAGACCAACACAAAGTGGTACAGAAAAGTGGAAGGAAAATGATAAATGGTTTTCAACATTTTTTACAAATAAACATCTGAAAAGGTGTGACGTGCATTTGTATTCAGCCCCCTTTACTCTGATACTCCTAACTAAAGTCTAGTGGAACCAATTGCCTTCAGAAGTCACCGAATTAGTAAATAGAGTCCACTTGTGTGTAATTTAATCTCAGTATAAATACAGCTCTTCTGTGAAGCCCTCAGAGGTTTGTTAGAGAACATTAGTGAACAAACAGCATAAAGCATAATGAAGGCCAAGGAACACACCAGACAGGTCAGGAATAAAGTTGTGGAGACGTTTAAAGCAGGGTTAGGTTATAAAAAAAAAATATCCCAAGCTCTGAACATTTCACGGAGCACTGTTCAATCCATCATCGGAAAATGGAAAAAGTATGGCACAACTGCAATCCTATCAAGACATGGTCATCCACATAAACTGACAGGTCGAACAAGGAGAGCATTCATCAGAGAAGCAGCCAAGAGGCCCATGGGAACTCTGGAGGAGCTGCAGAGATCCACAGCTCAGGTGGGAGAATCTGTCCACAGGACAACTATTAGTCGTGCACTCCACAGATCTGCCCTTTATGGAAGAGTGGCAAGAAGAAAACCATTGTTGAAAGAAAGTCATAAGAATTCCCTTTTGCAGTTTGTAAAAAGCCATGTGGGGGACACAGCAAACATGTGGAAGAAGGGGCTCTGGTCAAATGAGACCAAAATTTTACTTTTTTGCCTAAAAGCAAAACGCTATGTGTGGCAGAAAACTAACACTGCACATCCCCCTGAACACACCATCCCCACCGTGAAACATGGTGGTGGCAGCATCAGGTGGTGGGGATACTTTTCTTCAGCAGGGATATGGAAGCTGCTCAGAGTTGATGGGAAGATGGATGGAGCCAAATACAGGGCAATCTTAGAAGAAAACCTGTTGGAGTGCAAAAGACCTGAGACTGGGGCGGAGGTTCACCTTCCAGCAGGAGAACGACCCGAAACATCCAGCCAGAGCTACAATGGAATGACTGGGCCATTCTAAACACATGAATTTGCTTTGATCTAAACCAAAGTCCAGACCTAAATCCAATGGAGAATCTGTGGCACTATTAAGGGTAAAAACAAAAAAAATTGAAAAAAAACAACATAAAGATCATAGCTAACGAGAAGAGGGAGAGGAAGGTGTATATTAGGGTTAACTAAGAGTGACTAGGAGGTTAAATAGAAACAATTTATATTTAATTTTGTCTTTTACTTACAAGATCCCTTTAACTGACATCATATGCAGACTTAAGGTGTCACTAAACCCACATAATAAAAAAAACTATCAAATGTTGTATTTCATGCTGTTCACACTCTAAAGGATTTGGTTTCTGTATTTTGCAAAAAACCTGGTTTATCCTGCTGTTCTCTATTTCCCCTTCTGTCCATGTCCCCAGTGCAGTTGGAGATTTTGCAGAACAGTGTTGGCAGCTACTGCACATGCTCAGCTTTCAGTGAGTTTCTATACTGAGCTTTTCCTCCCTATCGCACCAGAGCAGCCCATATGACTATGGAGTCACACATGTGGGCGTATACACAGTGGTAATGACAGCCCACTCCTTCCTCCTCCTCCATGCCTACTAACCAGCTAAACACAATGGGGGGGGGTTACATCTTGATTGATGGAGGCTTCAGCTCTCTGTAATTCTAAGACACAGGCTGGAGGGGTGTGACACAGCCTGTGACTGGCAGAAATCCACCCACACCATGTGATTGTCGAAAAATAATAAAGATTTGATTTTAACCACAAGCCTACAGGGCACTTATACCCCCTTCCTGCCCATGCCCAATTTCCAGCTTTCAGCGCTGTTGCACTTTTAATGGCAGTCATGCAACACTGTACCCATATGAAATTATTTTTTTTGTGACAGAGCTTTATTTTGGTGGTATTTAATCACCTCAGGGTTTTTTCATTTTTCTTAAACAAACCATAAACCACTGAAAAGTTTGAAAAAAAAGTTTTTTTCTTAGTTTTTGTTATAAAATTTTGTAAATAAGTGATTTTTCTCCTTCACTGATGTGCGCTAATGAGGCTGCAGTGATGGGCACTGATAGGTGGCACTGATGAGGAGGCACTGGTAGGTGGCACTGATGGGCATTGACAGGCATCACTGACTGGCACTGTTAGGCGGCACTGACTAGCACTGATAGGTGGCACTGATTGGCAGCACTGATAGGTGGCACTGATTGGCATTGATAGGGGCACTGACTGGCACTGATGGGTGACACTGAAAGGCAGCTCAGATGGGCACTGATATGTGGCACTGATGGGCACTGACAGCTGGCACTGGGCACTGAGAGGTGGCACTGCTGGGGCTACACTGATTATCAGGGCACACTGATCATCAGTCCCCTCTGCGGAATGCCGATTACTGGCTCTCCTCTCGTGACAGCTCGAGAGGAGAGAAATGCAAATAACCGGCATTTCCCTGTTTACATGTGATCAGTTGTGATTGGACACAGCTGATCACATGACCGAGCGGACATCTTCGGCTCTTTCCATGGATCGGTGATCCGCTGTGTCCGAGGGACACAGCGCACCGCCGATCGCCGTGCTCCCGGAGCCGCGCATGCGTGGTTAGACTGGGAGGATGTCATATGACGTCCTCCCAGAACGAGAGAACCACCTTGCGTCCGTCATATTACTATATGGTGGGCGGGAGGTGGTTAAATATATAGCAGACACACCCCTTCACCTCTTTCCTCCTGCACCTGACCAATCACAGAAAGTTGCTAAGATGCATTACCCTGCAACAGCCTGGGCCAGGGATGCCATTATTAAAGCTGGAAAGAAATCAAAGACACATTCTTTTAACCGGGGACATTGTTTTCCCTAAAATTGGCGACTGTCCCCAGAAACCAGGGACGTCTCTTCCCCGTATTGTAAAACCTAAACCGAAATGTGAAGGCCGTACAAGGAAACCTTCATTCCCAGCTTGATATGTTTAATCCTGGAAATATCTCCAACAACTGCCTGTTGGGTAACAATTTTCACTCCGGGTGGTATAAATGTCACACGCCCGAACTTCCATACTTCATTTCTGTAAATGATTTTATATCTATTGGTCTGACTCGAGCACCGATCTTGAAATGAAAAGTTATTTCTGACATTCTCTCTATTCACCGCCATTTCCACTGAAGTCAATCTCCCGTTCGATCGGTAGAGTGGGGAGTGACGTCATCGCGCTCTAATAGTGCAACATCAACCGTACAAAATGCCAGACTGAAGACAGAGGGTCAGGTATGACATTGGCACTTTGTTTTTGTTACTATAACCTCCGCTTGGATGATAATGAATCAGAAAGAAAAGTGTGAGATTGTGTTCGGTAATAGGAGACATGTTCATGTATGAAATATCCAAATGGTATGCAGCGCTAGATAATGTATCAACCATCAATATAAAGATGGATATAACAGTAAATCCTCAGTCGCAATATGAATAATTCCACATAAGTGAAAATGTGAATGTACAAATATATTGAATAAATCCAATACGGCTTCTGGGCGAATCTGGTAAATGATTGCGCTTACCACAAAGACATACAAACAGGGCGTTGTATGTATGGATGGACATCCGGGCCTGATCAGCAAAAAGGACAGCATCCGGTTACCAAACGAAACTTTCAGGGATGGTGGAACCCCCCAAGATCGTCGCCTGATTTTGCCAGCAGGTCCAACGCAGTCCTCTCCAAATGACGTTTCTCTAAACCGCTCCACCTTGATGGGGCTCGTAAATAACGAGCCAGAGTAGAAAATGGCAATAATAGTGAAGTATGTCTGTTTATTGGGTAAATAGCAGCAACAAATGTAAAGAACTCACAAAATGGGAAAACACAGCCCAGGTCAAACGAAGAGGTTCCCTGGTGATTAGTGGTTCCCTGATAATCAAATGGCGCCTGTTGGGTGGATCCCCTAACATGTTTCGAGCCACGCTCGTTGTCATGTATGGAATGGCTCATCATCGGATATAAATCCCAGCAATGGACTTCTCCTATTTGATACCTTTTTGGTCTGTTAAATATTCCATTGATAGCATTTTATTTTTTATTAAAAACTATCCTTTGATTCAGCCCCGTCCTGTGTCCTTTGCTATCTCAAGAAGACCAGTTAGAGCTCCCAGCTCTTATTTTAAGACTGCAGAATGATTAAAGCCCCATATACACAACTAGAATATCGAACAAAAAATTCCACTTTTAAAGCGATCGTACAATAGTCTGATCGTTGGTACACAGCAATCGTCCGAAAAAAATAGAAGGGACAAGCACAAAAATTTTTATCGTACGACACGGGATCGTACGATTTTCTTTAAACCCCTTCGTGCCCAATAAATAAAAATTCCAGTAAACATACCACCATTTGTAGATGCTAGAACCAATTAATTTACACGTATTGGGATTTTTTTTTTTTTTTTTAGCAAGGAACAAGTGGCATGGCAAGTTTTTTGAAATTGTAATTTTTTGTCATAATTTTGTGGAAAATTAAGAACTGAAAAATACGTTTTCCACAATTGTCATCAATGCATTAAAGCCCCATATACACGGTCAGAATATCGACCGAAAAATTCCACTTTTAAAGCGATCGTACGATAATCTGATCATTGGTACACAGCAATCATCTAAAAGAAATAGAAGGGACAAGCACAAAATTGTATCATATGGTACCGGACCGTACGGTTTTCATTTAACCCCTTCCTGCCCAGTGTCATTAGTACAGTGTCAGTGCTTTTTATTAGTACTGATCACTGTATTGGTGTCACTGGGGATGTCAGTGGCAGTTAGTCAGTTCCCCCCCAGTGTCAGAATGCCTGCCATAGTCCCGCTATAAGTCGCTGATCGCCACCAATACTAGTATAAAATAAATAAATTCCAGTATCTCTCCCGCCATTTGTAGAAGCTATAACGTTCACGTAAACCAATTAATTTACACGTATTGGGGTTTGTTTTTTTTTAGCAAGGAACAAGAGGCATGGCAAGTTTTTTTTGAAGTTGTAATTTTTTGTCATTTTGTGGAAAATTACGAAATGAGAAAAACGTTTTCCACAATTGTCATCAATGCATTAAAGCCCCATATACACGATCAGAATATCGAACGAAAAAATGCCACTTTTAAAGCGATCGTACAATAATCTGATCGTTAGTACACAGCAATCGTCCGAAAAAAATAGAAGGGAAAAGCACAAAAATTTATATTGTACGACACCGGAACATACAATTTTCTTTTAACCCCTTCCTGCCCAGTGTCATTAGTACAGTGTCAGTGCTTTTTATTAGCACTGATCACTGTATTGGTGTCACTGGGGATGTCAGTGGCAGTTAGTCAGTTCCCCCCAGTGTCAGAATGCCTGCCGTAGTCCCACTATAAGTCACTGATTGCCGCCATTACTAGTATAAAATAAATAAAAATTCTAGTATATATACCGCCATTTGTAGACGTTAAAACTTTCACGTAAACCAATTAATTTACACGTATTGGGGTTTTTTGGGTTTTTTTTAGCAAGGAACAAGAGGCATGGCAAGTTTTTTGAATTTGTAATTTTCATAATTTTGTGGAAAATTAAGAAATGAAAAAAACGTTTTCCACAATTGTCATCAATGCATTAAAGCCCCATATACACGATCAGAATATCGAACGAAAAATGCCACTTTTAAAGCGATCGTACAATAATCTGATCGTTAGTACACAGCAATCATCCAAAAAAATAGAAGGGACAAGCACAAAAATTTTTATCGTACGACACCGGATCGTACGATTTTCTTTTAACCCCTTCCTGCCCAGTGTCATTAGTACAGTGTCAGTGCTTTTTATTAGCACTGCTCACTGTATTGGTGTCACTGGGGATGTCAGTGGCAGTTAGTCAGTTCCCCCCAGTGTCAGAATGCCCACCGCAGTCCTGCTATAAGACGTTGATGGCCACCATTAGTAGTATAAAATAAATAAAAATTCCAGTAAACATACCACCATTTGTAGACGCTAGAACCAATTAATTTACACGTATTGGGATTTTTTTTTTAACAAAAACATGTAGCAGAATACATTTTGGACAAAATTTAGATTTTTTTACATTTTTTTATTGGATATGTTTTATAGCAAAAAGTCAAAAATATATATTTTTTTTCTTTCAAAATTGTCGGCCTTTTTTTGTTTATAGCGCAAAAAAATAAAAAAATGCAGAGATGATCAAATACCACCAAAATATTCAATTTGTGGGGAAAAAATGACATAAATTTAATTTGGGTGCATGACAGCACAATTGTCAGTTTAAAGTAACACAGCGCTGTATCGCAAAAAAAAAAATGGCCTGGTCAGGAAGGGGGGTAAATCCTGTGGAGGGTGAGTGGTAACCAGTGCATTAGTCGTCTGAAAATACAATACGATTCATTACATTCTTCAGAATTTTTATTCTTTTATTACAGAATTTTCATAACTTTAGTAACCTCTTCACTTTTGATGTGAGAAAACAATGGACGATCATTCGTGTGCAGGGGCGGACTGACCATTTGGAAACTCGGCATTGCCCAAGGGCCCGGGGTCAGTAGGGGGCCCCATGAGATGCCCCTGGTACTTTTTCATAGGCTTTTTTTAGTTTGGGCAAGGACACAGGGGCCCCATGATCCCCTATTGCCCGGGGGCCCCATGAGTTGTCAGGCCGCCCCTGTTCGTGTGATATTCTGAATGTGTATATGGGGCATAACTCTTATGCTATGGAGGATTGGGGGAAGGTTTGAGTGATGTATCCGAATTTCTGAATTGCAAAAGTAACGAATTTAAACAAATCCAAAATAAAACAAAATTTCATCCGAAATTCAAATGGAATTTGAAAACGAAAAAGAATGGGGCAAGCTTCTTCATGGAACGATATCTGCAGCCGCAGGCCAGCCTCCGATCGGCCAGTCCAAGCCTGCGCACATGCCATGCAATGATTTGGTGGTGTCACTAATAATGACACTATGTACCCTCCCTGTCACCTTTGCCCAGGGGCAGACTGACCATTTGGAAACTAGGGCACTGCCCGAGGGCCCGGGGTCAGTAGGGGGCCCCATGAGATGCCCCTGGTACCTTTTTTTTTTTTTTTTTTATTTTTTTTTTTCCGTAGGCTTTTTTGAGGTCCCCTATTGCCCGGGGGGCCCCATGAGTTGTCTTAGGTTGCCTGGTTCTGGATTAAGGTCTTTAAGTCTGTTCTCATTAGAGAGATTTTCCCCTTACTTCCTGTTTCTGATTTCGGCTCATTCAGTCGTTGAGGCTTCGCATCATATGTTGGCATTACCTGGGGTGGTCTTCTGAGGTCTCTCGAGAGCAGTACTGAGACAGGGCGCTGTGATGTTTTCAAGAAGCTATGTACTACACTACACTGGCTCCTCCCACCAGCCATGATCTGCCCTCATTGCATAGAGAAGCAAAGAGACACAGTGAAGGCACCAATAGTAGGTACTGAAAACTGCTTTTTCTCAAACATTTTATTACCCTAATGAGGGAAGAAAATAGGAACTAGGGAAGGCAAATTATAATCAGATTAACTAACTACTTGCTGGTCGACATAGATATTAAAAATGTCCTGTCAACAAGTGGTTATACCAGGATCATGGCTGCAGCATTTTTTTCAGCCAGTGAATGGCTGTCTTGTAAAAGTAATCACTTTTACAGCGCTCTGAAGGTACCCCACCATCCCCACTGCCACCCCTGGTGGTTCCTGGGCTCTGTTGTTCCTCTGGGGAGCCTGGGACTGCCGTAAGCGACGGGAACGGCTCCCCACAGAGGAGATGGAGGAACATCCATTCCTTGATCTTCCCTGAGATGAATGATCCCAGAAGCAATGAGGATTTCATCACTTCTGGTTTCAGCGCTGTTATTGCCTGGGTGTTATATCTAGGAAAACATTTTAACCAAGAACAATTTGTGCTTAGTTAATTAAAGGGAAGGGGAGACATCTGGGGTCTAATAAACCCCTGATGCCTCCATGAAGAGTACATGTCACTGGCCAAATCTACCAAATCTATATATTTATATCTTTCCATAAAAGCTACTAGCCAGGCTTTAAGAGTTACTCGCCACCAACAAACACACAAACAGACACCTGTACACACACAGACATGTACATACACACACACAGAAACACTTGTACACACACACACAGACATGTACACGCACACACACAGACACATGTATACACACAGGCACGTACAGATATGCATACATGTAAGCCGTGTACTCCCCAGGATACAGTGAAGTCACGAACGAGGAAAGCAACCCCAACACCGGCTTTTACCACAACAGAATTTTACTTAGATGTGGCAAATAAACACAACCACAAATGCTGAAAACATACAATAAATTTACATACACCCAGCCCAAAGGCTGAGACCCTTGTGCTGCACAGCACGGCGCCTCCTGATGGATGAAGGTAGAAAGTGAAGTAATTTACCTACTGGAGGGCACAACTAAGCTGCCACACCTTACCTGTTATTACCCTACAGAGCAGGAATCAGTGTATGGGTGTACGGTATGGGCTAGCCTGCGGTGCAGCACAACAGCTTACAATCTTACATAAATCTACAGTATTCCCTCTCCCATAACTGGTCCTGTAGCACGTGCCTGAGTATTCCTTCTGAGCAAAACGCCAGTCTGACTTGAGTTTGTGGGATTTTATCAGCTCTCCAATGTGAAATGTCACTTTAAGTTGTGGAGTCCTTCCAATGATCAGTAACAACACTTGTGGCCTGACACAAACAGAGACCCTAACTAACTAACTATAGGCCAACACTGAAATGAGGTGCGTGCACGATCTTACCGACCCGGGTCTGCTTTGTATCCACTGGTGACTCTGAACAGAACAAATGTCTCTCCAACAAGCATGCGATATCGCAGTGTATGTTGCCTTGTTCCTCTGCTGAACCGGCCCTTAAACAGGTGCAGCTTATTTTGACAAGAAACCATTTTGTAATGAACATGGTAACAAGAGAATATTAGTGGACCCATTACTACAGCGTATATACAAAACAACGCATTCCGCTGTCAGGATGGGACATGCAGCACTTTGATTTTCTGAGACATACATTACATTTAGGTGTCAATATGTAGCCCAGGCAGGTCTAATTAAAATAATAAAATCTTTTTATTATTATTATACAGGATTTATATAGCGCCAACAGTTTGCGCAGCGCTTTACAATATAAGGGAGACAATACAATTACAATACATTTCAGTACAGAAGGAATAGGAGGGCCCGGCTCATGGAGCTTACAATCTAAAGGAAGGGGGAGGTGATACAAAAGGTGATAACTGCGGGGGATGATCTCATGGAGCTGATTCTAGTACAGTTCTTAGGTGGAGGTGGGGTAGGCTTCCTTGAAGAAGTGCATTTTTAAAGATCGCCTAAAGGCAGACAGGGTGGGGGCTGACCGGACTTGCTGTGGGAGGGAGTTCCAGAGGATGGGAGAGGCTCTGGAAAAGTCCTGGAGGCGAGCGTGGGAGGAGGTGATGAGGGAGCTAGAGAGGAAGAACAAACCACTAAGCACTCCTTTCACACACAGACCATGTCAAATCTTCATGCAGTTTAAAATAACCCTTTCTGGGAACAAAACAGCACTCACTGGGTGTGGGGTCGCCAGTGCCTCTAACAGGCAATGTGAAGAATTAAAGAAAACGTGAGAACTTTTGAATGTTTAATTATGCTCAGGACTAAAATATATAGATTTTGAAAAAATATATATTTTTAAATTTAGGTGAGTATAAAAGTATTGCAGTTCACATTTGTTTTAGCTGCCGGCAGGATGCTTTTTAAATGTTCACCTGGCTAATCTGAGCTGCCTTGCTGAAAAGCTGTGTTGGGATGCACGTCTATCATCTTCTTGTTCCTTCCTCGGGTGTCCACATCACTGTCTGGGGACAAGCACAACATGTCCTGTTGGATGTCCAGCAAAGGATCTTCTCAGGATTCTAAAGGCTGAAGCAGACTGATGACATTAGGATGGGGCAGATGCTGCAGTGATGGATCCACCAAGGTGATCCCCTGGACACAGACCGCAAAATAAGTGTGGTCTCCCCTTCTCTCCAACCTCCCCTCCCCCAGTCCCTGGCTTCAAGAAGGTCATTGTCCCATTGTCGTTTGCTAGGACCGTTGGTGTCCTAACAACCAGTCATGTAAGTCCCCATACATCAGACAATCATCCTTACATGGGAGTCCCCATCAGCATCCCAGCATTCCCTCTTACATACGAATTACCATCAGAATTCCCATTCACATCAGGGCCAAGATTAGAGTCCCCCTTGCATAAAAGTCCCCTCTTACATCAGGTTTCCTGATGGGGACTCTGGTGTAAGAAGTGACTCTTGATGGGCTCAAGTCATGGATCACAGTCCCCCCTTAAATAAGATTCCTTATCTGAGTTCCCACTTACATCAGGGACCACATCAAAGTCCCCCCTTACACCGGGGTCCGTGGTGGGGACTCTGATTTCCCACTAACATCAGGGCCCAGATCAGAGTCCCCCCCCCTTTTATATGAGAATCTCTCTTACATTAAAACCCCCATCAGAGTCTCCCCTTATATAAAAATCCCCATCCCCGTTCCCCCTATCCTCATCCACATGGGCCAGATCAGAGTTCCCCCCTCCTCCTTACATGGGGACTCTGATGTAAGGGGGGACTTTGATAGGCTCAAGTCAGGATTCATAGTCCAGAGTCCCCCTTACAATACAGCCCCCATCAGACTCTCCCTTACAGGTTATTCCTAGTCCTAGGTCAGGGGTCTGCAACCTTTAAGACATAAAGAGCCACTTGGACCCGTTTCCGAGAGGGAAAAAAAGACTGGGAGCAGCAAAACCATTGCAACATTTAAAACAAATCCGACACTGCATATATTGCAAAAAGCGCTCTGGTCATGAAGGGGGTTTAAGGGCCCAGTAAGCAAAGGGTTAATCAGGGCCACAGTGTATCGTCATAATCACAATCATAGCCTTAGGTCAGTGGTGGGCAACCTTTTTTTTCAACTGAGCCAAATCTCGCCAAAACCACGATTGAAATTTATTTTGAGAGCCACATTTTTAAAACTGAAAATACATCCCCCATATAGTAATTCATCCCCCATATAGTAATTCATCCCCCATAGTAATTCATCCCCCATATAGTAATTCATTCCCCATATTAATTCATCCCCCATATTAAGTCCCCAAGTCCCCCCTGTGTCAATTCACTTACCTTTGCTCCGCGCGTTCCTCTCGCCGTTCCGGTGTAGCATGAAAATCTGTCTTCTATGAGGATCTGTCCCCCTCGACGTATCTGCGCATGTGCCAGTTTCAGGCATTAGCAGCCGATCGGCGATCTCCGGCACATGCGCAGATACGTCGAGGGGGACAGATCCTCATAGGAGACAGATTTTCATGCTACACCGGTCTTCAGGGCGGACTGTGAGAGGAGCCTAGCGGGAGCCTAGCTCCGCGGGCCGGATTAAAAGGTCCGCCGGGCCGTAGTTTGCCCATTGCTGCCCTATTGCCTGTCACCTGGTGGGCAGTGTGCTCCGGAGCCGCAGCCAAGGTGAAAAAGAGCCGCGGGTTGCCGACACCCGTCCTAGGTGAATCCTTGCTTACACCAAAGTCTCTATTAGAGTTCCTGCTTACATCAGGGTCCAGATCAAAGTCCCCCCTTACATGAGAATCCCTATTACATCAGAGCCCCCCATCAGAGTCTCCCCTTACGAGAGTCCCTATCATAGTCCTACCTTACATCAGGGTCCAGATCAAAGTTCCTCCTTACATTAGTAATCCCACTTACATCAGAGTCTACCATCAGAGTCTCCCCTTACATGAGATTTCCTATCATAGTCCTCCCTTACATCAGGGTCCAGATCAGAGTCCCCTTTAGAGTCTCCTCAGGGCTCTTGATGGGGACTCTGACGTAAGGAGGGACTCTGATGAGACCCCAAATCTCTCCTCTGCAACTTGAAAGCATTCAAAAACACCAAGATCAGCGTTTTTCAATGCATTCGAATGTTTAAAAATGGCGCTGAAAGTTCCCAAAAAACCCGGAGGGATGTCAGGTCATCACTTCCAGTTTACAATAAAGGAGAACCGATCAAAGCTGATTCCAGGTTTGTTCGGCTGTCTGGCCAACTGGTGGATGTGCCGGCTGGCTGCTCGGGACTCTTGGTAGAATGGGAGATCCAGAGAGAGCGGTGGGATGTGGTGGAAGGGGTGGGGTTGGGGGGGGGTGTCCCCTCCTGCTGCTTGTACAAGCAATTGAGCAGCTATTAACCGTTCTGATTGCTTGAACAAGAGAGCCGACCGCCGGCTCTAAAAAACCGTTACGGGGATAATGGCTGCAGCTCCGGTATAAACACCGAAAGTCCAGCGACGTACCGGAAGTGGTTAAGTATAGGCTCATTACAGTGACAGGAAAATAAGTGGGATGAAAATATATCAAATGTTCCCTGCCAGCTTTACTTCTGACACACCTTACCTGACCCATATCTTTTACACAGCGTTGTACATCGATCAGGTCAGCGGGTACAAGATTGGAGAACAAAGTTTATAGGAAAGATGTTTAACTGCTTATGTAAGAAATTACTAGGCTTCAGTGTATGATTCATAGGCAGGGTAACCTTTTACAGCTGAATTCTTAAAGATTACTGTAGATATTGAAGAGACTGAAAAGGAAAAGCTTTATGTTCCCGGTAATAACAATGTTTCACAGCTCAGATGTATCAATCAGCAGAGCGCAGTAATAAAGGAAGCCAAACCAGTGACGGAAAGGTTATTGTAATTATAGAATATACTATATATACTGTGTGTGTGTATATGTGTGTGTGTGTATATGTGTGTGTGTGTATGTGTGTGTGTGTGTGTGTGTGTGTGTGTATATATATATATATATATATATATATATATATATATATATATATATACAGTTGCAAGAAAAAGTATGTGAACCCCTTGGGATTACATGGAGTTTTGCATGAATTGGACATAAAATGTGCTCTGAACGTCATCTAAGTCACAACAATAGAAGAACACAGTCTGCTGAACATAATACTACACAAACATTAGATGTTGCCATGGTTTAATTGCACATAACATGTAAACATTCACAGTGCAGGGAGGAAAAAGTATGTGAGCCCTAGCTTAATGACTTCTCCCAGAGCTAATTGGAGCCAGGAGTGAGCCAACCTTGACTCCAATCAGTGTGATGATATTGGATGTGTTGCTGACACCTGTTTTGGGTTTACTGGTTTCAAGAAGCACTGTCTGATGTGAACCATGCCTCGCAGAAAAGAGCTGTCAGAAGACCTACGATCAAGAATTGTTGACTTGCATGAAGCTGGAAAGGGTTACAAAAGTATCTCCAAAAGCCTTGATGTTCATGTGTCCACGGTAAGACAGACTGTCTACAAATGGAGAAAGTTTAGCACTGTTGCTACTCTCCCTAGGCGTGGTCGTCCTGTAAAAATGACTGCAAGAGCCCAGCGCAGAATGCTGCATGAGGTAAAGAAGAATCCCAGAGTGTCATCTAAAGACCTACAGAAATCTCTGGCACATGCTAACATTTTTGTTGACACATCTACAATAAGGAAAACATTAAACAAGAATGGAGTACATGGGAGGACACCACGGAGGAAGCCATTGCTGTCCAAAAAGAAGATTGCAGGACGTTTGAAGTTTGCAAAAGAGCACCTGGATGTTCCACAGCACTACTGGCAAAATATACTGTGGACAGATGAAACCAAGATTGAGTTGTTTGGGAAGAACACACAACACTATGTGTGGAGAAAAAAAGGCACAGCACACCAACATCAAAACCTCATCCCCACTGTGAAACATGGCGGAGGGAGCATCATGGTTTGGGGCTGCTTTGCTGCCTCAGGGCCTGGGCGGATTGTTGTCATTGATGGGAAAGTGAATTCCAGAGTTTATCAAGACATTTTGCAGGAAAACGTACGACCATCTGTCCGCCAACTAAAGCTCCGCAGAGGATGGCTGATGCAACAGGACAATGACCCAAAGCATACAAGTAATTCAACAAAACAATGGCTGCAACAGCACAGAATACGCCTTCTGGAGTGGCCCAGTCACAGTCCTGACCTCAACCCCATTGAAATGCTGTGGCATGACCTTAAGAGCGATTCACACCAGACATCCCAAGAATATTGCTACACTGAAACAGTTTTGTGAAGAGGAGTGGTCCAAAATTACTCCAGATCATTGTGCAGGTCTGATCTGCAACTACAGGAAACGTTTGGTTGAGGTTATTGCTGCCAAAGGAGGGTCAACCAGTTATTAAGTCCTAAGGTTCACATACTTTTTCCTCCCTGCACTGTGAATGTTTACATGTTATGTACAATTAAACCATGGCAACATCTAATGTTTGTGTAGTATTATGTTCAGCAGACTGTGTTCTTCTATTGTTGTGACTTAGATGACGTTCAGAGCACATTTTATGCCCAATTCATGCAAAACTCCACGGAATCCCAAGGGGTTCACATACTTTTTCTTGTAACTGTATATATGTGTGTGTGTGTTTGTGTATGTATGTATGTATGTATGTATGTATGTATATATGTGTGTGTGTGTGTATATATATATATATATATATATATATATATATATATATATATATATATATACACACTTCAAAAAAATGAAAGGAACACTTTGAAAACCCATCAGATCTCAATGGGGAGGAATCTCCTGCTGGATCTCTATACTGATATGGACGGGGTAATTTGTTAGGAATGTAAGGATGCCCCATCGTTTGATGGAAATGAAAATGATCGACCTACAGAGGACTGAATTCAAAGACACCCCAAAAATCAAAATGAAAAAATGATGCAGCAGGCGAGTCTATTTTGCTGAAATTTCATTGCAGCAACTCAGAATGGTCCTCAGTAGTTTGTATGGCCCCCACGTGCTTGTATGCATGCCTGACAACGTCGGGGCATGCTCCTAATGAGACGATGGATGGTGTCCTGGGGTATTTCCTCCCAGATCTGGACCAGGGCATCATTGAGCTCCTGGACAGTCTGAGGTGCAACCTGGTGGCGTCGGATGGACCGAAACATGACATCCCAGAGGTGTTCTATTGGATTTAGGTCAGGTGAGTGTGGGGGCCATTCAATGGTATCAATTCCTTCATCCTCCAGGAACTGCCTGCATACTCTCCCCACATAAGGCCGGGCATTGTCATACACCAGGAGGAACCCAGGACCCACTGCACCAGCACAGGGACGTCTTTAATATTGATTGGACTCCAGGCAAACCTTTTCATAAGCCCCCCACCCATGCAATTTTGCTCTCCATCTGCCCTGAGACATACAATGTACTTGAATCACCTCCGCCAGATCATCCCCCGCAGTTATCACCTTTTGTATCACCAACCCCTTCCTTTAGATTGTAAGCTCCACAAGCCGTGTCCTCCTATTCCTTCTGTACTGAAATGTATTGTAATTGTATTGTCTCCCTTATAATGTAAAGTGCTGTGCAAACTGTTGGCGCTATATAAATCCTGTATAATAATACAATAAATAGCAGCTAGACTCCAAATCAGTTTATTGTGTGTCTTGGTATGCTGACGCCTTAAGAGTTCCCTACACTGGAACTAGGGGGCCAAGCCCAACCCCTGAAAAACAACCCCACACCATAATCCCCCCCCACCAAACATTACACTTGGCACAATACAGTCAGACAAGTACCGTTCTCCTGGCAACCGCCAAACCCAGACATGTCCATCGGATTGCCAGACAGAGAAGCGTGATTGGTCACTCCAGAGAACACGTCTCCTCTGCTCTAGACTCCAGTGGCAGCGTGCTTTACGCATCTGACACTTTGCATTGCACTTGGTGATGTAAGGCTTGGATGCAGCTGCTCGGCCATGGAAACCCATTCCATGAAGATCTCTATGCACTGTTGTTGTGCTAATCTGAAGGTCACACCAAGTTTGGAGGTCTTTAGCTATTGACTCTGCAGACAGTTGGTGACTTCTGCGCACTGAGCAATTCAGCATGTCCTGACCCCGCTCTGTAATTTTACATGGCCTACCACTTGGTGTCTGAGTTGCTGCTGTTCCCGTTCCCAGTTTCTTCCACTTTGTTATAATCCCACTAACAGTTGAGCGTGGAATATTTAGTAGCCAGGAAATGTCACGGATGGACTTATTGCACAGGTGGCAACCTATCACGGGACCACGCTTGGAGTCACTGAACTCCTGAGAGCGACCTATTCTTTCACAAATGTTTGTAGAAGCAGTCTGCATGCCTAGGTGCTTAATTTTATACAACTGTGGCCATGGAGGTGATCGGAACACCTGAATCACATGATTTGGCAATATATAGAGTGTGTGTGTGTGTGTGTGTGTGTGTGTATGTATGTATGTATGTATGTATGTATGTGTATGTATGTATGTATGTGTATGTGCAGGGGCGGACTGACCATTTGGAAACTCGGGCACTGCCCGAGGGCCCGGGGTCAGTAGGGGGCCCCATGAGATGCCCCTGGTACCTTTTTCATAGGCTTTTTTGAGTTTGGGCAAGGACACAGGGGCCCCATGATCCCCTATTGCCGGGGGGGCCCATGAGTTGTCAGTCTGCCCCTGTATGTATATGTGTGTGTGTGTGTATATATATATATAGTGTGTGTATGTGTGTGTGTGTGTGTGTGTATATATATATATATATATATATACAGTTGCAAGAAAAAGTATGTGAACCCCTTGGGATTACGTTGAGTTTTGCATGAATTGGACATAAAATGTGCTCTGAACGTCATCTAAGTCACAACAATAGAAGAAAACAGTCTGCTGAACATAATACTACACAAACATTAGATGTTGCCATGGTTTAATTACACATAACATGTAAACATTCACAGTGCAGGGAGGAAAAAGTATGTGAGGCCCTAGCTTAATGACTTCTCCCAGAGCTAATTGGAGCCAGGAGTGAGCCAACCTTGACTCCAATCAGTGTGATGATATTGGATGTGTTGCTGACAGCTGTCCTGCCCTTAAAAAAACACACACCTGTTTTGGGTTTACTGGTTTCAAGATGCACTGTCTGATGTGAACCATGCCTCGCAGAAAAGAGCTCTCAGAAGACCTACAATCAAGAATTGTTGACTTGCATGAAGCTGGAAAGGGTTACAAAAGTATCTCCAAAAGCCTTGATGTTCATGTGTCCACGGTAAGACAGACTGTCTACAAATGGAGAAAGTTTATTACTGTTGCTACTCTCCCTAGGCGTGGTCGTCCTGTAAAAATGACTGCAAGAGCACAGCGCAGAATGCTGCATGAGGTAAAGAAGAATCCCAGAGTGTCAGCTAAAGACCTACAGAAATCTCTGGCACATGCTAACATTTTTGTTGACACATCTACAATAAGGAAAACATTAACAAGAATGGAGTACATGGGAGGACACCACGGAGGAAGCCATTGCTGTCCAAAAAGAATATTGCAGCACGTTTGAAGTTTGCAAAAGAGCACCTGGATGTTCCACAGCACTACTGGCAAAATATACTGTGGACAGATGAAACCAAGATTGAGTTTTTTGGGAGGAACACACAACACTATGTGTGGAGAAAAAAAGGCACAGCACACCAACATCAAAACCTCATCCCCACTGTAAAACATGGCGGAGGGAGCATCATGGTTTGGGGCTGCTTTGCTGCTTTAGGGCCTGGACGGATTGTTGTCATTGATGGGAAAATGAATTCCAGAGTTTATCAAGACATTTTGCAGGAAAATGTACGACCATCTGTCCGCCAACTGAAGCTCCGCAGAGGATGGGTGATGCAACAGGACAATGACCCAAAGCATACAAGTAATTCAACAAAATAATGGCTGCAACAGCACAGAATACGCCTTCTGGAGTGGCCCAGTCAGAGACCTGACCTCAACCCGATTGAAATGCTGTGGCATGACCTTGAGAGAGCGATTCACACCAGACATCCCAAGAATATTGCTACACTGAAACAGTTTTGTGAAGAGGAGTGGTCCAAAATTACTCCAGATCGTTGTGCAGGTCTGATCTGCAACTACAGGAAATGTTTGGTTGAGGTTATTGCTGCCAAAGGAGGGTCAACCAGTTATTAAGTCCAAAGGTTCACATACTTTTTCCTCCCTGCACTGTGAATGTTTACATGTTATGTGTAATTAAACCATGGCAACGTCTAATGTTTGTTAGTATTATGTTCAGCAGACTGTGTTCTTCTATTGTTGTGACTTAGATGACGTTCGGAGCACATTTTATGCCTAATTCATGCGAAACTCCACGTAATCCCAAGGGGTTCACATACTTTTTCTTGCAACTGTATATATTACGCATGTGTGTTTGAACATTGGGGTGCACACCCCATTCCCGAAGCATACTCTTTTCTTAAGGCTTCGGGCTTGCATGTTGTATATCAGGGGTAGCCTTTTCCCATTACTCCTCTCTGCCCAATACCTCTCCCACTTCAGACCATATACTACACCACCCACCAGACCCACCCAGGGGAAGGCCCTCACTACCAACCCCTGCTTACTTAATGGTCATCTCATTGCATCCAATGAAAAAAGTTGACAATACTTCCCTTTAAAAAAGCCTTACATTTAAAGTTTCCCTTTTTCCACTTTCAAAAGCATCCTGGTTTCATCATCCCTTTCTCAGAAATCCCTTCTCCTCAATGAAAGAGCGACAGTTCAAAAACATTGATTGTAATTTCCCCCTACAGTAGGCCTCTGCTGTGCATTTAATAGCACGATCAAGCAATTTAATAAAGCCGCAATGCTGCCTATTGCATATAATGATATGATCTCGCTTATTTCTCCAAGTGCCCTTCAAGTCTGACATTTCTTGTTTGATTGAGAGGCCTTTTTTTGGTTCAGCCCCCTGACGACCAGGCCTGGCACCATTTGACTTTTTTTTTTTTCTAAACCTAAAAATAGCCCATTCTTTGGGATTGATGTTTCTTTTGCAGCAGCATATAGACTGTATAAAAAATCAACAAGCTGTACCTTTTAGTACCTTTTCATATGATAATAGGTGGCTTTAAGCACTGGAAAGTGTCACATTAGGTGGCAATGACTATTCACAGAGAGCAATTCATGACCACAATTGTCCAATGTGCTCTATACATAAAAGACGCATTTAGAAATATTACAATCATTTAAAAGTGTGCAATTGCTCTCAAGGTTGAGAAAAAAATTTTTTTTTTCCAGGTGAAAATCATTTAAAGTTGAGTCATTCCATATGGAAAGGGAGGATGGTAAATGGTTGTTTAAGATGTGTACGGTTTAATGCCCTTTCTGCTTTGTCTACGTAACTTCACTGCACTAATGCTTAGTGGTAAAGTTAGAGAAGAAAATATATATTTCTATGGATTCCGGAGAGGAAATGTTTGTTGCTTGTGTTATATTCATTGAAAATCGCTAAAGTAATGATTTTCCCACATTCACCAATTACAGGGTAATATAAAACCTCTTAAATAAAGCATTTCCTGTTTACGGCAAGAAATTATACCTGGGATGAATCACTCAGTATAACATTTTAGTAATACAAATTGGCTGCTGATTCTTTTCCGTGTGCTCATTTTTTTTGCCTTCCTCTGGATCAGCTGTTGGTATAGGATTCTATATATAATGGCTTTCTATTTATTTATTTTTTAATTATTTATTTTTGTCTGTTGGTTGGACTAGATCAGGGATCTCCAAACTTTCTAAACTTTCTTAACAAAGGGCCAGTTTACTGTCCTTCAAACTTTAGGGGGGCAGTAGAAAATGTCCTGGCATCAGGGGAAGTAAACAATGCCCCATGATTGGTATTAGAGGAAGTAATAGTCACCCATCGTTGGTATCAATGGGAGGAATAGTACCCCATCATTGGTATCAATGGGAGGAATAGTGCTTCGTCAATGGTGTCAAAGGGAGGAATAGTGCCCCATCATTGGTGTCAATGGGAGGAATAGTGCCCCATCATTGGTGTCAATGGGAGGAATAGTGCCCCATCATTGGTGTCAATGGGAGGAATAGTGAGCCATCAATGGTGTCAATGAGGGGAATAGTGAGCCATCATTGGTGTCAATGAGAGGAATAGTGCCCCATCATTGGTGTCAATGGGAGGAATACTGCCCCATCATTGCTGTCAATAGGAGGAATAGTGCGTCATCATTGGTGTCAGTGGGAGGAATAGTGCCCCATCATTGGTGTCAATGGGAGGAATAGTGCATCATTATTGGTGTCAGTGGAAGGAATAGTGCATCATCTTTTGTGTCAGTGGCAGGAATAGTGCACCATCATTGGTGTCAGTGGGAGAAATAGTGTGCCCTCATTGGTGTCAATGGAAGGAATAGTGCGACATCATTGGTGTCAATGAGAAGAATAGTGCCCCATCATTGGTGTCAATAGGAGGAATAGTGCGCCATCATTGGTGTCAGTAGGAGGAATAGTGTGCCATCACTGGTGTCAGTGGGAGGAATAGTGTGCCATCATTTGTGTCAGTGGGAGTAATAGTGCGCCATCATTGGCATCTGTGGGAGGAATGGTATGCCATTGTCCATGTCAGGGGCATAAACTATGCCCCACTGTTGCTGACAGTGAAGGGGATAATGCCCAAAGAGCCAGATAAAAGCAAGCAAAGGGCCATGTCCAACCACCGACCTGCATTTTGGAGACAACTGGACTAGATGGACCTGGGTATGTAGCGCCCCTCTAGATAGCCAGCTAGATCTAGAGTTTAATTTTTATTTAGGAGGGCTGAGTAGCAGCCTGGGTGTGATAGTTAGGTGGGAATTCCTATAAGGCGACTGGTGCATAGATATGTGCACGTGCACAACATCACCAATAGAAATGTGCGCAGGTGCATCACTCATAGAAATGAGCATGCGTACATTTCTGCACGCACATGTGTGCACTCACATGGTAGCATGCCTACAGATTCTGGCACCAGATAGACTATTTAAAGGAAGCTCTTTCTCACTGTCAGTGCTGACTGGTCTTTAGCTTACCTGTGTCCTGAGTGTATTCTGTATATGATTTCCGTTGATGATCTGACTTGTTACTGACCTGATCCTGGTTTCTGTTTGTACCTTTGCCCATCCATTCCTGACCTCTGACTCACTCCCGTCCATGCTTTTGCCTAAGCTTTGGTACCTTGTTGCCCACCTGCTACTGACCTCAGCTACCCCTTTGACCTCGCTCCTACTTCGGACCTGGCTTCATACAAGTTCTGAGTGTATTCCCTGCTAAGATCAGGTGTACCCGACCCCATTCCCAGGTTGCTGAGATGCAATTGCAGAATTGCATGATGATTCTCATATGCTTCAGAGTGCCAGTACTAGTGCGCCTCTACCTTTTGATGAACTGGTGAGCACCAGCGGCCGAATACATCCTGGTCTTTCATATACTAGCACTGCAGTATCACTTGGTGATGTGGCAAGTCCCATAAGTGCAGTACAAGCTGGTGTGGGTGCATAGAGCCCATAGGGTCCTTCCGGGTGTGCTTGTAAATCCCGATTGGCAGCCCACAAATTCAGCAGCACCCGTACTTGCCCCATTCACTGCCCAACCCATAATTCAGGTGGAAACAGCAAATTTAACTACTACTATGGAACATCTGTATGCATTGATTGTGGATCAAAGCAATTTATATGCATAATATATTGCCGCCATGCCAAATTCAAACCTTGCCAGACCATTTGCATGGAAACCTATTACAGTTTCCGAATTTAAAGTTTTTTTGGGCCTAACCCTCAACATGGGAATGACTAAAAAAAATTAATTGCCGTTGTATTGGTCCACAGACCTGATTCATCATATGCCGTGTTCTCTACTGCCATAGCCAAGCATAGATATGAGAGTATAATGTGTTTTATGCATTTCAACGACAATACAATCTGTTGTCCTCAGGGTGACCCTGAATTTGACCGGCTCCACAAAATTCGGCCCCTCGTAAATCACCTTAACCAAAAATTTGCAGAGGTCTATACTCCCCAGCAAAACATCTGTGTTGATGAGTCCCTCATTTGTTTTTCTGGCCGACTTGCATTCAAACAATTTCTCCCCAGAAAACATGCCAGATATGGGGTCAAGATGTATAAGACCTGTGAGAGGGCAGCAGGCTATACATATAAGTTTTGGATTTACGAGGGACAAGAGTCATGTGGAGCCCCCTGGATGCCCAGACTACATCAGGAGCAGTAGCAAGATAGTTTGGGACTTGGTGTCATCCTTTTTCCATATGGGGTACCATTATATGTAGTAGTTTTTTATTCAAGCATGCCACTATTTAGATATTTGTACAATCTTGAAATTGGCGCTTGTGGCACCGTGCGACTTACTCACTGGAGCTTCCCCCAACGGCTAGTAAATACCTGTCTTAGAAAGGGGGAAAAGCCTGCTTGAGAAATTAAGAATTGCTCGCAGTGAAGTGGAAGGGCAAACGGGATGTTTTCATCCTGTCTTCCATTCACGCAGACACGAACATCCAAATTGCCATTGCAGCTGGTGTTGTTGAGAAGCCCCTGTGTATCCACGACTATAACTTTAACATGGGAGGGGTGGACTTCAACGACCAGATGATGAAGCCGTACTTGGTTTCCCAAAAAGCCAGACAAAAAAGTGTCTGTTTATTTACAGTATATCAATTGGCTCTATATAACACTTTTGCTCATTACAAAGCAACTGGATGTAATGGATTCTTCCTAAAATTCCAGGAAGAGATCATCATGGTCCTTTTGTATCCAGAAGGTGCTATGGCCCAAACCCCCAACCCAGATGCAGTTAGCCGGCTGCATGAGAGGCATTTTCCCGATGCCATTCCTGATACTCCAAAACAAAAGACACCTCAAAAAAGATGTGTCTGTAGCAGACACGAAATTAGGCATGACACCTGCTTTTTTTGTCCCTCCTGTCCTGGCCAACCTGGTATCTGCCTCAAGGACTGCTTCCGTTGCTACCACACACTAGTGGAGAATTAGTATAGAGTACAGCACAGCTCAGTTCAGAGCACATATTTAGCAGAGGGACTTGAAAGATGTTAGGTATTCAGGATACTGGTTATAGCATTTAGAGAGACCTTACCATCTGGCTAAAGGTAAAATAAAAAAAAAAAAATAAATAAAAAGTAAAAAAATAAATACATTTTAAAACCAAAAATAGCTGTTTTATTGTTGTCGAATTACTGTTACGGTTTTACCAGGGGCGGACTGACAACTCATGGGGCCCTCGGGCAATAGGAGATCATGGGGCCCCTGTGTCCTTGCCCAAACTCAAAAAAGCCTATGAAAAAGGTACCAGGAGCATCTCATGGGGCCCCCTACTGACCCCGGGCCCTCGGGCAGTGCCCGAGTTTCCAAATGGTCAGTCCGCCCCTGGGATATACTATTTTATTGTTAACCATTGATGTTTTCTTTGCAGGAGTGCCATTCAGCTACAGCACCAACCTGTTTATTCAGACAGCAACAGGGTCTTGCTTTTAGAATTTACATAAGTAGATGTGTGCAGCATTGGATGAGATTTTTCATCCGCAGTTAAAAAAGAGCATATATGCCCAAGCATGGGGGCCTGGAGTGGCCAGTGGGTGGATGTCCCCTATGCTTCAGCATATATTTTTTTTGGCAGAGATATCTTCATCCACATTGATCAATGTGAATAGAGGAATCTGTTAGGTTCTTTTTTTTGGTTCAGCCCAAGGGCTGAACAACAGAAGATTTCATGTGTGGCCACCATTAGAAGTGCGTGGATGCAGGGCAGTATATATTAATGGTAGGCATACCACACACTTTTTCTGGCAGCCCACAGTTTAATGGACCCCAGATTTCTCAAAAAAGAATACCTGTCAATGCCTGTTGCAGTCACGGGATATTTATATTCCCTGTGATAGCAATAAAAGTGATCAAGAAAAAAACCCGAAAGGGACAGTGTAAAAATAATAAAAAAAAATCAAATTAACTAAAAAAACAAGAACCCTCACCCCCCCCCCCCCCCCAGTGTGCACGTGCACGCGCTGACCTCGTGTCGGTATGTAAACATTAAAAGTAAAAAAAGTGTAATTTAAAAAAAAAAAATTTGCATTTGAAGAATTGCTGCATGAGCACTATGTGACATAAAAAATTGCAGCACCCACCATTTTATTCACTAGGGTGCCTGTTTTAAAAAAATATATATAATGTTTGGGGATTCAAAGTAATTTATTAGCAAAAATACAGATTTTTTTGTGTCAGAAAAGGCTTGGTCTTCAGGCCCCTCAAATGACCCCTCTTTGGAAAGTAGACACCCCAAAATATTTGCTGAGCGGCATATTGAGTCAATAGAAGAATTTTTTTTACCACAAGTTTTTGGAAAATTACATAAAAATAGTTTTTTTTTTTTCACACAAACTTGTCAATTAAATGATTGATTGCTCACACATGCCATGGGTATATGTGGAATTACTCCCCAAAATACATTCTGCTACTTCTCCCAAGTATGGGGGTACCACATGTGAGACTTTTTGGCAGTCTAGCCGCGTACAGGACCCCAAAATCCAATAAGCACCTTCAGGCTTTTAAAGGCCTTTATTTCCTCATTACACTTCCTGACTACCTATCACAGTTTTGGAGGCCCTGAAATGCCAGGATAGTACGACTCCCCAAATGACTTTTTTTTTGGAAAGTAGACACCCCAAGGAATTTGGTAAGAAGTATGGTATGTATTTTTCAGATCTCGTTTGTTGCCACAAGTTTTTGGAAAATGAACAAAGAAAAAAAAAACATGTTTTCTTTTTTTTTATTTTTCAAAACCTTGTGAGGAAAAAAAATGAGATTTGCAAAATACTCACCATGCCTCTGTTTAGATTCCGTATATATCCATGGCATGTATGAGCAATATATCATTTAAGTGACAACTTTGTGTAAAAAAAAAAAAAAAAAAAACTTGTGGAAAAAAAAAATCTTCCATGGACTCAATATGCCTCTCAGCAGATGGCTTAGGGTGTCTGTTTTCTGAAAAAGGGGTCATTTGGGGGTGTTTGTACTGCCCTGATATTTTAGAACCTCAAGAGATGTGGCAGTCAGAAAGTAAAAGCTGGGTAAATTCTATTATCTATACCAGGCATCACTAAATGGCGGACCAAGCCACTGTCCAATCCGGACCCATGCAGTCCTGCCATTTAAGAGCCTTTTCTTCCACCAGCTATCTCACGGTCATCCTCACAGAGCTGACAGTGGGAGGCAGGATAGCTCTGGATGGAGGGCAGGAGCTGCCCAAGGTTAAAAAGTAAGTGATTGGTTGCTAGGATGAAGGGCAGTCCTAGCAATCAATCAGTGTCTGTCAATTACTGTCTGTGTAAGGTAGGAAAGTAGGGGGAGGCGAAGTTAAAGGGGCTAAGGACATTAGTGAGAAGGGGCCGAGGACAGTAATGTGGGGGCTAAGGACTGTGGTTTGTGGGGGGCTAAGGACTGTGGTTTGTGGGGGGCTGAGGAGAGTAACGTGGAGGGGGGCTGAGGAGAGTAACGTGGAGGGGGGCTGAGGAGAGTAACGTGGAGGGGGGCTGAGGAGAGTAACGTGGAGGGGGGCTGAGGAGAGTAACGTGGAGGGGGGCTTAGGACAGTAACATGGGGGGATGATGTAAGAAGGGTCAGAGTACTCTTCAGTGAAGGGGCACAGGGCAGTACAGTTGGGGGGGTGATGTCAAGGAAGTGTGAGAACACTATTGTGAAGGGGGGTGATATAAAGGGGGAGTTGAGGACACCCATCAAGAGCTATCTTGCTGTGAATGAGGAGGGGACTGATGTGCAGTGGGGATTGAGGACACTGGTTCAGATCTGTACATGTGCATTTGGTGCACACGTTGTGGGTAGGTCAACACTACCTGCTAGAAACCTGAAGAAGTCCCCGACCCTTTTATTCAAAGTCGCACCTTAGCAACACATGGTTTGGCGCACACAAAAGTGCACCACAGGGGCCTACATGAGATTTGGACCTCTGATGCATGTAAATTTTACTGCCTGGACCTTGGTGAATTCTAATTCAATACCCCTGATCCATACCATAGTTTGCAGACGCTATAACTTTCACACAAAGCAATCAATATACACTTATTGGGATTTTTTTTTTTTACCAAAAACATGGAGCAGAATACATTTTGGCCTACATTTATGACGATATTTGAGTATACTGGATATTTTTTATGACAGAAATGAGAAAATATGGTTTTCTTTTCAAAATAGCGCAAAAAAACCCCAGAGGTGATCAAATACCACCAAAAGAAAGCTCTATTTGTGTGAAAAAAGAACATACATTTTGTTTGGGTACAGCATTGCATGACCGCACAATTGCCAGTTGAAATAGCACAGTGCTGTAAGTCAAAAAATGGCCTGGTCAGAAAGGGGGGTAAATCCTCTGGAGGGCAGGTGGTTAAACTTTTACAGAAATTACAGATAACATTTGTACAGCCTGTATGAATGTGTGACATGCTTTAACCACTTGACGACCGGGCTATTGCCGAATGATGGCTACAGTGCGGTTGTCTAGTTCTGGGGCGCGCACCTGGTGCGCTCTGTGATTGCTGTGTCCTTACCACATGACATGGTAAAGGGCTAATCACAGCTGCCTTTTACCACATGATCACCTGTCTCCAATGACACAGCTGATCACAATGTAAATACAGTTGCTGGTTATTGGCTGCACTTTCCTCACACTGTCACAGCGTGGTGAGAGAGGAGAGACGGTAATCGGCACCTGTATTTACACATCAGAGGACATCAGTGCAGTCCCAGAAGGGACCATCAGTGCCACCGGTCATTGTCCATTAGTGCTGCCAGTCAGCATCCATAAGTGCCGCCAGTCGTTGTCCATTAGTGCCACCGGTCAGCATCCATTAGTGCCGCCAGTCATTGTCTATTACTGACGCCAGTCAGCGTCCCTCGGTGCTGCCAGTCATTGTTTATCAGTGCTGCCAGTCTTTGGCCATTAGTGCTGCCAGACAGCGTCCATCAGTGCCACCAGTGTCAATTAGTGCCACCGGTCATTGCCCATCAGTGCCACCAGTCATTGCCCATCAGTGCCGCCAGACAGTGTCCATTAGTGCCGCCAGTCGGCGTCCTTTAGTGTCACCATACAGCGTCCATGAGTGCCGCCAGTCAGCTTCCATCAGTGCCACGAGTCATTGTCCATCAGTGCCACCAGCCAGCATCCATCAGTGCCACCAGCCATTGTCCATCAATGCCACCAGACAGCATTCATTAGTGCCACCAGTCATTGTCCATTAGTGCCGCCAGCCAGCGTCTATCAGTGCTACCAGTCATTGTCCATCAGTGCTACCAGTCATTGTCCATCAGTGCTGCCAGTCATTGTCCATCAGTGCTGCCAGTCATTGTCCATCAGTGCCGCCAGTCATTGTCCATCAGTGCCGCCAGTCATTGTCCATCAGTGCCGCCAGTCATTGTCCATCAGTGCCGCCAGTCATTGTCCATCAGTGCCACCAGTCAGCGTCCACCAGTGCCACCAGTCAGCGTCCACCAGTGATGCCAGTCATTGTTCATTAGTGCCGACAGACAGCGTCTATTAGTGCCACCAATCATTGTCCATCAGTGCTGCCAGACAGCATCCATCAGTTTTGCCAGTCAGTGTCTATCAGTGCTGCCGGTCAGTGCCCATCAGTGCTGCCAGTCAGTGATCATCAGTGCCGCAAATCAGTGCTCATCAGTGCCACCAGTCAGTGCCACCTATCAGTGACCTTCAGTGCCTCTGACGATACCCTGGGAGAGACCCCTGTGGAAGGGACCTGGAGGATCTAGAAGACCCAAATAATATCTACGCATGTGTCGGATCTCCAGTAAAGATGGCAGCCCTGGAGAAGAGGGACGAAGGGTGAACCTGTGCTTCAACCAAGATAATGCTGGTCTTCATTGACTATTAATTATATTTTTTTGAGACAGTGATTTTAGGGATTTTATTTGGGGGGGATGGGTAGGCAGAGTGAAGTTCCCCTTGAAATGATATTAACAGTTACGGCCAGTATTTTTCTAGCAGCTATAATTTAATACATGCTCCACCAGCAGGGGGCAGTGTGGTAGAGGTGATCTAGCTCCTGCTGTCTCACAGCAGGCATGTCAGTACAAAAAGAAAGTGAAGGCTGAATTTGAGAAGGAAAGATAACTGCTAGAAATTGCTGAATTAGTTCTACCAAGTATGTAAATTGTTGAAATCCTACTTCAGGGATTAGCACATAAATCATGAAGCAAAGACTGTTAAAATACATTTAAAGCTAAACTTCAGGCAAACCGCTAAATACACAAAAGAAATGCATATAAGGGAGCTGTTTTAGCTGCCAAAAGATTTTCCCTACTGTACATCCAATCCTGAGATTTACACAGCTCTGTTGAATAGCTACATCCCTGTCCGATAGGGGTGGAGACCTTTATTTTCTCTGCTGCAGCTACAGGTCTTGTCATTCCCTCAACGTGTGATTGGACAGTGAAAGGAGAAGTAGCAGAGATCATCTCTCTATTATTCTACTATCTCCTCCAATCAGCATGCGCCTTGCACTAAAACACAACTGGCTAATTCCTTTTGCTGCTTTGCCCTCTCTCTGAGCTCTGCTGTACAGGGACTGCAAGAGGCTGATACAAAGGCATATTCAGGTTCATATACAGTGTGTGTGTGTATATATGTATATATGTGTGTGTGTGTATATATATATATATATATATATATATATATATATACCTTTTTTTGGTGACAGCTGTAAATTTTTAATTTCCTCTACATATCTGTTTTGGTGAGTGTAGTTATCAGTACAAATAAGGGGATGAATCTTCCCAATGGGGACTCCAGGGTATTCAATAAAGGGAGACTGCTGGTCCCGGGACAGGGAGAGTGATCATTGCAGTGAAGGAGGGGGGGGGAAGACAATTACTGGAACCGATCTCCCTGTGTGGCTCTCCCTGTAGCAGCTGAGAGCAGGGTTCTGCTCCTCTCCCACCTGCCGGATTTTAGCTGCTGCAGGGAGAGCCACACAGGGATTGATGCCATCGATTCCCCCCTGCTGCACCGCTCACCCTCTCTGTCCAGGATCCGAATGTTTCTGCTGCCCGGGCTCCCCTGTGTGTTCCTTTTCCCCACAACACTGCCGACTTCCCCTCCTCTCCCTCCAGATGGCAGTTGTGGTCACATAGGGGGATTGTTTCAGGATGAAGAGCTGGGGTAGGGGCCCATAAGTACACCATATTGCTCAAAGTATTGGTCTCCTGCCTTTCCACACACATGACCTTTAATGGCCCCCCAGTCTTGGTCCGTAGGGTTCAATATTGAGTTGGCCCCGCCCTTTGCAGCTATAACAGCTTCAACTCTTCTGGGAAGGCTGTCCACAAGGTTTAGGAGGGTGTCTATGGGAAGGTTGGACCATTCTTCTAGAAGCTCATTTGTGAGGTCAGGCACTGATGTCGGACGAGAAAGCCTGGTAGTCTCCGCTTTAATTCTTTCCAAAGATGTTCTGTTGGTTTGAGGTCAGGACTCTGTGCAGGCCAGGCAAGTTACTCCACCCCAAACTAACTCATCCATGTCTTTATGGACCTTGCGTTGTGCGTTGGTGTGCAGTCATGTTGGAACAGGAAGGGGCCATCCCCAAACTGTTCTCACAAAGTTGGGAGCATGAAATTGTCCAAAATGTCTTGGTATGCGGACGCCTTAAGAGTTCTCTTCACTGGAACTAGGGGGCCAAGCCCAACCCCTGAAAACCAACCCCACACCATAATCCACCCTCCACCAAGCTTTACACTTGGCACAACGCAGTCAGACAAGTACCGTTCTCCTGGCAACCGCCAAACCCAGGCACATCCATCGGATTGCCAGACAGAGAAGCATGATTGGCCACTTCAGAGAACACATCTCCACTGCTCTAGAGTCCAGTGGCGGCGTGCTTTACATCACGGCATCTGACACTTTGCATTGCACTTGGTGATGTAAGACTTGGATGCAGCTGCTCGGCCATGGAAACCCATTCTATGAAGCTCTCTACACACTGTTGTTGTGCTAATCTGAAGGCCACATGAAGTTTGGAGGACTTTAGCTATTGACTCTGCAGACAGTTGGTGACTTCTGCGCACTGTGCGCTTCAGCATGCGCTGACCCCGCTCTGTCATTTTACGTGGCCTTTACTATACTTTTTGCAGTATAGTGTATGTCATATTTACCTTCCCTTTCCTCTTTTGAATGAACACAGCGAGTGATCAGTAATGCTCACTCTCTGCGTTCATTCATATCTGAACCCTAGCAAACTATGTTCACTATGCTATAGTTTCTGAATGAACAGGAAGCCTCTGTATAGGGTGACTCCTGTTCATTCATCTGCACTGCAGCTGAGGCTGCAGAGAAAGGGATTGAGGAATTTAAGGTATTATTTCCTTTCACTGTTTCAAAAGTTAGACATTTGGGTCTTTTTTTCATTCATCAAAACCCCCCAACAGCATTGCAAAAAAAATAACAAAAATATAAAAAAAAAGGGGGGCTCATTTACATGGGTTCTCTAGCTCATAGAAAGTGAATGAGTTGTATGTGTGTGTGGCTGGAGCCACCTATTACTCTATGGGGACGCAGCGGTTGTATGAACAGAGCCGCAAGTCCTAATTTGACAGTTGTGAAGGTATGGGTGAGTGGCCTCGAATGCACACTGTCTGCATTCGGAGCCAGGGGCGGACTGACCATTTGGAAACTCGGGCACTGCCCGAGGGCCCGGGGTCAGTAGGGGGCCCCATGAGATGCCCCTGGTACCTCTTTCATAGGCTTTTTTGAGTTTGGGCAAGGATACAGGGGCCCCATGATTCCCTATTGCCCGGGGGCCCCATGATTTGTCAGTCCGCCCCTGATTCGGAGCCATACACTTGCACCCACACGCCTGTCATATTAGGACTTGCGGCGGTGTTCATACAGCTGCTGCATTCCCCAGAGTAACATAGGATACCTGCTCCAGCCACATAAACAAATTGCTGATTCACAATGTACAGGGCACAGCAGCTGAACCCCAAGACACACAGAGCTTTACTTATTAAGTCAATACAGTTTTATCTTTTAGATTTAGTAGGAATTTGTAAGTTATGTAGTGTTTGTGTTGGCTAAGAATGATTTTTTTGTAAAATTATAATTTTGATATTTTTGGGGGACCTTGCCAGGTAGGATTTACAGGGCCCTGTGGATTCTAACAGCAGCCCTGGGGGGCACACACAAAAATGGATATTCGAAAGGGGCTAATCCTTCTCCAGTGTATCCAAAACTAAAAAAATACTTTTTGACTTTACATGCACTTTAAAGCAGAACTTCATCCATAAAAATAGTCTGCTCCCTCGTGTTTCCTTCCCCTTACCTCTTTTCTACGATTAGAGAGTGCTCCCTTCTTTCTGTAAAGGATTTTTACCTTTACAGTACTGTGACCAAGCACTTCCTCATTTCTCACCTAGGCAAGATTAACATAGTACAAATAATATGGGAGACCTTGGGAGTCCAAAATGGTGTTTTGACAAATATAAAAGGTGCAGAGAAATAATATTGATTAAATGATAACAGCAGATCGTCCTACACAACAAACATACCCACACTAATGTGTCATATTAAGACAAAATAAATATATTAGTGTCGCGTTCCACCGACAAGTAATTAAGTGTATAATATATCATTACAAAAGAAATTTGCCAAAAACAATATCAGTATTCCAAAATAAAGTGTCCGAAACCAATATCAATATTGCAAGATTAGGTGCCCATACACAATCTTTGATTTCACACTCTTTCCAATGACGTGGACAAAGTTCAGGAGTCAGGATTATGTAACGCACAGAGTTCAGGGGGTCAGGATTACGTAATGCGCAGAGTTCATGGGTCAGGATTACGTAACGCGTAGAGTTCAGGGGTCAGGATTAAGTAATGCGCAGAGTTCAGGGGTCAGGATTAAGTAATGCGCAGAGTTCAGGGGTCAGGATTAAGTAATGCGCAGAGTTCAGGGGTCAAGATTACGTAATGCACAGAATTCAGGGGTCAGGATTACGTAATGCACAGAATTCAGGGGTCAGGATTACGTAATGCACAGAGTTCAGGGGTCAGGATTACGTAATGCACAGAATTCAGGGGTCAGGATTACGTAATGCACAGAATTCAGGGGTCAGGATTACGTAATGCACAGAGTTCAGGGGTCAGGATTATGTAATGCACAGAGTTTAGGGGTCAGGATTACGTAATGTACAGAGTTTAGGGGTCAGGATTATGTAATATACTTGAGCATTGCGGCTTGATTTGCAGGCTGCACACTTCAATGTTTACTGTACAACGCCCTGCCCCCAGGGACAATGAAGGTTATGCCCCCTAACATGGGCACTGTCCCCAGGAAATGGCGACAAATGTACTCTGCTCTTTATTTTCTTTTATACACAGATGTTGCTGAAGCAAACTCAAATAAAAACATAAATAAATAAAATAAAATCATATTTAACTCCTAATTAACCTATTGTTAACCTTCTTTCTGTTCTACCTAGATAGATTTTAAAGAGAACAAACCTGGAAACAATTGTTATACTGTATTTATGAAAGCTTTAGATGTTATTTCCTTTGTTTTTGTGGCATACGCATTAAAAAAATCTTTAAAAATCTTTTCTTTTTAAAATAACAAGCTTGTACAAAGCTTTGTACCAGAACATCATGATAAAAGGGACAAATTGCAAATAAAATGAGTATAGTCTATCTACAGTAACACTAGTTGTTTGATTTTGTCAGTTGTTTTTTTCTTTACTAGTCAAGCTGGAAAAGAAGGAATTTGTCCTATTTATTAAAATTCTTTTTTGCCTTTAAACAATATTAAAAATCAATCCTTGCAAGTGCATCAGAAGAAAGCCTTATGTACCCCCAAGCCACATAATAAATATATATATATATATATATATATATATATATATATACACATACATACACACTATACTATACTATGTACAGTATATCAGGGCTCCACAAATCCCAGGTGGCCAGAAATTACATCCTGGCGCCTGGGTTCACACACTGCCTCCCCTTGACTTCAATGCAAAAATCACATCCCTCAAACTTCAATGCAGGTTTGCGTCCCATAGACCTCAATGCCAACCCCCCCCCCACCCCCACATTGATTTCACTGCAAAAATGTCTACTATAGACTTCGATGCAAAAATCCCAGGTGGCTAGAAATTACATCCTGGCTCCTGGGCTCACACACTGCCTCCCCTTGATCTCAATGCAAAATCACATCCTACAGACTTCAATGCAGAATCGCGTCACAAAGACTTCAATGCAAAACTGCCCCACATTGATTTCAATGCAAAAATGCCTCCCATGGACTTCAATGCAAAAATCCCAGGTGGCTAGAAATTACATCCTGGCGCCTGGGTTCACACACTGCCTCCCCTTGACTTCAATGCAAAATCACATCCCACAGACTTCAATGCAGAATGGCGTCCCATAGACTTCAATGCAAAACCGCTCAACATTGATTTCAATGCAAAAATGCCTCCCATAAACTTCAATGCAAAAATGCCTCCCATAAACTTCAATGCAAAAATGCATCCCATAGACTTCAATGCAAAATGCCTCCCATAGACTTCAATGCAAAAACACCCTCCATTCACTTAAATGTGAAAATTCCTGTCAACAGCAATCGCATGTGAACAATTATCTGCGCATGCTCTCACTTGCGAGTCTGGAATGCACTGCTACAAACTCGTACAGGACTCTTTTCATAATGGGACTCAAGACACAATGAGAGTGGATCACATCTGTGTGAACCACCTCAAAAGGAACACAAAATATCCAGCCTGTCATGCAAATCTGTGAGTTTGAAAATGCATTCACAATCGCATATATGTGAACCAGGGCGACTCCATTCACACATGGGCATTTTGGGATGGCGGCAGATTCGCTGCGATCGCAAGACACAGGCTCAGGTGCCATTATTTTCAAAAACGTGGTGCAGTTTTGCTGTGATTGTTGTGGCAGTAACACACCTCCTGTATTAGAGCACCCCCACTCTGGATGAAGGAGCACGGGGGGGCACCTTTGGACAGCAGCATTATCAGTCGGGGGGGGGGCGGGAGTGTTAGTCCTCATGCACACGTGACGTTTTGCTAATGCTGGTAACGTTAGCTGCAGGGACGGACTAACCATTCGGAAATTCGGGCACTGCCCGAGGGCCCGGGGTCAGTAAGGGGCCCCATGAGATGCCCCTGGTACCATTCATAGGCTTTTTGGGTGTGGTTTGAGTGTGCCCGGGGGCCCCATGAGTTGTCAGTCCGCCCCTGGTTAGCTGTGTAAAGTCACGTTAAAACGTTCGTTTTTCAGCTTTTTTTTAGTGTTTTTGCATTAGCATTTACTGGCGTTTTGCTATGTTTTGTGGCGTTTTTCCACATTTGCATTTTTTAGGGTTTTTTTTAACCCAAAAAATTGGGTTTGGTCAAAGAAAATCCAGAAATGCCGGTTTGCTGTGTTTTATCGCATTTTGCTGCGTTTTCAGTGTTAGCGCGTTTTTTACAGCTAAAAAAACTGCTCTAGAAATCCACTAGTCCTGGTTTTTCTTCCAGACAAAAAACATCCCTGCCAAAAAATGTTGATTCCAGTCTATGTGTGCATGGACACATAGGATAACATGCTGGGGGGTTTATTAACTTTAGAAAAAAAAAGTCAAACGCCAAAAACAGGCGCTGTAAAAATTGCCCCATGTGCATGAGGGCTTAGACAGACTTATGCAGGCCATAGACGTTTTTTTTTTTAAAAAATGAAAAAATCGGTCGTTCAATAGGCCAACATTACCACCAACCGTAAATAAAAAAATCGGCCAATTTTTGTCCCGTCTACGGCCGGCATTTAATTACTTCTGTCCCTTGCAGAGAGCTCTTATTATATTTGACATGAAAAAGTCGTCTTCTTCTTCTTCTTCTTGTTCTTGTTCTTCTTGTTCTTCTTGTCCTTGTCCTTGTTCTTCTTGTCCTTGTTCTTCTTGTTCCTGTTCTTCTTGTTCCTGTTCCTGTTCTTCTTGTTCTTTTTCTTGTTCCTGTTCTTCTTGTTCTTTTTCTTGTTCTTGTTCCTGTTCTTCTTGTTCCTGTTCTTTTTCTTTTTCTTGTTCTTGTTCCTGTTCTTCTTGTTCCTGTTCTTCTTGTTCCTGTTCTTTTTCTTTTTCTTTTTCTTTTTCTTTTTCTTGTTCCTGTTCTTCTTGTTCTTCTCCTTCTTGTTCTTCTCCTTCTTGTTCTTCTCCTTCTTGTTCTTCTCCTTCTTGTTCTCCTTGAAATGGTTTGTCTAACTGCTATATTTGCAGGGAAGCTTTCTCTTTTGAAAAACAGACTTACTGGCCAGATTAAAATGGAAATAGAAGAAAGAATGCCTACAAAAGCTAAATGCAGCCATCACATCTAAGGTTTGGTAAGCTGCAATATAAATGTTTTCCCTTGAGTTTAATACTGCTTTAAAATTGAACCGGCCATTTTTAAAAAAAAAATGAAAAATCGGTCGTTCAATAGGCCAACGTTACCACCAATGGTAAATAAAAAATCGACCAATTTTCATCCCGTCTACAGCCGGCATTTAATTACTTCTGTCCCTTGCAGAGAGCTCCTATTATATTTGACATGAAAAAGTCGTCTTATTCTTCTTGTTCTTGTTCTTCTTCTACTTCTTCTTGTTCTTGTTCCTGTTCTTTTTGTTCTTGTTCCTGTTCTTCTTTTCTTGTTCTTTTTCCTGTTCTTGTTCTTCTTCTTCTTGTTCTTCTTCTTGTTCTTCTTGTTCTTGTTCTTGTTCTTCTTGTTCTGCTTCTTCTTGTTCTTCTCCTTCTTGTTCTTCTTGAAATGGTTTGTCTAACTGCTATATTTGCAGGGAAGCTTTCTCTTTTGAAAAACAGATTTACTGGCCAGATTACCGGATGAAAATAGAAGAAAGAATGCCTACAAAAGCTGAATGCAGCCATCACATCTAAGGTTTGATAAGCTGCAATATAAATGTTTGCCCTTGAGTTTAATACTGCTTTAAAATTTGATCTTGAGTTTAACTAGTTTTAAATAATGCTGGAACAAATGCCATCTTTGATGAATTAATTTGGCCACATGGAGCTATCATAATAATCTAACAATTAGGTTTTCTAATGTTTAAAACGCTCCTCTTCTCTGCATAGAAGCTTTTGCAGCTTGCCTACAGGACGATGAGTGCGCAGTGTAACGATGACACAGCAAGCCGTATTTCCTCACCTTTGTATATAGAGAGGGCAATAGAAACAAATATAACACCTCCTGCGCTCAGGGACCCAGATCAGAAGTGGGCTGATGTAATAATATATGAAAGTTCGTCCAAAAATCGATCAAAGGTTGTGCAGCTCTAATACGAGGCCGGGGAACCCGATACAAACTGTAGTGAAGAACAAAAACAAAAGCGCACCAACCTTGCACATTAACTCAGTAAGCAAATGGTAAATTTATTGAATTAGGAAATATACTCACAAACGTGGCAATATATAAGGCATATAAAATCCAAAATCGAAGCACTGGAATAGGAGACACGTGCGAAAACCATCGAGAGGGGAGACTCTCAGGGTAAAGCTGACGCGTTTCTAAGGAGGATCCCTTCTTCCTCAGGGTTAAGAGGAAGAAGGGATCCCCCTTCGAAATGCATCAGTTTACCCTGAGAGTCTCCCAATCTCGATGCGAATTCCACACCGCCTCAGAATAGCACCCCGTTCATGTGAACCACGGCGGGTGTGTATATTAAGTTAACAACACCTCGAAAGCGGTCCCCTGAGGAAGAAGGGATCCCCCTTTGCGAGATTTAGGGTAAAGCTGATGCGTTTCAAAGGGGGATCCCTTCTTCCTCAGGGGACCGCTTTCGGGGTGTTGGTAACTTAACATACACACCCGCCGTGGTTTGCATGAACGAGGTGCGATACTGATGCGGTGCGCAATTTGCATCGAAATTGTGAGATTCAGGGTAAAACTGATGCGTTTCAATCTCGATGCGAATTGCGCACCGCATCAGTATCGCACCCCGTTCATGCAAACCACGGCGGGTGTGTATGTTAAGTTACCAACACCCCGAAAGCGGTCCCCTGAGGAAGAAGGGATCTCCCTTCAAAACGCATCAGCTTTACCCTGAATCGCACAATCTTGATGTGAATTGCACACCACATCAGTATCGCACCCCGTTCATGCAAACCACGACGGGTGTGTATGTTAAGTTAACAATACCTCGAAAGCGTTCCCCTGAGGAAGAATGGATCTCCCTTTGAAACGCGTCAGTATACCCTGAGAGTCTCCCAATCTCGATGTAAATTCTGCACTGCATCAGAATCGCACCCCATTCATGCGAACCGCTGTGGGTGTGTATGTTAAATTAACAACACCCGAAAGCGGTCCCCTGAGGAAGAAGGGATCCCCCTTCGAAACGCATCAGTTTACCCTGAAGGTCTCCCAATCTCGATGCGAATTCTGCACCGCACCACTATCGCCCCCCGTTCATGCGAACCGCTGTGGGTGTGTATGTTAAGTTAAAAACACCCCGAAGCGGTCCCCTGAAGAAGAAGAAGGGATCCCCCTTCAAAACACGTCAGCTTGACCCTGAGAGTCTCCCAATCTCGATGGGATTTGCACGTGTCTCCTATTCCAGTGCTTCGATTTTGGATTTAATATGCCTTACATATTGCCACGTTTGCGAGTATATTTCCTAATTCAATACATTTCCCATTTGCTTACTGAGGTAATGCACAAGGTTGGTGCGTTTTTTGTTTTTGTTCTTCACTACCATCTGAGATCCAGCCTGGTCTGCTGCCTAATGTTGCTGGAAGCATTGAGTGTAGACCAGCAGCTTGCAGCATAGAACTGGATAGGAATTCTCTGTGTATAGCCACCCACAGCTGCACACACTTACTATGCCACTTATCTGGCTATGTTCTACCATTCCCGGGTCCAGATGAGCTATAGACAGCCAGATTCCAACTGTCATGACATCCTACGCACAGAACCTTGAATAGACATTTTACTGTTGACTTTCCTGTACTATCCATCCTCTGCACCCTGCGGCTGGCCTGCAGTTAATGCAAAATTGGACTTTAAGCCTGGGTTCACATACGTGCGCTCTGTACATCGCATGTGATTCACACAGGAACCGCACCGTATTCCTGTGCAAGGGAAAATGTCACCAGCACACCGAGGATCACCAATATGGGTCCAAAAGTTTTAATGAATGACCACATAGTTACAGCAAGGCAACGTTTCGGAGTGTCACATGCCTGATGAAGGGGTCCTGCAAGACTCCGAAACGTTGCTTTGCTGTAACTATGTGATCGTTCATTAAAACTTTTGGACCCATATTGGTGATCCTTGGTGTGCAGGTGACAGTCTCCTTTGTTGATTCTGTTCGGTTCCAGCTGACGGTCGTTGCAGTACCCACTTATACACACAGCCTTTTTTAACACAGGAACATGTGTTTGGATTGTACACTTGCATTCCTGTGCAAATCACATGCGATTTATGTGCGGTGTGATTGGAACCATACATTATGTATGGCTCAATTTGCACCGCACCAAAAACGTGCAGGACCCTTTTTTGACCAGCACTAGAATCAGATCGCATGGATATTCACACCTATGCGATCTAATTCTTCACATCGCACCACGTTTTGCAGACCGCTTTCAGGGTGTTGTTAACTTAACATACACACCCGCAGAGGTTCGCATGAATGGGGTGCGATTCTGATGCGGGACGGAATTTGCACTGAAAATGCTGCAAATTCTGCACCACATCAGTGTGAACCCGGGCTAAAATTAGATTAAATAAAAAGCTGTGTTAGAAAATCTGTATATAGCCCTACAGAACAGACCATGCTCAGTCCATGTGCGTTTCTGCTTCACTGCAACAAGGAAACAGGAAACAAAAATTGCATGAACACTGTACATCCGCCTCTTCTCGGGTCCCCCACAGGGTCTCCTGGCTCCTCCTTTCTGTTGGGTGCCCCTACAACAAGCAGCTTGCTATGAGGGCACCCGCTGCTCCGTGTGTCTATTCACACACGGAGCCGTGGCTTGGCCCCACCCCCTCTCTCACCTCATTGTCTGACTGGCTGTGATTGACAGCAGCAGGAGCCAATGGCTCCTGCCTGCTGTTTCAGCCAGTGAGGAGGCAGAGACCCGGGACAGCCGAGGCTGTCATGCACATTGCTGAATCTTGATGGGGCTCAGGTAAGAATTGAGGGGACTGGGGGATGCTGCACACAGAAGGGTTTTTAGAATGCATGAAGGTAAAAAATCTTGAGCCTTTACAACCACTTTAAGGATTGCCTAACATTCAGGAGGGCAGTATCTTCTATATGAAGCCAAGATGAAGAACACAGGAATATGACCTTCAACTAGCAGGAGGAAAATTAAAGACTAATCTTAGAAAGTATTATTTTGCTGAAAAAATAGATTATGCTTGAAATAGACTTCCATCAGAGGTAGTAAATCAATCAACAGGAAGTGGATTCAGACATGCTTGGGACAAACAAAGATCTATACTCATATATATATATATATATATATATATATATATATTATGTGGGAACTCGCTTCAAGTGGAAGAGCTTCTTCAAAGCACACGGCAACTCGCTTATTTTTAAGGGCCTTTTTGCCCACTTTTATTTAAATGAAAGTCCTGTAACATAAAGGTTTCCCACGCAGGGGTTTCCACCATCACACAAATTAACAGTATTCAGCCTCCTGGCTTGTACGCAGTTCAATGTCTGTCTCCTGCAGACTCTTCCCAAATTATGGCCCTAGCACACAGCTAGTCTGGCTTCCACCTGTCGCCAAGGCAGAGACCTCCCATCTGCCGGGGTGGAGCCCTCCTGACTCCTGTCTGCCGGGGTGGAGCCCAGAATCATGACCTGGCCTCCACAAAAAGGCCTGCACACACCTGTGCAATCAGCACGCTGGCTGCTCCCAAAATATGGGCCCAGGATTGGAGATTTCATCCCTCCCAAATCTCTTAGAAATCTCCAGGCTACAGGTCCCAAAACAGGCTTTACAAACCTAAAATAAAGTGCAGCGCTAAACATATATAGGTAATGACATGTATTCAATCAGTTCGATCAATAAAAAGTCCTCCTCAATTAGGTGACAGAGATTAGGTGCTCAAGTATGCAGGTGACTTAGGTATTCAGGTGACTTGGTTCAGGTATCCGTGCACGAAAGTGATAAAACAATGCGCACTCACCAGACCCGCATAAAATATGCGCCTTTGTGTATAAATGATCCAGGTGTCATCCGATACTGGGTGGTCCTCCCTCAGCTGTGTATGAGGCTGATGATCCTCTCCACTTAGGGGTCCCCCTGGTGTTGGACGTTAAAGGATCTGGTCTGGGTCCCTCCGGTGTATCCAGGAGCAGGTCTGCAAATTAGAGTGCTCCCCCTGTAATTGCCAGTGCTTGTGAAAATTAGTACTTGTCGGAGGACTGTCAACAGCAACACAGCATCACAAAAAGTTTTGACCCTCTAGCCAGAGAAGTCAAAAACAAGAATGCTTATATTATGGATTCCACCAGACCTCCTTCCACATCAAGCCTTATATGTGGACCCACCAGATGAGCAATGGACTATTCTGTTGGATCTCCTCCTGTAATAAGTTAAAGCTCAGATCCAGCCTCTTTGCAAAATGACCATATTTGCAAGCAAGAAATTGTGGAATTTCTGCACAATCTTTTCCGATGTATGACACCTGGGCGCCGGTCACCGTCTCCCCGTCGTGCTCTGCAGAGACCTCCTTCAATTTCTTGCTTGCAAATATGGTCATTTTGCAAAGAGGCCGGATCTGAGCTTTAACTTATTACAGGAGGAGATCCAACAGAATAGTCCATTGCTCATCTGGTGGGTCCACATATAAGGCTTGATGTGGAAGGAGGTCTGGTGGAATCCATAATATAAGCATTCTTGTTTTTGACTTCTCTGGCTAGAGGGTCAAAACTTTTTGTGATGCTGTGTTGCTGTTGACAGTCCTCCGACAAGTACTAATTTTCACAAGCACTGGCAATTACAGGGGGAGCACTCTAATTTGCAGACCTGCTCCTGGATACACCGGAGGGACCCAGACCAGATCCTTTAACGTCCAACACCAGGGGGACCCCTAAGTGGAGAGGATCATCAGCCTCATACACAGCTGAGGGAGGACCACCCAGTATCGGATGACACCTGGATCATTTATACACAAAGGCGCATATTTTATGCGGGTCTGGTGAGTGCGCATTGCTTTATCACTTTCGTGCACGGATACCTGAACCAAGTCACCTGAATACCTAAGTCACCTGCATACTTGAGCACCTAATCTCTGTCACCTAATTGAGGAGGACTTTTTATTGATCGAACTGATTGAATACATGTCATTACCTATATATGTTTAGCGCTGCACTTTATTTTATGTTTAGTAAGGTCTTCTAGGGGTTATTGGTACCTCATTCGTGCATAGCAGCTTTACAATTGTTTAATACTAAGGCGCTTCTCTCCAGTCACTTTCATATCAGGCTTTACAAACCAAAGAGGAAACTGATAAACCAGTTTCCTCTGCATTATGAGATTATGAGATCTGCCTGGAGCCCCTCAACCTGTATGGTTGAGAATCCTGGGTCTCCATCGTGATTTCCAACGTGGCAGGATACCGTACTGCCACAATATATATATATATATATATATATATATATATATATACACTATATTGCCAAAAGTATTGGTCGGCCGGCCTTTCCACGCACATGAACTGTAATGGCCCCCCAGTCTTAGTCCGTAGGGTTCAATATTGAGTTGGCCCCGCCCTTTGCAGCTATAAGAGCTTCAACTCTTCTGGGAAGGCCGTCCACAAGGTTTAGGAGGGTGTCTATGGGAAGGTTGGACCATTCTTCCAGAAGCACATTTGTCAGGTCAGGCACTGATGTCGGAGGAGGAGGCCTGGCTCACAGTCTCCACTCTAATTCATCCCAAAGGTGTTCTATGGGGTTGAGGTCAGGACTCTGTGCAGGCCAGTCAAGTTCCTCCACCCCAAACGGGCTCCTCCATGTCTTTATGGACCGCAGTCATGTTGGAACAGGAAGGGGCCATCCCCAAACTCTTCCCACAAAGTTGGGAGCATGACGTTGTCCAAAATGTCTTGGTATGCTAATGCCTTAAGCGTTCCCTTCACTGGAACTAGGGGGCCAAGACCAACCACTGAAAAACAACCCCACACCATAATCCCCCCTCCACCAAACTTTACACTTGGCACAATGCAATCAGGCAAGTACCGTTCTCCTGGCAACCGCCCAACCTAGACACATCCATTGGATTGCCAGACAGAGAAGCGTGATTGGTCACTCCATAGAACACATCTCCACCGCTGTAGAGACTAGTGGCGGCGTGCTTTACACCACTGCATCCGATGCTTTGCATTGCAGTTGGTGATGTGAGGCTTGGTATGCTGTGGTATCCAGGGCCGTCTTTAACAAAAAGGGGCAGCTGCCGAGGACCCAATCATTGTTTTGGGGCCCAAAGCAGCTGCACCTTAAACCTGTGCTACCTGCAAAATTGGGGCCCCCCATTGGCACTACAGAACAACCGGCCGGGAACACACACTGTTCATGGATGACATGGGACAGGACTGCAGGAGACAGGCAGCAGCACAGTGTCTATTGATTCTGAATCCCCAGCTAGGTAGGAGTGGGTGGGGCTGTGAGCTGCAGTGACGCTCTGACCCCACCCCATGTCATGTTGCCTGTATGCCCGGGACACCGCGGGGTAGGAGGTGATAGTGGGAGTGGCCTTGAAATCGCATGGTGCTTTTGCACCATGCAATTTCCGTGCAGTTCCCATACCCGCAAAATGCTCTGTATTTTTAGATGCATGGCCCACACATCTAAAAACGTAGTACGTTTTCAGTCTCATGTCCTGTAGTACATCTGCAGTCTCTGATCATCTTCTGTAGTACATATGCAGTCTCTGATCATCTCTTGTAGTACATCTGCAGTCTCTGATCATCTCCTGTAGTACATCTGCAGTCTCTGATCATCTCCTGTAGTACATCTGCAGTCTCTGATCATCTCCTGTAGTACATCTGCAATCTCTGATCATCTCCTGTAGTACATCTGCAATCTCTGATCATCTTCTGTAGTACATCTGCAGTCTCTGATCATCTCCTGTAGTACATATGCAGTCTCTGATCATCTCCTGCAGTGCATCCGCAGTCTCTGATCATCTCCTGTAGTAAATCCACAGTCTTTGATCATCTTCTGTAGTAAATTCACAGTCTCTGATCATGTCCTGTAGTACATCCACAGTCTCTGGTCATCTCCTGTAGTACGTCCGCAGTCTCTGGCCATCTCCTGTACTATGGCCGCAGTCTCCGGTCATCTCCTGTACTGTGTCCGCAGTCTCCGGTCATCTCCTGTACTGTGTCCGCAGTCTCCGGTCATCTCCTGTACTGTGTCCGCAGTCTCCGGTCATCTCCTGTACTGTGTCCGCAGTCTCCGGTCATCTCCTGTACTGTGTCCGCAGTCTCCGGTCATCTCCTGTACTGTGTCCGCAGTCTCCGGTCATCTCCTGTACTGTGTCCGCAGTCTCCGGTCATCTCCTGTACTGTGTCCGCAGTCTCCGGTCATCTCCTGTACTGTTTCTGCAGTCTCCGGTCATCTCCTGTACTGTGTCCGCAGTCTCCGGTCATCTCCTGTAGTACATCCACATCCACAGTCTCTGGTCATCTTCTGTAGTACATCCACATCCACAGTCTCTGGTCATCTTCTGTAGAATGTCTACAGTTTCTGACCATCTCTTATAGTATGTGTATTATTATGCCGCTTTTCTAGCTCAGTTATTTGGGATTGCTCCACTGCTCTGTGAGCGTTAATATATTGCAGTAACCTCTAGCAACCAGTCAGTGAACAGTAGTGATCTACTGTAACCTCTAGCAACCAATCAGTTAGCATTAATGATGCACTGTAACCTCTGGCAACTAATCAGTGAGTGGCAATGATAAGCAGTAATCTAAATCAACCAATCAGTGAGCAGTTGATTGTGGAATATTTAGTAGCAAGGAAATGTCACGGATGTACTTATTGCACAGGTGGCAACCTATCACGGTACCACGATTGGAGTCACTGAGCTCCTGAGAACGACCCATTCTTTCACAAATGTTTGTAGAAGCAGTCTGCATGCCTAGGTGATGATTTTATACATCTGAGGCCATGGAGGTGATTGGAACACCTGAATCCAATGATTTGGAGGGCTGGCCCAATACTTTTGGCAATATAGTGTGTGTGTATATGTATGTGTGTGTGTGTGTGTGTGTGTGTGTGTGTATGTATGTATATATATATATATATATATCCTGCAAAACAGCCCTGGCCCATTGAGGCATGGACTCCACTAGAGCTCTGAAGGTATGCTGTGGTATCTGGCACCAAGCTGTTAATGGCAGGTCCTTTAAGTGCTATAAATTGCAAGGTGGGACCTCCATGGATTGGATTTGTTTTTCCAGCACGTCTCACAAATGCTGAATTATATTGAGATCTGGAGAATTTGGAGGCCAAGCCATTCTTGAACCATTTTTGCAGTGTGGCAGGGGCATTATTTTGCTGAAAAAGACCACTGCCACCAGGGTATACTGTATCCATGAAGGGGTGTACTTGGTCAACAACAATGTTTAGGTAGGCGGTACGTGTCAAGTAACATTCACATGAATGCCAAGGTTTCCCAGCAGAACATCACCCAAAGCATCACACTGTTTCCACCTGCTTGCCTTCTTCCCACAGTGTATCCTGGTGCCATCTCTTCCCAGGTAAGTGACACGCACTCACACAGCCATGCACATGATGTAAAAGAAGTATTTCATCAGAGCAGACCACCTTCTTCCATTGCTCCATGGTCCAGTTCTGATGCTCATGTGTCTATTGTAGACACTTCTGGCTGTGGACAGCAGCATGGGCACCCTGACTGGTCTGCAGATACACAGCCCCATACATAACAAACTGTGATGCTCTGTGTGTTCTAAAATCTTTCTATTGGAACCAGCATGGACTTTTTCAGCAGTTTGAGCTACAGTAGTGCTTCTAATGGATCGGACTACATGGGCCAGCCTTGCTCCAGATGTGAATCAGTGAGCCTCACCAGTTTTCCTTCCTTGGACTACTTTTGATCTGTCCTGACCACTGCAGACTGGCAATAACTGTAGATTTGGAGTTGCTTTGATCCAGTCAGTTAGTCATTAAAATTTGGCCCTTGTCCATGTCGCTGAAATCCTTACACACACCCATTTCCTCTGCTTTCAACAAATCAACTTCAGGGTCAACATGTTCACTTGCTCCTTAACCACTTGCCTACCAGGCACTTATACCCCCTTCCTTACCAGGCCAATTTTCAGCTTTCAGCGCTGTCGCAATTTGATTGACAATTGCGCGGTCATGCAACATTTTACCCATATGAAATTTTGATCATTTTTTTCTCATAAATAGAGCTTTCTTTTGGTGGTATTTAATCGCCACTGGGCGCTTTACTTTTTGCGCTATAAATTAAAAAAAGTGCAAAAATTTGAAAAAAAAAAAAAAGTTTATTTGTTTCTTTTATAAAATTTTTCAAACAGGTATTTTTTCTCCTTCACTGATTTGCGTTGATGAGGCGACACTGATGGGCACTGATAGGCGGCACTGATGGGCACTGATAGGCAGCACTAAAGGGCACTGATAGGCAGTACTAATGAGGTGGCACGGATAGGTGGCACTGATAGACAGCACTAATTAGGGGTTACGGATAGGCGGCACTGATATGCAGCACTGATAGGCGGCACTGATAGGTGACACTGATGATGGGTACTGATAGACGGCACTGACTGGCATCACTTCTGGGCACTGACTGGCGGCACTGACTGGCACAACCCCTGGGCACTGACTGGTGGCACTGACTGGCAGTACTGCTGGGCTACACTGGTGGGTGGCACTGGTGGGTGGGCACAGGTGGGTGGCACTGCTGGGCACATGTAGGTGGCACTTCTGGGCACAGGTAGGTGGCACTGCAGAGTGGCACAGGTGGGGGCACTGCTGGGCACAGGTGGGGGCACTGCTGGGCACAGGTGGGGGCACTGCTGGGAACGGGTGGGCGGGGCTAGTGGGCGCACTGCTGGGCGGAACTTGCGGGTGTCACTGCTGGGCACCGATCATCAGGGCACTGATCATCAGTGCCCTGATGATCGGTGCCGATCCTCGCTCTGACAACTGCCGGTTCTCGGCAGTACTTTCCTCACGATCTGACAGCGTGAGGAAAGTGCAGCCGAGAACCGGCACTTGCATTTCCCTGTGATCAGCGTGTCATTGGACACCGCTGATCACGTGGTAAAAGGCCGGTGGGATCGGCCTTTCACCACATCACGTGATCAGCTGTGTCCGTAGGACACAGCGATCGCGGAGATCGCCGGGTGCGCGCCCCCTGGAGCGCGCAGGAGAGCGCGTTCTGGGAGGACGTCATATGACGTCCACTCAGAACTGGCCGGCCGCGGTGAAGCCGTCATTCGGCTATGCGCGGTCGGCAAGAAGTTAATATATCCCACCCACTTTCAGGTGCCATTGTAACAAGATAATTAATGTTATTCAGTTTACCTGTCAGTGATCATAATGTTATGGCAGCAATATGACATTGGTTAAAAAAAAAATCATAATGTATGCTGTCCTTTTTTTTCTTAGACTTCATTAGACAAAAAAATACAAATGGGCTATAAAACAACACTACTTGCTCTAAAAAATACTAACATACTTTGTGTAATGGCAAGACAATTAAATTTCACTAAAAATGGTCTTTTATTTTGAATCGGCAGCTGCTGTAATTTTGTAAAACAGTTCAAAAAATCATGTTATTTTCTTGCAACCATTAGTTTACAATCCACTTCAAGAAATTTCATTTCCTGCTTACATGTTTGGCTCTTTTTTTTTCGCAAAAGTCAAAATTCAGGCACTCCCTGCCACTGTAGTTCCATTTTTGCTGTGTTACTCTTTGGTAAATCTTTGGGTTTGTAAAACAGTGTAAAGTTCACTTTGAGTTTCAACCACGAAACCTTCCTATGGACTGCACTAATGTGACCTGTGTCCCTTTTTGCTATTTTAGGAAGCTTTGGTCTGGAAATGTCCATTCAAGGAAATAGGCAACCCTGTGACCTACAACATTGGTCTCTTTCAAAGAATCTTTGATGACCCAACTTGAGTCTCCTCTTCGGCGAGTGCCCCTTACGCCTTAACCAAGGTTTGCTTACAATAAAACAGTATTTCTGCAACTGATCTTGCCTATAGTAGTGAGGTCCTGTGGAAAGCTCTTTCTCTTAGACTGGCACATACTTTCCAACACCACTTCTGGACTCTCGACTATCCCATGAGGAAAGGTACAAATGTCAATCCCAAGCCTGAGTATTTACTGGGGACAGAAAATTACACTTTCTTAAGCAATGTCCACAGTAGCCAAGAAACGCTAGCGTCTAGTATGCCTGGAAGAGGGGCTTGCTAGACCCCTCTTCTCTTCCCAATATCCCACAATCACAGTGAAGTTGGATATTGATGAGTTCACAGCTGTCTTGAAGCCATCCTAAATTTGGGAGTAGCTGGCAACTTTGTTTCTGCATCCCTCACCAAAAAGTTTGCCTGGTCCCATGAGCCTGTCTCCAAGCCCCTTAGTATCTCCACGGTAGATAGGACCATAATTTCCTATGGACTTATGCCTTCTTGAACCTTGCCTGGTAAAATTTCTGTTAGTGTGCTGCACCACACAACTACACTGCTCAAAAAAATTAAAGGAACACTTTGAAAACACATCAGATCTCAATGGAGAAAAATATCATGCTGGATATCTATACTGATATGGACTGAGTAATGTGTTAGGAACATAAGGATATCCCATCGTTTGATGGAAATGAAAATTATCAACCTACAGAGGACTGAATTCAAAGACACCCCAAAAATCAAAGTGAAAAAATGATGCAGCAGGCGAGTCCATTTTGCTGAAATTTCACTGCAGCAACTCAAAATGGTACTGAGTAGTTTATATGGCCCCCACATGCTTAAAAATGTTGGGACATGCTCATAATGAGACGGATGGTGTCCTGGGGTATTTCCTCCCAACTGTGGACCAGGGCATCACTGAGCTCCTGGACAATCTGAGGTGCAACCTTGGATGGACCGAAACATGATATCGCAGAGGTGTTCTATTGGATTTAGGTCAAGCGAGCATGGGGGGGGGGGGGCATTCAATGGTATCAATTCCTTCATCCTCCAGGAACTGCCTGCATACTCTCGCCACATGAGGACAGGCATTGTCATGCACCAGGAGGAACCCAGGACCCACTGTACCAGCATAGGGTCTGACAATGGGTCCAAGGATTTCATCCCAATACCTAATGGCAGTCAAGATGACATTGGCTAGCCTGTAGAGGTCTGTACGTCCCTCCATAGATATGCCTCCCCAGACCATGACTGACCCACCACCAAAACAGTCATGCTGAACGATGTTACAGGCAGGATAACATTCTCCATGGCTTCTCCAGACCCTTTCATGTCTGTCACGTGCTCAGGGTGAACCTGCTCTCATCTCGGCAAACCTGCCATTGGCGCTCTGTGATTTTCAAATTCTGGTGTTCAATGGCAAATGCTCTATGGTGCTGGGCAGTGAGCACAGGAGTCACTAGAGGACGTCGGGCCCTCAGGCCACCCTCATGAAGTCTGTTTCTGATTGTTTGGTCAGAGACATTCACACCCCTGGCCTGCTGGAGATCATTTTGTAGGGCTCTGGCAGTGCTCATCCTGTTCCTCCTTGCACAAAGGAGCAGATACCAGTCCTGCTGATGGGTTAAGGACCTTCCACAGCCCTGTCAAGCTCTCCTAGATTAACTGCCTGTCTCTTGGAATTTCCTCTATGCTCTTGAGACGGTGCTGGGAGACACAGCAAACCCTCTGGCAATGGCACGTATTGATGTGCCATCCTGGAGGAGGTGGACTGCCTGTACAACCACTGTAGAGCTCAGGTATCGCCTCATGCTACCAATAGTGACACTGACCCTAGTTAAATGCAAAACTAGTGAAAAACCGTAAAAAAAAGATGAGTAGGGAAACAAATGTCATTGGCCTCCACCTGTAAAACCATTCCTGTTTTGGGGGTTGTCTCATTGTTGCCCATCTAGTGCATCTGTTGTTAATTTCATTAACACCAAAGCAGCTGAAACTGATTAACAACCCCCCCTGCTACTTAAGGGACCATATCAATATCCCAGGAGTTTAATTGACTTGATGCTCTACTCTGATTAAAAAGCATTCCTTTAATTTTTTTTGAGCTGTGTATTTCCTTCCTTGTTGTTAACACCTACGATTTGAAACCTAATTTGCATCAAAGGAGATGAATGGAAAACTGTGTTTAATACCAGGAACAGTCACTATGAGTACCTCTTGAAGCCATTTGGCTGCTGTAACACTTCTACATTCTTTAAGCACTTTGTAAACAAAACCTTCTAACATCTTTTTTACAAATATATTATTGTCTTCTTTGATATACTAATTTTCTCCTGCACTAGCTCACACAAAAACATCATGTCTACACTGTATTACAATGCCTCCTTGACCCTAAAAAAATAAAGCTGCCATCATTAATTGGCCCCTACCCAGCAGTCGCAAAGCCACACAGCACTTTATAGGATTCACAAATTACCTTCAGTTTATCAACTACAAAGTTCTGATTGCCCCTAAGGAGCTCTCTCTTGGAAAGATGCCAACTCCAAACCCTGGCCTCCCAATGCAGGTGAGGCTTTCCATGTATGAAGTGAGCCCTCCTTTCTGGTCCTGCCCTATTGAGACTGGATATCATAAAACCCTTCTGCAATGAGATTGATGCATCTTCTGTGGGAGTTGTGCCATCCTAATTCATGCCCTTTATAGGGCTAGACATCCCTGTGCCTTTTTCTCAAAGAAATTCTCTCCAGGGAAACGTTGTCCATCTGGATCAAGAATGTCTTGCCCTTAAACTGACTCTTGAGGAATGACAATATCTCCTAGAAGGCTTACCTCACTGTATCTCGATCTACACGAACCATAGAAACCTCCATTTAAAAATGTCCAATTGCCTAAACTTGCTAGCCCTTGTTTTTTTTTTTCCATTTTACTTTTTGATCACTTACAAGGCCCAGGCCACCAACTCCAAAGCTGACTCTCCTTTGACTCTCAATATTACAGGTTGCTGGTTAGCCAGAATTCACACTTATAACCTGGCCATGATCTTTATGCAAGAATCTGCTATTCCCACTGGGAGACTCTACTGTAGTGCCTTCACAGCTAAGACATAAACTCCTACATTGATCCCATGCATCAAAGCTTTCTAGACACCTGGGTTTCCAAACAACTCTCACATTTCTTTGTCAGTTGTATTGGTGGTCTAATCTCCAAAAGGATGTAGAGCACTATATTAAAGTTTTGCAGATTGCAGCCATACCAAGTCACCCACACATGCATCTGAGGTCCTCCTCTACTGCTACCAAATTTTAGAGAACCATTGCACCAACTCTCTATAGATTTTGTTACCAATCTCTTCTGATGGCATTGGCAGATCATTATTGTACGGTGGTACATTTAAATCTCCTTCTCTTTGCCCTCGGATGCAGCAGTGGTGTCCATATTCATCAAGGAAATCTTCAGACTTCATGGCATGCCAACATGCATTGTTTCTGACTGCAGAATCCAATTCAATACCTGCGTCTAGAAAATCCTCTGTAAATCTCTGAAAGATTCCCTTCAGTTATTCTCATCCTCAGACCAATGGACAAACTGAGAGTCATTTATTAGCTAGAACAATACATTCATGAGCTAGTGCCAACCCATAAATGATGACTGAGGCACCCTCCTGCTTTGGTCTGAATTTGCTAGCAATAACCATGGTATTGCTAGTACCAAGAAGCCCCCATTCTTCATTGTCCACAGCAGGGGCCTCCAAACTTTCTAAACATAGAGCCAGTTTACAGTCCATCAGATTTTGGAGGGGCCATTGGGAGTAGAAATTGTCCAGGCATCAATAGGAGTAAACAATGTATCTTTGGTATTAGGAGGAGGAATAGCACCCCTTCATTGGTGTAAGTGGGAGGAATAGTGCCCAATTGTTGGTGTCAGCTGGAGAAATAGTGCCCAGTTTGGTCCGTGGGAGGAATAGTGCCCCATCATTGCTGTCAGTTTGAGAAATGGTGTCCTATTGTTGGTGTCATTTGGGGGAAATAGTGCCCCATCGTTGGTGTTGGTGGCAGGAATAGTGCCCCATTATTGGTGTCAGTGGGAGGAATAGTGCCCCATCATTGGTGTCAGTGGGAGGAATAGTGCCTCATTGTTGATGTCAGTAGCAGTAATTATGCCCCATTGTTGGTGGGAGTAAATGAATAGCGCTTTGTGTCAGTGGGAGGAAAAGTGACCCAAGGGCTGGATAAAGGTAAGCAAAGGACCACATCTGGCCCCCGGACCACAGTTTGGAGACCACTGGTCTACAGCAAGTATCCACGTCTTGAACCTTTGATCATGAATAGGTTTTCTTGTCTTTCATCTTTAGACACTCCAGCTCATCCATCCTGGGAATATGAGGTTCAGCAAATCTTGGATTCTAATATTTCTTACAGAAAACTAGAAAACCTAATTGACTGGAAGGGCTTTGACCCTGAAGAAAGATTCTGAGCTCCCTGATGTCTCAGCTCCCACCTGGAACAAAGTTCTATAGCCACTTTCCATTAAAATCAGGATCTTGATGGGTGAGGATGCACTGTAAAAGCTCTTCTCTTCTGTTTCACCCAGAACACCAGCACTATAGGGGACTGCTCTCCTGACTGGTGCTTGCTTAAAGGGTCAGGTGATGCAAGGTTTAGTGTTCAAGCAGGGACGGACTGACAACTCATGGGGCCCCCGGGCAATAGGGGATCATGGGACCCCTGTGTCCTTGCAGAAACTAAAAAAAGCCTGTGAAAAAGGTACCAGGGGCATCTCATAGGGCCCCCTACTGACCCCGTGCCCTCAGGCAGTGCCCGAGTTTCCAAATGGTCAGTCTGCCCCTGTGTTCAAGTAATTCATTACTATCACAAAGCAAAGCCAACAATACTACCAGACTTTTCCATGCATGCATCCAGTGTTCCTGTTTCTTCCATGACTCCTGTGTCTCAGCCTTTTCAAGAGCCATTGTATCTTCTCTATACATCCCCATCTACCTCTAACTCTTGTTTGCTCCATTACCTCCATACCTTCTGTGCCTCAGAGTGTCAGCTTTCCCCAGTACACCCCATGTCTCCAGTGCACCACTATACACTCCGGCACACCCTTGTGAGTCCCATGTCTTCATCACTCTTCGAGTACACTCCTGCAATCACCTGGACTGACCTTTCCTCAGTCAGGGGTGGACTGACAACTCATGGGGCCCCCAGGCAATAGGGGATCATGGGGCCCCTGTGTCCTTGCCCAGACTAAAAAAAGCCTTTGAAAAAGGTACCAGGGGCATCTCATGGGACCCCCTACTGACCCCGGGCCCTCGGGCAGTGCCCGCGTTTCCAAATGGTCGGTCCGCCCCTGTCCTCAGTAGATACTGGTCCCTCTCCATGACAAGCTGCAGACAATGGCATAAAATGAATAGTCCTATGTCTTTTGCTTGATTTTTTTGGTCTCATATATATATATATATATATATATATATATATATATATATAGTTCCTCTTTAAGCCTTCACGTGATCTTTATGTATCTATTGCCTGAAAGGATGAAGGTGCTGCAAAGGTAACATAAATGTTCCATGTGTGCAAATCTGAAAATACGCAAGAAGGAAGGAGGCTGACATTTGAGTGCAGACATCCATGGGTAAGGCTAGACAAAATAATTCAAAATGCATTCATATTAATGGAATCAGTTATTCAGATCATCTTGGAAAAGGCTAAAATTGTAATTTTTGTTTAGCAAGCGGTAATTATTGTCAATACAAACTCTCTCAAATTAATCAGCAAATCTCACTAATTCATTTAACCTTTATTTTACACAGGAAAAAAATCTAAATAGCATATTAGTGAGGCAAATCTCTATCAATATAATTATGATCCAAGAGCATTAGGAAATTAATTATTTCGCAATTCCTCCCATCATTAAAAACAAACTTTTTTACATCTGTGCAGTAAAGAAATCCTTTCGACTAGCTTAAAATATAGCTAAACAAAAGAAATGAAATGTAATATTTTGCAACATACTATTTCTTGGATGAGGTGTCTGCATTAGTTTTTTCAGTCTTTTTTTCCTTTTATTTTCACTTGGTGATCCTGCCAGCAACACATTTCCTGTACTAGTGTGATGATGCTCGCTCGCTCGCTCGCTCACTCACTGTGCTGTATCTATAGAAGAGCTGCGTTGTTATCTTTAGGAAATGACTACGTACCACCTCCCCTTCCCTTCTTCTCCATAAAATATGAGGGTGTTATATAGTTTACATTACACCCACTTTTGTTCCCAGTTCTATATGTGGTTACAGAAAGATCTGAGAACAATGTAACTGATAGGAGTCATTAGACGCAGAGAGCAAAGGAAGTTATCAACTCATAATGTTTCTGGCAGGGACAATAGGTATATTTCTGTACTTGCAGAAAATGTTCTTAGCCTGATAGAAAACGAATGCAGCCATCACATCCAAGGAGTGGTAAGCTGCAATATCTTATGTTTTTGTTCTTGGGTGTAACCTCCCTGGTGGTATTCCCAAGTGTAGCTCGGGGTAAAGTTTCAGTACCACAAGCGGTAACTCCGAGCTACACTCGGGCTTACCATGCGGTGCTGCTCCGGGATCTGTTCTTCACTTAACTTGTCCTGCGCTCCCGCGATGTCCCCCCTGCAGTGTCCCCGGCAATGTCCTCCGGCGGATGCCAGCATCTGTCATCTGGGTTCCGTCCCCTGCGAGTGTCGGGACGTACGGGGGATGGAACGGCGGGAAAGTTGAAAATGACAAAAAGTGACGTTCACTAAATTCACTAAAATCACATAGTATAACATTCCTGTATCAAACCATTTCACATACATTTTGTCCCGAGTGCTTTGTCCTGTGCCCTGCCTGCATTTTTACTGTTCTTTCTGCCTGGAAACTGAGAAACGTCCATGGCGTCCAAGAAGCGTCCCTTTAGGTCAAAATCGGTTTTAGACCGGCTAGAGAACAGCGATAGTAAATCAGAACCACTTGCAGAATTGAGTGATAATGATTCGTGGGGAAATTCGTCATCAGACAATGAAAACGATTCTGCGACTTTGCTCAGTGATGTGCGAACTTGGCGCTCTATTTCAGTGTTTTTGGTTTGATTATATTATTGAATTAAATTTATTATTATATTATTATTTTTTATGATTATTTATTAAATTATAATTTATGATTTCATGTTTCAAATTTTATCCTACCCGGGATGTTTACTAGACTCTTGTTCAGACAGATTTCAGTTATTCCTAAAAATTACAGGACTACAATAAAAAAATACATATTTCCATGCAAAAAAATGTACCACTTTGAGCACAGAAATATGGACATAATCAGACTGCTAGGGAGGTTAAAAATGTTGGGGATTTAAAATAGTCTTCAGGCCCAAAAGGTGCAATTTAACATGTGTGTAGGTGGAGTGCAGCGTGGTGTGGCAGCAATAATACACAAAGGCCAAGTGTGATATAAGAACTTGTATTGCATTGATACATAGTTAGTCTGGTTGAAAAAACACACAAGTCCATCTAGTTCGAGGGTCAGCAACCTGTAGATCACGACCTACCAGTAGATCGTGGCCAGGCGATTGGTAAATCGCGGTCTGGGCTTGCTGGCCCATCCCAAAGCATCAGAGTGCAATGTAGAGGGACTACTTGTAAAGCTGGAGCTGTAGTAGGCATGCAGAGTGATAGCAACTGCACTCCACCTCTCATCCTGGCTAGAGGCCTCCAGATTGGTGCCAGCAGCAGGAAAGAAGAGATCTTCAGGTCAGTGTGAGGCAATACACTGGGCATAATAGTATAGGGCTGCTTTCACACTGGTGTGCTGCGGTTTACTCACATGCAGGAGTTTTGGTGAGCTTTCAGAAAGTGCACCTCACCTGTAGGATATAATAGAAGTCTATAGCAAAGCGCAGCAAACCTGGGAAAGTCGCAGATGCACTGCGGTGCACCTGCGATGCAGGTAAATTGCAGAATATCAGTGTGAAAGCAGCCTTATAGGGGGCTTAGGACAGTAAGGGTTCATTCATAAAATATTGAAATGTTAAAGCGAGCGCTAAAAGTGTAAAAGCAGCTGAAAACACTAAAAGGTAAAACCATAAGCATTCAAATAAATCTATAAAAGTAGTGCAGCGCTAAAGAATGATATACCAGATAAAATCTTATGAAAACACGCACAGAGGTATTATATGCGTATGGACCATAAGCAATACTCATAAACACATAAAATATATAGTTCTTAGTAAAAATGCACATGCATGTAAAATGCGTTTAGATGATAAAATGTCAGTAAAATCTCAGTTGAATCTCAATAAAATTTCTTCAAAGTGATCGCCAGGTGACTGTACTTAATCCCAGTATATAAGAAAATCCTCAGGTGGGTGTGCTGATAACATAGATAAAATACGCACTCACCAGATGCGTATATATCAAGCTCGTTGTGTGGTATAATATTGGTCGGTCAAGGATCCCTTCTTAACCATTAGCCGCCCGGCCTATAGCCGTTTGGTGGCCGCAAAAATGCTTCAGCTTTCCAGGTGCACGCCATTTGGCGTGCTCCCGCACATGCGCAGTTCTCGCGGTTGCAGAGCCGCGCAGCGGCACGATCTGTTACCGGCCGTGTACCTCGGACACGGTCGATGACAGATCTGAGTACCGGCCCCCGTTGACGGTACCATGTGACCTGCTGTGACCAATCACAGCAGGTCACATGACAGTTGTATACAATGGATGGCTTCATTCATGCCATCCATTGTATACTAGTGCCTAGCTGTGAATGGTCACAGCAGGTCACATGCACATGTCATGTGATTAGCTGTGGCCAAATCACAGCTAAGCACATTAAAAAAAAAAAAAAAAAAAAACCTGAATAAATCGATTTCATTCAGGTAAATGCTTGCTTATAGCAAAGTAATTCTTTGCTATAAGCAAATTGTGTAAAAAAAAAAAAAAAAAAATACTGATCACTTCCCCAAAGTACTATGGTAACATTGTACTACTTTGGTCATAGTAAAATATGAAAAAAAATCTTAAAAAAAATGTAATGGAAAATTAAAAATAATAAAAAAATAAATAAATAAAAAATATATACATTTTTTTTTCATACTGTCACCTGTCAGTGTCCCTGTTCACCATCATGCCAGTTATATGATGACGCTGTACTGCACTGGTGACGGCCTGTAAAAAAAAAATAGTGAAACTAATTTTTTTCATTTTTTCATTTTCCGAAAAATTATGACAAAAAAAATACAACTTCAAAAAACTCGCCATTCCTCTTATGAAGTACGTCGGACTGTCTACTCTGCAAAAAGGGGTCATTTGGGGGATATCTGTACTGTTCTGACATTCTTGGACCTCAAGAGATTAGATTGGCTGTCAGTACTTCAGGATTGATCAATATTCAGATCTATACCATAGTTTGTGAACTCTATAACTTTCCTACAAACTAAATAATACATCCTAATTTGGGTTATTTTCACCAAAGACATGTAGCAGAATACATCTCGGCCTAAATTTATGAAGAACAATTATTTATTTGTAAACTTTTATAACAGAAACAAAGAAAACCGTGTTTTTTTTTTCAAAACATTTGGTTTTTTGTTAATTTAGCAAAAAATAAAAACCCCAGCGGTGATTAAATACCACCAAAAGAAAGCTCTAGTTGTGTGAAGAAAATTATAAAATTTTAGTTTGGGTACAATGCTGTATGACCGCGCAATTGTCATTCAAAGTGTGAGAGCGCTGAAACCTGAAAAATGGCCTGGGCAGGAAGGGGGAAAATTGCCCGGTATTGAAATGGTTAAGCTGGTCCGGGGTGTAGCCTGGGAGTGGGTGGCCATCCTTTGGGTTATAGGATAGTGGCAAGCCAGAATATATCGATCAATCTCTTGCAGGCACTGGGATAGTCACCGGGGATCGCTGGGGAATTAAAGTGCTCGGTGCGGAGCAAAGAAAAGGGGTATTCCCATGGTGTAGTATTTTAAATGATACCTTAATGGTACAAATGGTAAAAAAGTAAAATCCAAAAACATACACTTGTTGCAGTGCAAAAGATGAAGCAATAAGATGATAGTAACATGAATTTGAACTGACCAGCTGGTGAATAAAATGGCCGCTGGACCTCCGTGATCCGGCGGCGTTACGTCACGGCGTGCAGGGCTCCTCCTTGACACGTTTCGTACTACAAGTACATTATCAAAAGGGGTATGCCAAGGGTTCATTCACATTTGCAGTTTGGAAGTGGTAAAACCCCATAATTAAGACATGTTTTTACCACCCCCTGCCTAACCGCACCTCCTTTAGCTGCAATGGCCAGGGGTGTACACATGTCACAGCCTTAGCGGGAGATAAGCAGCCTGTCATGGTTGGAGGGTGTTGTACCTGTCAGTCATGACCCATTCAAGTGAATGAGGCCACACTGCAAGTGCCCTGCAACCTTGTGCAGTACAGCAAACAAGGGGTTAAAGCAGGCAGCGTTGTGTTGCTTTCTTACCACCTGCTGTAACCCCTTGGATTCCGCAGAAGCATCCAGCTGCGGGGTGGTTGAAGAGTGGCTACATATACTTGAATAGGTCGCAGCAATTGGCAGGCAGTAGCCTCCGTCAAAAGCAACAGGGGGCTTCATTCATGCTGCGGCATGTGTACACCTTTGGCTGCTAACCTAGGCAGCTAAAAGGATAAGGAATGGGGGCAGTAAAACCGCGACTCAACAGCAGGGTCCCCCCCCCAAGGGTGCAGCTGCCGAATAGGTTGCCTCCTCACCACCTGATTTAAACTCATGCACGCAATTGTGACATTGTAGTACAGCAATTAACAGCAATTAGAGGTTTAACCACTTCCAGACCAGACACTTTTACCCCCTTCCTGACCAGGGCAATTTTCAGCTTTTAGCGCTATCACACTTTGAATGACAATTGCGCGGTCATGCAACACTGTACCCAAATGAATTTTTTACCATTTTTTTGAGACAGAAAAAGCTTTATTTTGGTGGCATTTGGTGGTACAGGGGTGGGCAGAGGGGCTGCTGTACCTTACCTGGCTCCGGTCCCACGACGATCCGGTCCAGGAATGCTCCTTCTTTCAGTTCGGCCGCTCAATGGTCACGCGGCCGCTCGGCTCCGCCTCCTCACCGGTGATTGGGCGCCAGCACTGGAAAGGCACACAGGCGACCAATCACCGGCGAGGAGGCGGAGCCGAGCGACCCCGCCAAAATCGAGCAGCCGAACTGGAAGAAGGAGAAGCCGCTCCTCTCCCCCACTGACACTAACGATGGGGCACTATTCCTCCTCCACTGATACCAATGATGGGGCACTACTTCTCCTCCCCACTGACACCAACGATGGGGCACTACTTCTCCTCCCCACTGACACCAACGATGGAGCACTACTTCTCCTCCCCACTGACACCAACGATGGGGCACTACTTCTCCTCCCCACTGACACCAACGATGGGGCACTACTTCTCCTCCCCACTGACACCAACGATGGGGCACTATTCTCCCCACTGATACCAACGATGGGGTGCAATTCCTCCCACTGACACCAACGATGGGGCGCAATTCCTCCCACTGACACCAACTATGGGGTGCAATTCCTGCCACTGACACCAATGATGGAGCGCTATTCCTCCCACTGACACCAATGATGGGGCGCTATTCCTCCCACTGATACCAATGATGGGCCGCTATTCCTCCCACTGACACCAATGATGGAGCACTATTCCTCCCACTGACACCAATGATGGGACGCTATTCCTCCCACTGACACTAATGATGGGACACTATTCCTCCCACTGACACCAATGATGGGGCACTATTCCTCCCACTGACTAATGATGGGGCACTATTCCTCCCACTGACTAATGATGGGGCATTATTCCTCCCACTGACTAATGATGGGACACTATTCCTCCCACTGACACTAATGATGGGGCACCATCATTGGTGTCAGTGGGAGGAATAGTGTCCCATCATTGGTATCAGTGGGAGGAATAATGCCCCATCATTGGTGTCAGTGGATGAAATAGTGCCCCATCATTGGTGTCAGTGGGAGGAGTAGTGCCTCATCATTGGTGTCAGTGGGAGGAATAGCACCCCATCATTGGAATACCATACTGAAATAGCATACCATATTGAAATCAAATCTGATGTTTTTTCATTTTTATTTAGTGTGCGTTGGAAGAGGGGTAGTCTTATACGGCGAGTATAGCTCAAACCCTATATTTTAACAGGAAAAGTAGGGGGTCGTCTTATACACCCAGTCGTCTTATACGCCGGAAAATACGGTATTTTTTTTTTTTCTTACATACTGTCACCCTAGCAGTACAGTGTCACCATGGTGACACTGTACTACTTGTGGGGGGTGATGAAGATTTTTTTTTTTTTTACACTGATTGCTTTTTCACCCATATAGGATGTAAAAGCAATCATTTCTCTTTCTCTCTATCTGCATTCTTGCACTCATTGAGAAGAACTGAGTGAGCTGTGATTGGTCACAGCTTGTCACATGGTACAAGGCTTTTGTGAATAGCCTTGTACCATGTGACCTCTGTGATCATTCACAGATTTCACACGTAGTAAGCAATGATGTCAGAAGTGACATCTTGCTTACTACCTTGCATGTGATCACTGATTGGCCAATCAGTGATCACATGATCGGGACCTCGTACAGAGGTCCTGTCCGACGATCGGTGTTTCACTGTGTCCGGAGGATACAGCGGGCACCGGATTGCGGTGCTGCGCGCTCCCAGGGAGCGTGCACAAGCAGGCTGCGGGGAGGCCGTTTATATACAACGGCCGGACGGGAGGTGGTTAAGGAGGTGATACTGTGCCCAGGGATCTTTGACTTTTCCCTTGTTGTTCAGGTAGATCTCCACTGCTTTAAGGTTGCCTCCCCCTGATCTAGTTCAATCAATAATAAGGAAAAAATATGTTTACAATCCTATGTACACAATCCTATACCCATAGTTTATCCAGAAGAAGGCAAAAAACCCAAGCAAAGCATGATCCAATTTGCTCCTGCAGGGAAAAAATTCCTTCCTGATCCCCCGAGAGGCAATTGGATATTCCCTGGATCAACTTTACCTATAAATGTTATATCCAGTTATGTTCTGTGTATCCAAGAAACAATCCAGGACTTTCCTACAGCAATCCACTGAGCTGGCCATAACCAACTCTTGAGGGAGTCTATTCCACATTTTCACAGCTCTCACTGTGAAGAAACCTTTCCATGTTTGGAGAGTAAATTTCTTTTCCTCCAGACGTAAAGAGTGCCCTCTTGTCCTCTGTGATGACCTCAGGGTGGATAACTCTACACCGAGTTCACTATATGAACCACTGATGTATTATACATGGAGATCATATCCCCCCCTTATGTATTATACATGGAGATCATATCCCTCCTTATGTATTATACATGGAGAACATATCCCCCCTTATGTATTATACATAGAGATCATATCCCCCCCTTATGTATTATACATGGAGGTCATATACCCCCTTATGTATTATACATGGAGATCATATCCCCCCTTATGTATTATACATGGAGATCATATCCCCCTTATGTATTATACATGGAGATCATATCCCCCCTTATGTATTATACATGGTGATCATATCCCCCCTTATGTATTATACATGGTGATCATATCCCCCCTTATGTATTATACATGGAGATCATATCCCCCCTTATGTATTATACATGGAGATCATATCCCCCCCCTTATGTATTATACATGGAGATCATATCCCCCCTTATGTATTATACATGGAGATCATATCCCCCCCCCCTTATGTATTATACATGGAGATCATATCCCCCCCCTTATGTATTATACATGGAGATCATATCCCCCCCCCTTATGTATTATACATGGTGATCATATCCCCCCTTATGTATTATACATGGTGATCATATCCCCCCTTTATGTATTATACATGGAGATCATATCCCCCCTTATGTATTATACATGGTGATCATATCCCCCCTTATGTATTATACATGGAGATCATATCCCCCCTTATGTATTATACATGGACATCATATCCCCCCTTATGTATTATACATGGAGATCATATCCCCCTTATGTATTATACATGTAGATCATATCCCCCTTATGTATTATACATGGAGATCATATTCCCCCTTATGTATTATACATGTAGATCATATCCCCCTTATGTATTATACATGGTGATCATATCCCCCCTTATGTATTATACATGTAGATCATATCCCCCTTATGTATTATACATGGTGATCATATCCCCCCTTATGTATTATACATGTAGATCATATCCCCCTTATGTATTATACATGGAGATCATATCCCCCTTATGTATTATACATGGAGATCATATCCCCCCTTATGTATTATACATGGAGATCATATCCCCCCTTAATCTCCTCTTCTCAAGAGAGAATAAATTCAGTTCCTCTAATCTTTCCTCATAGCTGATCTCCTCCATGCCGCTTATCAGTTTGGTTGCCCTTCTCTGTACTTTCTCCAGTTCCCCAATGTTCTTTTTGCGAATTGGTGCCCAAAACTGAACTGCATATTCTAGATGAGGTCTTACTAATGATTTGTAAATTTAGAAAAATTGCGAGCCCTGTGCTTTCCCTCCTTTGTCAGAAACCTTTTCCTGCTGCTGGTTCTGTCTCTAACAAACGTGGTACAAAAAATGGCAACCACCCCAACCTGTAACTGTCCTTTACAGTAAAGTGCACATGGAAAGGAAATGCACATCACAAACAAAGGATTTCCCAGCACATTTACCAACCAGCCTGCAAAACAACTGAATTGTCCTGTTTTACAGTTTAACCACTTGCCCTCCAGAGGATTTACCCCCCTTCCTGACCAGGCCATTTTTTTTGTTATGGCGCTGTGTTACTTTAACTGACAATTGCGCGGTCATGCAACGCCGCACCCAGATTAAATTTACTTCTTTTTTTTCCCACGAATAGAGCTTTCTTTCGGTGGTATTTGATCACCTGTGTGGTTTTTATTTTTTGTGCTAAAAGCAAAAAAAGACCGAAAATTTTGAGAAAAAAACTATATTTTGGACTTTTTGCTATTAAACATGTCCAGTAAAAATTTAAAAAAATCAAATTTCATCATAAATTTAGGCCAAAATGTATTCTGCCCCATGTCTTTGCTAAAAAAAAAAAAAATCCCAATACGTGTAAATAAATTGGTTTACATAAAAGTTATAGCCTTTCCAAATGGCTGTATACTGTAGATACTGGGCATTTTTTTTTCCTACAAGCAATTTCAGCAATCAGTGACTTTTAGTGGGATTGCGGCGTGCATTCTGATACTGGGGGTGGAGAACTAACTTGGTGTCACTGACATCCCCAGTGACACCAATACAGTGATCAGTGCTAAAAAAAACAGCAATGACACTGTACTAATGACACTGTACAGGAAGGGGTTAATGTGGGGGGCGATCAAACGGTTAACTGTGTATAGGGAGTGTTTTACTAGGAGGCGGGGGGGGGTGCTTCACTGTAAGCACACTGATCGAGATGGCTGTGCTCTGCAGTGTTCCCAAGCTGACAGGGAGGAAGACTGTAAACAAAACAGTCTTCCTCCCCGTTGGTGATTGTCGGTAATGACCGGGCGGCAGTGGGTAATCACCAGCCGGGACCCGGTGGTTGATATCCGAGGCCACGAATGGTGGCGTAGGTAGGGCGTGCGCGCGCACCCCCTACCCGGAAATGCAAAATCACATATATATATATATACACATGATTTTGCGCACCCGTACTGCAGTGTAAAAGTATATCTGCTACATGGCGGTGAGTAAGCGGTTATGTTAAAAACAGAGGGTTCTGTTTGCACACATTTGCAAATATATGTGTAAGCCACAGTGCCCACACCAGGGGAACTCTGTACAGGGGCGGACTGACAACTCATGGGGCCCCCGGGCAATAGGGGATCATGGGGCCCCTGTGTCCTTGCTCAAACTCAAAAAAGCCTACGAAAAAGGTACCAGGAGCATGTCATGGGGCCTCCTACTGACCTCGGGCAGTGCTTGAGTTTCCAAATGGTCAGTCCATCCCTGCTCTGTAATAACTGAGGTGTGAAGCAGGGGTGGACTGACCATTGGGAAACTCGGGCACTGCCCAAGGTTCGGGGGTCAGTAGGGGGCCCCATGAGATGCCCCTGGTACCTTTTTCATAGGCTTTTTTGAGTTTGGGCAAGGACACAGGGGCCCCATGATCCCCTATTGCCCGGGGGCCCCATGAGTTGTCAGTCTGCCCCCGGTCTGAAGTCTAAATTTCCAGAACCCCCATAACAGGAGCCCATGTAAGAATGGATAAATTGGGGGCCGGAATCGTTTGAGGGAGCACACCCCTTCTTGCAGGCACAGGGACGCACATGACACCCAGCAAGAGCACAATGGCAGCAAAAATTTTGAGTCTTGCACCCAATTCATCCTACTGTGCAAAAAACTGGCAACCACCCCAACTCATAACTGGCCTTTGCAACAAAGAGCACGTGGAAGGGAAATGCACATCACAAAAAGATTTTGCTAACCACTTACCAGCAGCGTGTAAAATGTCACTTTTTGGTTCTGGCTTCAACTGCCCCCAGACAGGATTGGATGATGTTAGCTGGAGATGAACAAACTTCAGCCAATCCATAAAAGAAGAGGTATCCAGCCAATTGTCCCCCTCTGTAATGTACAGCGCTGAGCGAACTATTGGCGCTTTATAAATACTGTATAATAATAATAATGAGGTGCCTTGCAAACTGTGCTGTGCGCAACATCACTTCCTCCCAGTCTCCACACAGAACTAACGTTGGCAAAGATTAGCGCCATGTGGAGTTTTATTTTGAAGCTTTTTTTTGGGGGGGGGGGTGGATGGGACCACTAGCTGGTCTTGCCTAGGGCGCAAAATAGTCTAGCACCGGCCCTGACTGTCCCCCTTTACTTTGTAAAACACTGAACAAACTGTTGGCTCTATGGAAATCTTGTATTAACCACTTACTGCCTGCCCACAGCAGATTTATTGTGAGCAGGCGGCAAAGCCAGGCACCGTGACATGCCCATTACAGATGGGCTGTATGTTCGAGTCGAACGTTAGTTGGACTCGAACATTCGCCATTCATGCGTTAGCCCGCCATGCCCCACAATGTACTGCACCATGACAGTTTATGGTGATTGGCCAAAGCAATGTGGTAAGGGGCAATGCTTCCGCCTGTCACAGCCCATGATGACGTCACAAGGGGCCATGGATGTCCGCCCCTTGTGACGTCATCACACTGTTTAAGAACTGTCATCCTGGCACAGATGTCAAACGGCGGGAGCCAGCGTCAAGAGCAAAGTTTTTTTTGGGGGGTTTTTGGGTTGGTGGTGCCGGGCATCATGGTGGATGTTGGATCTACTTTGGAGGACATTTTTAAAATTTTAGTTTTTAATAAAGGACTGGTCAAAAACTGTCTCCTGTCATTTTTACACTACAATTTTTTTCGTGAATGGGTAGCGGTACCATGTACCCCATACTCATTTATATTGGGAGGGGGCCAGTACTTGGGGGGCCCCTTGTTAATGGGAGCTTCCAGATTCCGATAAGTCCCCCGCCTGCAAACCCCCACAACCAACAGCCACGGTTGTGGCAAAGAGGTCCTTGTCTCCATCAACATAGGGGCAAGGTGCTTTAGGGGGGGAGCCCCTCTGTCCCAAAACACCCCCCATGTTGAGGGCATGTGGCCTGGCCTGGTTCAGGAGCACCCCCTCCCCTTTCCTGACCTGCTGCATGCTCAGATAAGGGTCTGGTATGGATTTTGGCGTGGGGGTTCCCCTCAAAAGAGCTTGGTATGGATGGGGGGAGAATCACACACTTTTTTTTTTTCTTTTTAATTGCTGGGCAGTGCCGGCAATTCTTTTTACATTCAGCTGTCAGTGGGGAACCCCGCTGACAACTGAAACAATAAAGAATGTTTTTAGTAGTTGTGCGGTATCTGCATACTCAGATGTGGTAAGATACCACTTAGTGAATTGTCCCCTCTGTTTGAAGTTTGTGGTCAGACTTTCGTTATGTTTGAATGTTCGACCGCGAACCAAACAGGGGGATGTTCGACCCATCACTAATGCCCATGCGTTGCGGTAAACTTCCTGGTTTTTGGACAAGCATTTTGACTGAAACCTGCTGATTGACTGTGGCCAATCACAGCACAAGGCTCTATGTTTACAAACACACAAAACTCTGCGTACACAGAAGAGCGGTCAGGCTGTTTCTTCTCACTGAAATGCAGGAAGAAAAAGGCAGCCAGATCTGTGTGTAAAAGCCACACATATTACACACATTACATTTGTTAAACATACAGTTAACCCCTTTAATGCCTCTTGATGTTAACCCTTTCCCAGGCAGTTTCATTAGTGCAGCATACAGTGTACAGTATTATTACTGATTACTGTATTAGTGTCACTAGCCATGTCAGTGTCAGTTGGTCAGCTAGTGTCCTTCCCAGCCAGGGTCAGTTAGCGCCAGATTGCCCTCCACACTATCACACTACTCCCACTATATGTTGCTGATCATGCAGATCAGTATTGTGATCACGATTGAAACTATACTAGTGTCCCCAATAGTATAGTGTCTCCAAAAACGCAGTTTGGTTTTCATAAAAAACATGTAGCATAATACATTTTGGCCTAAATTTGTGAAGACATTTGATTTTATTGCATATGTTTTATAACTTTTTTCGTTTATATAATAACATTTTGGTATTTTTTTCTTTGTTATAATAAAAAAAAACGGTGTTTAAACTCCACCAAAAGAAAGCTCTATTTGTGTAAAAAAAAAAAATTCAGAATTTCATTTGTGTACAGTGTTGCATGACAGGGCAATTGCGTCAAGAAAATTAAATAGTATGGTGTTGCATGACTGAGAAATTGCCAGTTAAGGTAGCATGGGCAGCACAGTGGCTAAATGGTTAGCACTTTTGTCTGGCAGTGCTTGGGTTCCTGGTTCGAATCCCAACCCCGGCACCACCTGCCTGGAGTTTGCATGTTCTTCCTGTGACTGTGTGGGTTTCCTCCGGGTACTCCGGTTTTCTCCCACACTCCAAAGACATGCTGGTAGGTTAATTGGCTCCTGTCAAAATTGTCTCTAGTATGTGTATGTATGAATGTAAGTTAGGGACCTTAGATTGTACGCCCCTTGGGGGTTAGGGACTGATGTGAATGTACAATATATATATGTAAAGTGCTGTGTAAATTGATGGTGCTATAGAAGTACCTGAAATAAATAAATATTAAATAGTAGTGAACAGCACAAAAGTGGTCATGAAAGGGGGTAAAACCTTCCAGAGCTCAAGGCTGGTTAAATTAATAATAATAATGGGCAGCATAGTGGCTAAGTGGTTAGCACTTCTGCCTGGCAGTACTAGGGTCGCCATTTCGAATTCCAACCACAACACCACCTGCATGGACTTTGCATGTTCTCCCTGTGCCTGCGTGGGTTTCCGCCCACACTCCAAAGACATGCTGGTAGGTTAATTGGCTCCTGTCTAAATTGTCCCTAGTATGTGTATGTATGAATGTGAGTTAGGGACCTTAGATTGTACACCCCTTGAGGGTTAGGAACCTTAGATTGTACACCCCTTGAGGGTTAGGGACCTTCGATTGTACACCCCTTGAGGGTTAGGGACCTTAGATTGTACGCCCCTTGAGGGTTAGGGACTGATGTGAATGTACAATATATATGTAAAGTGCTGCGTAAATTGATGGTGCTATATAAGTACCTGAAATAAATAAATTAATAATAATAACAGGCTTGTGAACAGAACCATTTATATCACAAAGGCACAATATATAACAAATGCAGACAACCTCTAATGGGATGTCAGATCACAGCAGCAAAAAAGGGAATTTGGAGATTTTGGAAGAGGTTGAGAGTAATGGACACGGGCAGCACAGTGGCTAAATGGTTAGCACTTCCACCTGGCAGTACTCGGGTCGTTGGTTCCAATCCCAACCACAGCGCCACCTGCCTGGAGTTTGCATGTTCTCCCTGTGCCTGCGTGGGTTTCCTCCTGTTACTCTGGTTTACTCCCACACTCCAAAGACATGCTGGTAGGTTCACTGGCTCCTGTCTAAATTGTTCCTAGCAGGGGTGGACTGACAACTCATGGGGCCCCTGGGCAATAGGGGATCATGGGGCCCCTGTGTCCTTGCCCAAACTCAAAAAAGCCTATGAAAAAGGTACCAGGGGCATCTCATGGGGCCCCCTACTGACCCCGGGGCCCTCGGGCAGTGCCCGAGTTTCCAAATGGTCAGTCCACCCCTGGTTCCTAGTATGTGTACGTATGCAGGGGCGGACTGACCATTTGGAAATGCCGGCACTGCCCGAGGGCCCGGGGTCAGTAGGGGGCCCCATGAGATGCCCCTGGTACCTTTTTCATAGGCTTTTTTGAGTTTGGGCAAGGACACAGGGGCCCCATGATCCCCTATTGCCCGGGGGCCCCATGAGTTGTCAGTCCGCCCCTGTACGTATGAATGTGAGTTAGGGACCTTAGATTGTACGTCCCTTGAGGGTCAGAGACTGATGTGAATGTACAATATATATGTAAAGCGCTGTGTAAATTGACGGCGTTATATAAGTACCTGCAATAAATAAATATAATAATTTTTTTTTGTTACATAGTCCATTTTGTTCTGCTAATGAAAAACGTAAATAGAAAATCTCCATTTACACAACAACCAACAGTTGATGCAGAAGAAGACAGACGATTTTAGAATACATACCTGAATAGAATAGAATAGAAAAGAATACTATAGTTTAGTGTCACATTAAGCACACCCTATACTAAAATGCCAAGTCAAACTTCCAGAAATACAGTACCTGCCAACTCTGAGACACTTCCAGGTGTCCACCCATAGAGGGCGCTCCTGCTTATCCTTTCGGACACACAGTGGCACTGAACAAAGCCTGTGCATTGCTAAATCTGTCCTTTTTCTTCCCTGCAATCCTCATTAGAATCCTGTTCCTCAATCTCCCTTCCCATTTCCACATTTTCATTTCTAACCCCTCCACATCTCCTGATCAATGGATACACACACACACACATCAGACTCTGAGCTCACATACACTGCTGCTGGACCTCTCTGCTAACAAGTGAATGCCTATTTTTGAACCTGCTCTCCCAAGAAAATAAAGGAACCTGGGATTTTTTCTATTTTGTATTTTGGCTTTTTTTGGCTTTTTCTTTTTTTTTTCTTTTTTTTAATGCTCAACATGGAACTAACTACATAGATGACCTGCCCCAAGGATTTAATTCTCTCCAGGATTTTGGGATATATTTAGCATCTTATGATTTTTTTTGGATGGTTACTGTAGAGCCTGCAGCTTCCCTTCTTGAGCTTTTGAGTGAGTTGGATCTATTGGATTGTGCTGTATTGGGTTGCATTAACTTTGCCTGCTACTACGACAAGCTCCAGTCTAACCTAACACTGAGTTCTGCATGAAGGTGCCAGGGCTCAGGGTACCAGCCTTCAGAGGTGCATGTTGAAATATGGAGGGATGCCTTGGATTGTACTCATTGCCAAAGCTGGGAATTGTCATGGTTTTGACATTGCTGGGATCACATCTATCACAAGCTGGTAAGTCACATCTTCTACTATCTGCTGTGTGGATACAGTAACCCTTGCATGCCTCCAAGGAGCTATCCCTTTTCATTTTGATATACTTTTTTTTTTCTTTTTTTTTTTACTATGCTGTATTGTAGCAGGCACTGGTACAGCATCACATTGGAAAGCATATAGATATTAGCAAACCTAAACCTTGCACCTGCAGCAAGGACACAATGAATTATTTAAAGCTGGTCTCTCAAGGTTTCATGGGACTTGATGGATTATATATAGTAAATTATCACATGTTTGGAGGAAATTATGCATCCTCCCCCCATAGCCTCATCCCCAGGCTTCAGGCACTTTGTCACAGTTGGTAACTGCTCTAGTATGTAGATACATTGCTACAGCTGTGGATGGGTGTACCATATAGATGGACTTCCACAGCTGTGAATTGCTGAAGCAAATATGGACACGGCTGCAGCTGCGAATCGCTGTAGCATATAGTGAGTCCAACTATAGCTTTACATTGCTGTAGCTTACAGTGAGTCCACCTATAGCTTTACATTGCTGTAGCTTACAGTGAGTCCACCTATAGCTTTACATTGCTGTAGCTTACAGTGAGTCCACCTATAGCTTTACATTGCTGTAGCTTACAGTGAGTCCGCCTATAGCTTTACATTGCTGTAGCATATAGTGAGTCCAACTATAGCTTTACATTGCTGTAGCGTATAGTGAGTCCAACTATAGCTTTACATTGCTGTAGCGTATAGTGAGTCCACCTATAGCTTTACATTGCTGTAGTTTACAGTGAGTCCAGCTATAGCTTTACATTGCTGTAGCTTACAGTGCGTCCGCCTATAGCTTTACATTGCTGTAGCTTACAGTGAGTCCAGCTATAGCTTTACATTGCTGTAGCTTACAGTGAGTCCAGCTATAGCTTTACATTGCTGTAGCTTACAGTGAGTCCAGCTATAGCTTTACATTACTGTAGCTTGCAGTGAGTCCAGCTATAGCTTTACAATGCTGTAGCTTACAGTGAGTCCAACTATAGCTTTACATTGCTGTAGCTTACAGTGAGTCCACCTATAGCTTTACATTGCTGTAGCTTATAGTGAGTCCAGCTATAGCTTTACATTGCTGTAGTTTACAATATGTCCACCTATAGCTTTACATTGCTGTAGGTTACAGTGAGTCTGCCTATAGCTTTACATTGCTGTAGCATATAGTGAGCCCAACTATAGCTTTACATTGCTGTAGCTTACAGTGAGTCCACCTATAGCTTTACATTGCTGTAGGTTACAGTGAGTCCACCTATAGCTTTACATTGCTGTAGCTTACAGTGAGTCCACCTATAGCTTTACATTGTTGTAGCATATAGTGAGTCCAACTATAGCTTTACATTGCTGTAGCTTATAGTGAGTCCAACTATAGCTTTACATTGCTGTAGCTTATAGTGAGTCCAACTATAGCTTTACATTGCTGTAGCTTATAGTGAGTTTAACTATAGCTTTACATTGTTCTAGCTTACAGTGAGTCCAACTATAGCTTTACATTGCTGTAGCTTATAGTTACCCTATAGAGCTATAAGTTGCTGTAGCTTAGTTAGCCTGTAGAGCTTGAAATTGATAGAACATATTGTTACCCTATAGAGATATTAGTTGTAGCATATAGTTAGCCTATATTGCTGTAGAATATTGCTACCCTATAGAGCTGTACGTTGCTGTAGTATATAGTTACCCAATAAAGTTTTATATTGATGTAGCATATTGTTACCCTATACAGCTTTAAATTGCTATAGCTTTTAGTTACCCTATACAGATTTACATTGCTTTAGCATATAGCTTCCCAATAGACCTTCAAATTGCTATAGAGTATACTGTAGTTACCTTTTTACAGCTTTCTATCGCTTTTAGTTACCCTACACAGCTTTAAAATGCTGTAGCATATAGTTACCCTATAGAGCTGAACATTGCTGTAGCATATAGTTACCTTGTAGAGCTGCAAATTGCTGTAGCAAAGAGTTAGCCTATAAAGCTATATCTTACTGTAGCTTTTAGCTACCCTACACAGCTGTGAATTGCTGTAGCATTTAGCTACCCTGCAACTGCTAACATTGCTGTAGCATATAGTTAACCCTTTACAGATGCAAATTGCTGTAGCATATATTTAATCCAACAACAGCTTTAAATGGCTGTAGCATATAGTTACCTTATGCAGCTGAGAATTGCTGTAGCTTTCAGTTACCCTGATACTGCCAAGAATAGCTGTAGCATATACTGTACTGGAGCCGTGGATCTCTGTAATATATAGACAGGCACCCTAATGCAGTTCTACATTGCTGTGATATATAGGTGCACTAATACAATTCTGAAATACTGTAATAGATAGGTACGATGCTACAGCTGTGAATTGCTGGAGGTGCTATTGCACACAGGTGTCCTATAACTTTGAATTGCTGTGATATATAAATGTCCTACTACAGCCGTTAATTGCTGTAATATACAGGAGCACCACTCGAGTTCTATATTGCTGTAAAACATATACAACCACTCTAATACTATGAAATGCTGTAATATACAGGTATACTCTAGTAGAGTTCTATATTTCTATACCATACAGGTACTCTTACTGCTATGAAATGCTCTAATACATAGGTATCTTACTACTATAAGAAATGCTCTAATTTACAGGCATACTATTAAAGTTCTATATTGTTTGACCATACACAGATACACTACAGTTCTATAATGGTATAACATATACTGACACCCTACTAGTACGACGGGCTGTAATATACAAGTACAATACTAGAGTTTCGTATTGCTATACCATATACAGGTACTATATGAAATTATGTCACATACAGGCATACTATTAGAGTTCTATATTGCTAGGCACTCTACTACTATATTTCTATAACGTACTCTACTACTATGAAATGCTGTAATATACAGGTACTCTACTATTACTATGAAATGTTGTGATGTGTACAGTAGGTACCCTATTATGAATTGCTTAAATTATTCAAATTCATAACATATACCGGCACCCTACTACTATGAATTGCTGTAATATGCAGGTGTAGGACTAGAATTCTATATTACTATAACCTATACATATACAGGTACTCTGTTACTGCTAAGAAATGCTGTAATATACAGGCACCCTTCTACTGCTAAGAATGCAAAGAAATACTGTAATATACAGGTACCATTCTTCTGCTAAGAAATACTGTAATAGACAGGTACCCTTCTACTGCTAAGAATGCTAAGAAATACTGTAACATACAGGTACCCCTCTTCTACTAAGAAATACTGTAATAGACAGGTACCCTTCTTCTGCTAAGAATGCAAAGAAATACTGTAATATACAGGTACCCTTCTTCTGCTAAGAATGCAAAGAAATACTGTAATATACAGGTACTTTTCTTCTGCTAAGAAATACTGTAATAGACAGGCACCCTTCTACTGCTAAGAATGCAAAGAAATACTGTAACATACAGGTACCCTTCTACTGCTAAGAAATACTGTAATATACAGGTACATTACTATATATATATCTGTAGTAATATATAGTAGTTACACACACACATATATATATATATATATATATATATATATATATATATTAATAGATAGGTAGATAGATATAGCTGCAGTAATATATATATATCTGTAGTACAAAAAAATAAATATAAATATATATATATATATATATGTGTGTAATATATATAAATAAATATATATATATATATATATATATGTGTGTGTGTGTAAAATATATATATAAATATACATAAAACTACTATGTATGTATGTGTGCATATATATATATATATATATATATATATATATATATATATATATATATATGTGTGTGTGTGTGTGTGTGTGTGTGTGTGTGTGTGTGTGTGTGTGTGTGTATATATATATATATATGTGTGTGTGTGTGTGTGTGTATATATATATATATATATATATAATCTCACAGGTACCCTTCTACAGCTGTGAATTATTGTAACAGATTGGTCCACTGCTATGCACTGAAGATTTCTGTACAATATAGACAGTTGCCACAGCTGTGATTTGCTGTGCAATGCAGGTACACGGTCACAGTGGTGACTTACTGTAGAAGATAGGTACATGTGCTTCTTGAAAAAGATCAGTGATGATATACAGTCCATTCATCCATGGCAACCAATGGCATTTTAGCTGGATGCCAGATAACTGCCATTTCTCAACAGTAACTGCATTTGCACTTTATCCTTGTCTGCAATGCTTTATATATTAAGCCTTTGAATATAAATGGCAGGATTTACTATTGGGAGTGTGGGGTCTCCATAGATCCCTATTGTAAGGAAGATCCTGCTTCTCTTGAAGTTTCAGGATGTGTTTGATAGCTTGTGCTAGTAGAAGGGTGAGTGAGGGTTTAATGTCTTTCTGCTGTAGACGTGCTGTGCAATGGTAATGAGTTTTCTGCAAAGGGATGCACAGACTGAGCCTATATGCTTTCCATCAAGGATGGCTCTCCAAGCTGTAATGGGACTAGAAGTCACAGCATGCTCAGGTCTAAAGCTGCACTGCAACTGATGAATCACAATATCTCCGTATAGTGCTTTCATTGCTGACAATGGGTGGCTTTCAGTGTCTATAAGTGTAGCAGCAATGTGTCCATCCATCCCAGTTCCTAGCTGGGCATGGATACGAAGTGCCAGCACAATGATTTCATAATCTCCATAGAGGGGATCAGACTTGGCATTGCTGCAGAAGGTGACAACCAAAAACGTTATTACCAGAAAGGAATATAGACGTGCTGATGTGGAATCTGGTGAACTAAAAGTGCCAGCGCACCCTGCAGATCCCCATCAGCTGCAGTAGACCTGGTCCCTAGCTCTGCTCCAGTCCCCCCAATGCGTGGTGCTGAAGGGACAGCGCACCGAGCTCTATGACAGCCTGTGCACCCGACACCATGAATCCTGATGGAAAGGAGCCGCTTCTAACAAATGTCATCTAATATCCATTGACTTTATAAGAGGGGCTGCTTGACCATCTGAACTGAATGAAGTATTTGTGTTCCTGCAAGGCGAAGCAGCTGCATTTCATTCTTTGCACATTCATTCTCTGCCCCCCCCCCCCCCCAAGAAAAAGGGCAAAGGGAATGAGTATGAGGATCCTGTAGGAGGTGCACACAAGGAATCTATCTATAGGTAGCAGAATAACATTCAACTTTCTCTGCTTGGCAGCCTAGCACAGATGCATCTGTTTGGGAGCTTGTGCTTTCCAAGGCTGGAGATTGAATAATGCATTTCTAATTCTCTGGATGAAAGAAGTTTAGGAATGCCAGAACAGTTGTGTATTACTCAGAACTGTGGAGTTTTTAACTTCTTTCAGTGTCACCTTATTTATTTATTACAGGCACTTGTATAGCGCCATCAATTTACACAGCACTTTACATATATATTGTACATTCACATCAACCACTAACCCTCAAGGGGTGTACAATCTAAGGTCCCTAACCCTCAAGGGGTGTACAATCTAAGATCCCTAACCCTCAAGGGGTGTACAATCTAAGGTCCCTAACCCTCAAGGGGCGTACAATCTAAGGTCCCTAACCCTCAAGGGGCGTACAATCTAAGGTCCCTAACCCTCAAGGGGTGTACAATCTAAGGTCCCTAACCCTCAAGGGGCGTACAATCTAAGGTCCCTAACTCACATTCATACATACGCATACTAGGGACAATTTCGATAGGATTCAATTAACGTACCAGCATGTGTTTGGGAGGAAACCAGAGCATACAGAGGAAATCCGCGCAGGCACAGGGAGATCATGCAAACTCCAGGCAGGTGGTGCCGTGGTTGGGATTTGAACCAATGATCCTAGTACTGCCAGGTGGATGTGCTAACCATTTAACCACTGTGCTGCCCAAATTAAATAGTACAATATCAGCTCTTCTGCCAAGGCCAGCCAACACAGCAGATTATATAACGGTTTAGGTTACATACAGCAGCCTTCCTCACCCTGGGCTGCCTTGAGGGTTCTTCAGGGGTGCCTTGGCAAAATGTCTAAAAATTGCCCAAAACTTAGATACAATCCAGCAGTTGTAACAAGCCTGCCTTTTAATTACAACAGCCACAGGTTTTCATTGTGCACCATTACAACCTTCTAGCCGCCGGCATCCTGGCAACCAATGACATCATCCGTTGATAAGGAAGATGTTGGTTGCCTGCACAGTATCCTAGTTTGCTCCTCCCCTGCCCCTTTCCATCAGTGCTGGGGTCATATTAGCTGAGTGATGGATAAAAACTGAGGGAGAGGAGAAACACTGGAATACTAGTCAGTACTGCCAGGTGGAAATGCTAACCATTTAACCACTGTGCTGCCCAAATTAAATAGTACAATATCAACTCTTCTGCCAAGGCCAGCCAACACAGCAGGTTTAGGTTACATACAGCGGCCTTCCTCACCCTGGGCTGCCTAGAGGTTTCTTCAGGGGTGCCTTGGCAAAATGTCTAAAAATTGCCCAAAACTTGTATATAAGCCAGCAGGTGGAACAAGCCTGCCTTTTAGTTACAACAAAGCCCCAGGTTTTCATTGTGCATCATTACGACCTAGCTGCCGGCATCCTGGCAACCAATGACATCATCAGTTGATAAGGAGGATGTCAGCTGCCTGCACAGTATCCTAGATTGACCCTCCCCTGCCCCTCCCCATCAGTGCTGGGGTCATATTAGCTCAGTGATGGATAAAAACTGAGGGAGAGGAGAAACACTGGAATACTAGTCAATACCAGTGTGCAAAAGTGTATTTGTTTTGGAAGAATAAATCACCTCTAATGTTGGGTGTCCTACATGTATGGATGTTGCTGCGTTATAGAAAGCTATTAGAATAGTTTTTCACATTTTAGAATGGGGTGCCCTTTTAAAATTATGGACAGTCTAGAGCAGGGATGTCAAACTGGTGGCCCTCCAGCTGTTGCAAAACTACAAGTCCCGTCATGCCTCTGCCTTTGGGAGTCATGCTTGTAACTGTCAATCTTGCAATGCCTCATGGGACTTGTAGTTTGGCAACAGCTGGAGGGTCGCCAGTTTGACACCTGTGGTCTAGAGCAGTGTTTTTCAACCTTTTTTGTGCAAAGGCACACTTTTTTCATGAAAAAAATCACGAGGCACACCACCATTAGAAAATGTTAAAAAAATTTACCTCTGTGCCTATATTGACTATATATAAAGTAATTCTCTTGAATAGGAATCAAACACAAAGAAATTATTTTATAATTACTTTATTATGAAATAATGAAGTATTTTATAATTGGACCCGGGGGCCGGACCAAGAGTAGATGAATGATGTGTATGTGTCATCCATAGTAAGTATAGTAATATTCCCCCATAGTAAGCATAGTAATTCATCCCCCATAGTAATTCATCCCCCATATAGTAATTCATCCCCCATAGTAATTCATCCCCCATAGTAATTCATCCCCCATAGTAATTCATCCCCCATAGTAATTCATCCCCCATATAGTAAATAATCCCCCATAGTAATTCATCCCCCATATAGTAAATAATCCCCCATAGTAATTCATCCCCCATATAGTAATTCATCCCCATATAGTAATTCATCCCCCATAGTAATTCATCCCCCCTATAGTAATTCATCCCCCATAGTAATTCATCCCCCATATAGTAATTCATCCCCCATAGTAATTTATCCCCCATAGTAATTCATCCCCCATATTAATTCATCCCCCATATTAAGTCCCCAAGCCCCCCCTGTGTCAATTCACTTACCTTTGCTCCGCGCGTTCCTCTCGCCGTTCCGGTGTAGCATGAAAATCTGTCTCCTATGAGGATCTGTCCCCCTCGAAGTATCTGCGCATATGCCAGTTTCAGGCATTAGCAGCCGATCGGCGATCTCCGGCACATGCGCAGATACGTCGAGGGGGACAGATCATCCTGACAGTATCACGCTCCGCGGGCCGGATTAAAAGGTCCGCCGGGCCGTATACGGCCCGCGGGCCATAGTTTGCTCATTGCTGTTCTAATGATTGGTCTATTTGTGAGCCGAGGCCACATGTTACGGATGAAAGTGCAATTTTTCCCACGGCACAACAGACAATATCTCACGGCACACTAGTGTGCCGCGGCACAGTGGTTGAAAAACGCTGGTCTGGAGGCACCCCATTTTACAAAGGGGTGCCTCAAGACTGTCCATAATTTTAGAGGGTGCCTCAGGGGTGTCCATAATTTTAAAGGGTTCCTTGACCGAAAAAAGGTTGAGAAACACTAACATACAGTATAGGAGCATAAATACAATTGTTTGCAGCACTAATATAGGTGAGATGGCAGCATGAAGGTTGGGGTGCTTCATGGAGCCTGCTTTCTTGAAGATTGCTTGATTTCTGTTGTATTCTTTTTCTTGACAAAATAAGAAAACCCAATAAAAATTATTGTAAGAAATGTGACTGATTGCTCCACTCTCCAGTTTTTTGGGGAAATTGGCCACCATGGCGTTTCATCTTTCTGTATTATCACTAATCCTCCATGGGCTAAGGCAGGGGTTTCCAAACTTTCTAAAGAAAGGGCAGTTTACTATCCTTCCGAGTTTAGTTGGGGGAAAGACTGTGGCCAGTGGGACTAGACAATATAAAAGACTTAGAGGTCAGTGGGAGTAAAAAAATTACATAGTGCCTGCGGTCCATAGAAGGAGGAATAGTGTCCCATCATTGGTGTCAATGGGTGGAATAATGCCCCATCATTGGTGTCAGTGGGTGGAATATACCCCTATTGTTGGTGTCAGTGTAAGGAATGGTGCCTTATCATTGGTGTCAGTGTAAGGAATGATGCCTCATTGTTGGTGTCAGTGTAAGGAATGGTGCCTCATCGTTGGTGTCGGTGCAAGGAATGGTGCCTCATCGTTGGTGTCAGTGTAAGGAATGGTGCCTCATCGTTGGTGTCGGTGCAAGGAATAGTGTCCTACTGTGGGTGTCAGTAGGAGGAAAAGTGTCCCACTATTAGTGTCAGTGGGAAGTATAGTGCCTCACATCAGTGGGAGGAATAGTGACTCATTGTTGGTATTAGGAGGAGGAATAGTGCCCCATCACTGGTGTCAATGGGAGGAATAGTGCCCCATTGTTGGTGTCAGTGTAAGGAATGGTGCCTTATCATTGGTGTCAGTGTAAGGAATGATACTGTATTGTTGGTGTCAGTGTAAGGAATAGTGTCCTACTGTGGGTGTCAGTAGGAGGAAAAGTGTCCCACTGTTGGTGTCATTGGGAAGTATAGTGCCTCACATCAGTGGGAGGGATAGTGACTCATTGTTGGTATTAGGAGGAGGAATAGTGCGCCATCACTGGTGTCAATGGGAGGAATAATGCCCCATTGTTGGTGTCAGTGTAAGGAATGGTGCCTTATCATTGGTGTCAGTGTAAATAAGGACACCTTATTGTTGGTGTCAGTGTAAGGAATGGTACCTCATGATTGGTGACAGTGCAAGGAATAGTGCCCCACTGTTAGTGTCAGTAGGAGGAAAAGTGCCCCACTGTTGGTGTCAGTGGGAAGTATAGTGCCTCACATCAGTGGGAGGAATAGTGATTCATTGTTGTTATTAGGAGGAGGAATAGTGTCCCATTACTGGTGTCAAATGGAGGAATAGTGCCTCATTGTTGGTATCAGTGGGAAGAATTTTGCCCCATTATTGGTGCCAGTAGGAGAAATAGTGCTCAACTGTTGGTGTAAGTGTAAGGAATGATGCCCCATCATTGGTGTCAGTGTAAGGAATGGTACCTCATGGTTGGTGACAGTGGAAGGATAGTGCCCCACTGTTGGTGTCAGTAGAAGGAAAATTGCACCACTGTTGGTGTCATTGGGAAGTATAGTGCCTTGCATCAGTGGAAGAAGCAGTGCCCCAACAGCCTGATAAAGGCAAACAAATGGCATATTCCAGCCTGTGGGCCACAGTTTGAAGATCAATGGACTAAGGTTAAACCATGTTTTGGTCTTCAATCAGAGCAAGTACATTTAGAAATTCTTCACGCTGTTTCCTTAGCAGCCAATCAGGTCTTAGCTCATGTGTTATAACCTCTCTGGGAATCTGAGAATCTGGCTGAAATGGACAACGAATTCTCATTTCTGTTCAAGTTAGAATAGGAAAAGTATAGTTTTGTAGTTACAGGCAACAAACAGAATGAGGGTAATTCAATAAAGCTGCCCTCTCTCCACTTTTCTGGTGTTAATCCCTCTTGGTATGCCCTGATGAAGTCACGTGACATCGTGATGTAACATGCGGGCTCATGGTGACAGAACTTCTGCTGTGCTGACTCAACTTCCGGGGCAGACGCCATCTTGGAACTCCTATTGAGGTCAATGTATTAGTACACCCACAGCATGTGGATAGGTACTAAAAGCTTATAATTTCAAGTTAAATGTGAGTGGAATTTGATACATTTTTATCCATTTTGAGTCATTAAACGTTAATACATTATGGAGCACTTCACATTCTCTTTCTGGGCGAATGTAGAGCTATCACTTCTAGGACCACTGAGAGGAGGCTGTATGCGGGACCTTGGCCATCAGAGAGGGAACTGACACGGTGGTGGACCTGACATCCGTTGGAGGGAGTCTGCATTCCAGACCAGTGGTATTTGATTGTCTAAGGCATTTTAACCCTGCAGGGTCACCGAATGGAGGTGAGGGGCCATTGCACCTAGAGTGGGATTCATAGTATCCTGTTGCACAGTTTGATGATCACAGGACTACAGTACACATCCACCATTTGGATGGTTCTGGACACTTTTTTAGATTGGACATGTATTTATTTATTTCACTTTTTAGGACACAATATATTTTTTGTAGTTTTTGGTTTTTGTTTATGTTGGTGGGTGGACTATCCACTGTTGATTTATGTTTGTGGATATATACGGAAAGTGTGAAGCACTGTTTGAAGTCACTTATTTTCACGCTTATACAGAACCCCCATTTGGGGTTACAAATCAAGTCAGTATCTATAGGCATTTAGCCTATTTTTTGGTGTTCACTTATCCCCAGTAGGGGGTCACTATCGTTTATTTAAGTGATTGTTAATGATTTACAGGCAGTGAGCCTGATTTTCTCTTTCTTTCACAATTACCACCATTTGTGGTTTCACGGATCCACTGTATTTATCCCATAGTAGGATCACTGGCATTGTTTAGATTCACAAATCATTTTGAGCATATACATGCGTTTACCTTTTTGATCCCCCTTTTCCTTTTTTTTTTTCTCATGTTTACCACAAGGAGTGGTTTCACTGATTCACTTTGATTTTTATCCCCTAGTGGGATCACTATTATTCCTTTCAACCTGCTTATCCAGGGCATGTAAAGTGTACATGCGTTTATGTCACTTTATTTATTCACTGGTGTTGCAGTTCAGGAGTTCATTCGGCATCACAGCATTCAATATGTGTGTATCATTATTGTGTATGTATGTGTGGAATATTTTGTTTATGTACTCACTTAGTAGAGGTGGTGTAGAGGTATATTTTGGGGTATATGTCATATTTTGATTTAATTGATTTATAAGGGGATATTGTTTACCCATTCACTGAATATCACGTATTTGGGGTTCACATACAGTTTATTAGTGCAGCACCCAGGGGCGGACTGACAATTTGGAAACTTGGGCACTGCCCGATGGCCCGGGGTCAGTAGGGGGCCCCATGAGATGCCCCTGGTACCTTTTTCATAGGCTTTTTTGGGTTTGGGCAAGGACACAGGGGCCCCATGATCCCCTATTGCCCGGGGGCCCCATGAGTTGTCAGTCCGCCCCTGGCAGCACCACAATTTACAATTTGGGTTGACCATTTTTATTGGTATATGGTTAGGTGTTAGCAGCTTTAGCCACAGGTTCACCTAAGCGCAGGAGGACTTTGATTACAGTTCCACAATTCACCGCTTTGACATTGTGGAGCAATGCCTGCACAAAATTCACAATAAAATGCTGTCAGTTTGTATCTTATGAAAGTGGCACTAATTAAGACCGACTCTCTTTTGGTGTACAGAGAGGGACCCTGGCACAGACTGATTTTTCAAAAGTGCCTAGAGAGGTCCATTAATTTGGCACACGCTGCTCCATTTTTAGAATGCACGTAAGACACTTTCTTGCTTGGGAGATGACAGGGCAAACTCAGCCCATTGCTGTGAGGGATCCAGAACAGTGCTATCTTCTGACACTTCTATGCATCAGGCTTAATTATGTTGATAAAGGCCTTAAATTCCTCCTTGCAAGTCAAATACTTTATTTGTAATACACGCACATATGTCTGTGGGCATCATGTGTAACAAGTAAATGTAACAAGTTGTGAGATTTTATACAATTTGCCTTGAAATCCTGTTAGGTTTACTGGTGCATGTTGCTGAATAAATCAACAGTGACAAGTCCCAGCATCTGTTTTATGTTCTTTATTGCTGCCCACTGTGCTGCTGTGCATCGTGCTAACATTGCTGATGTGAAGAGTATTTATTGGCGTGTTAGCTAGAGGGGTGTAACAAGGGAACATCTGTAAGATAGGATCACCGATGAGAGCTTTTCTTTTCTTTTTTTAATATACAAATACTCATATCTTTATTTGGTATAATTACAACATGTGCTTAATAAATGGTGCTAATGGTATGAATTCCCTTTGCAGGGTCAGGGAGAGTCTTTGAGTTTTAAGTATCAGTGAACCCCCAGATGGGCAATCCAATGTGTAGCCGAGATTTATGGGAAAATCAAAAGCTGTTTATGAGGCCATTGAGATCCCTGTATGTAACAGTGTGGCGATAGCACCGACAAGGCTCTGCATTACCTTCTAGCTGTGATTTCCTGCACCTGTGTCAGCTTTGCAAGAATTTAGCTGATATGCAACAGTGTAACAGTGTCATCGAACTGAAATATATATAATAATATTAATGATAATAATAATTATAAGAATAATCATAGCAATTACTCTAGGCCAGCCATTCTCAGCTATGGTTCTGTGGAATCCTTCGGTTCTTCCAAGGTTATGAGGGTTTTCTCAAACTGTGGCTGCCTGACCTCCCATCTGATGGTGCCTGCATAGTGCCAGGGCCAATGCCACTTGGCAGAGCCAGCAGCATGACACCAGTGATCTTTTTTAGACGTCTGTATAGGTGACCACTACTGTAAGGCGTGCAATCTCCCCATCAACCACCAATGTAAAAGGCATTTTCCCCAAAAAAAGCCAATTAATGTATTTTAGCAGGACTTCCGTGAGACCTGAAAATTATTTTAAGTGCTCCTCTAGGGCAGGGGTCTCCAAACATTCTATACAAAGGGCCAATTTACTGTCCTTCAAAATGGATCAACTGTTGGTATAGGAGTCTATATATGGTGGCTTTATATTTATTTATTTATTTGTCTGTTGGTTGGACTAGATCAGGGGTCTCCAAACTTTCTAAAAAAATGGGTGGGTGCACTATGACCAGTGGAATTAGAAAATGTCTTGGTGTCAGTGAGAGTAAACAATACCCCATGATTGGTATTAGGGGGAGCAATAGTGCCCATTGTTGGTTTTAATGGGAGGAATAGTGCTCCATCATTAATATCAATGGGAGGAATAGTGCCCCATCATTGGTATTAGTTGGAGGAATAGTGCCCCATCATTAGTATCAATGGGAGGAATAGTGCCCCATAATTGGTATCAATGGGAAGAATAGTGCCCCATCATTGGTATCGATGGGAGGAATAGTGCCCCATCATTGGTATTAATGGGAGGAATAGTGCCCCATCATTGGTATCAATGGGAGGAATAGTGCCCCATAATTGGTATTAATGGGAAGAATAGTGCCCCATCATTGGTATCAATGGGAGGAATAGTGTCCCATAATTGGTATTAATGGGAAGAATAGTGCCCCATCATTGGTATTAATGGGAGGAATACTGCCCCATCATTGGTATTAATGGGAGGAATAGTGCCCCATCATTGGTTTCAGTGGGAGGAATAGTGCCCCATCATTGGTATTAAGGGGAGGAATAGTGCCCCATCATTACTATCAATGCGAGAAATAGTGCCCCATCACTGGTGTCAGTGGGAGGAATAATTCCCCATTGTTGGTGTAAGTGGAAGGAACTGTGCCCCACTATTGCTGTCAGTGGGAGGAATAGTGCCCCATCACTGGTATTAAGGGGAGGAATAGTGCCCCATCATTGGTATTAATGGGAAGAATAGTGCCCTATCATTGGTATCAATGGGAGGAATGGTGCCCCATCATTGGTATCATTGGAAGGAATTGTGCTCCATCATTAATATTATTGGGAGGAATAGTGCCCCATCATTGCTATCAACGGAAGGAATAGTGCCCCATCATTACTGTCAATGCGAGAAATAGTGCCCCATTACTGGTGTCAGTGGGAGGAATAATTCCCCATTGTTGGTGTAAGTGGAAGGAACTGTGCCCCACTATTGCTGTCAGTGGGGGGAGTAATGCCCCAAGGGTCAGATAAGAGCTAGCAAAGGGCCGCATCCGGCCCCTGGGCCACAGTTTGGAGACCACTTGTCTAGGGTAAATAGGTTGAGGATAATTGCTCCAGACATAAAGCTGCACTTACCCATTTGACCCTCAGTGCCACCTTCTGGCTGGTGCATTCTATACATATAATGAGCCTCTATGGAAATCCTTGTGTGTGGTCAGGCTTTAACCTTTCATCTACTTTCAACTAACAATTGGATGACGGTCTTGCTTTTAATGGTAGTAAGCAATGAGGTTGATTCACTTAGCAAGGTGATGTACAGGAAAGTTTAAAATTATTTGGAACTACAGCTTCATAAGACTCAAGTGAGCAAACGTGTCTTCACTCACTTTAATTCAGTTTAGCAAATCACACTACTTAAAGGCTGGGCTCTTTTATGTTGTTATAAGAAGGAGCCCTAATTAAGTAAGGAATTTTTAATATACTTAAAAATCAGGGTTTTTTTTTATTTTCGTTAGAATTGCAGTACTAGAGTATTGTACTATGGTAGTCATCAATTAATGCAGAAAGTTTGGAGTTTAGGTGATATCTTTTTTTAACTTTTTTAATACAACCCCTAAACAAATCTGGAGGTCTTGGGGAATTCTTATTAAAACTAATTCTTTGGGGGTCAATGGGAAAAAATGCCCTTTGCAGTGGTGGACAGTAGCTAGAATGCAACCCCTACAGACTAGTAGAAAGATCATTTGTGTTATGCTATTGGCTTTGTCAAATGGTGTTGGCCCTGGAACTAGGCAGGCACCATAAAATTGAAGGCCAATAAGCCACAGCTCAAGGAACCCCTGGGAACCTCTGGAGGAACCCTAAGGTTTAATGGAACCCTGGTTGAGAATGGCTGCTTCACTGGCTAACTTGTTAAAGATGCAAGCTTTCAGGAGGTCTCAGGTCCGTTCTTCAGGCTTTATGTAGAATTATATAAAATCTGAAAAATGGATTTACGTTATCTCAAAAGTTTACACTTTTAATAACCAGAGTAAGCCAATAAAAGGTATCACCTAAACTCCAAACTTTCTTTGTTAGAATCACATATGCTTGTTTTCCCTACAAACACTGTATTATACTAGAAGTATTTCATTGAATCCCCTAATGGAATTGATCCTTTTTTATACCTCATATTGTTCATACGTTTAATTTTAAACATATACATTATTTTATTATTTTATTTCCACTTTTGGTTATTGTCAAAAGCTTAAAAATATGAGAAATAAATAGGCAGTTAACAATCAATTTTTGGGCTTACATGTTATCCATGAGCATAACGCCTTTGTGATTTATATTGATGACAAGGAGTTTTAAGATTACAACTAAACAAAGGCTGGGGTTGCCCCCATAAAGCAACAGATGCCTTTTAGGTATCTGCTATTATCCTAGCTATCTATTCACTATGAGTACAAATGAACAGTGGGCATTCTGCAAATGTAGTCTCTCATCAATTGATATGTTTAAGCGGGAAGGTCCTAAAGAGGACCTGCCTCTCCAGGGGGCCATGCAGCCAACAAAAAGAGGTTGAACAACAATGCTTGAGGCAACAGATGGAGGGTGCAGGGGGGTCAAACACCCTTCACTGACCAGCTAAAGCCATTGACTCTGGGATTAGGGTTAGTTCATTGATGATGTTGTGTGGAGGAGACAAGGAAAATGACCTTCAATAAAAAAAGTTGCATAGTTGCAAACCATCATTGAAATGCCAGTTCTTTAGCTGTGCAGCTGAATCTCTTTTTAATGTTCCATTCTTTCTGTTAAGGCATATCCTTGAGCTTTTTCATATAGACAATAAACAAACATATACAGAGAACCAGTGTTTTAAAGGGATCTTGTTATCTAAAAGGAAGGCACACAAACAAAAACCAACTATTGGCAAAGGAGCATTCTGTGTGTGTGTATATATATATATATATATATATATATATCAAACTAAAATAGGGTGAGTGAGCGCAATCTCAGACTAGCAGCTAGCACAATGACATGACAAATGACAAAATAAAAGGTATGCAGCTCTAAATAATAAAGCAAACATCCGTATAACCAGAGTCTCTGTAAATTGATAAGACAATGTAAACCATCAATCAAACATAAATAGTCCCAAATGTGATAAACAGGTAAAGGTGAAAGATCGGCAATGCCACAGTGGTAATAAGTATATTTCAAATCCATTCAGGCTTGTGGAAGAATCCGGTAAATTAATGCGCTTACCACAAAGACATACAAACTGAGCGTTTGTATGTATATCGGTGGACATCAGGGCCTGGTCAGCAAACAGAACTGCATCCGGTCACCATGTAAGACCCCCAGGAATGGTGGGAAACACTCTCGAGGGTCATCTCAGGTTTCACTGGCAGGTCCAATGGCGTCCACTCCTAATTGTACTCCTCCAAATTGCTCCACCTTGATGGGGCGTAAATAACGAGCCAAGGGCAAAATAGTAATAATGGTGAAGCATGTCTTTTATTGGGTGAAAAGCAAATGGTATATTAGGGAACTCACATGAAGCAATGACCAGGTCTAACAGATAAGTTCCCTGGTGGCTAGTGGCTCCCTGGTGGTTTAATGGCATCAGTTGAGCAGATCCCCCTATATATATATAGTTTTTGAGTTTACATTTTCATAAAAAGTTGTTGCCTATTCAGAAATGCACGTGAATGCCCAGCTATACCTTAGTGAAAAGAATAGAATAGAAGATGCTATGTTTGACCCATAGCCACATTCTAGTTCCAATGAATAGCAGATGTAATCAAAAGCCATTTTCTGCAGCATCTTAGAGAAGAAGAAAAATTGGCACTGGAAACCAGAGGCTGTCATATTGGTTGAGGTATTTATATTGGTACTTGGACCAGGTGTCTAGATTCTGGTTTGGACCCTTATCCACTCCAGAGGATTTCCACAGTGTCCTTGGCTTGTAAATGAATGGATCTGAGATTAAATTCCCATACCAAGAACTGATTGTCCAGGTATAAACTTCAACTCCAACCATAGTAACCCCAAACCAAAATTGTGGATGCCACTCAGGCTGTAGAGAGCTCAATCAATAAAGCCAATCAATAAAACCAACCACTGTGAGTGTAGGCTAGGATGGAGCTCATCCCAGCTCCAGACAGCAATGTACAAGGAAAAAAAATGTCCATATGAGCCACACATCTCTGCAAACCACAGGTAAGAAAGTGTAACAGCATCAGCCCAGGCTCCAGCCTGGCTATGCCACTAACGCATATCACTCCACCACCACGATAAAGCTCCAGGGCGGAGTGATATGTGTTGGGGTGTGGCCTGGCTGGAGACCAGGCTGAGGCTGTTATATTTTCTTACCTGTGGTTTGCAGAGATGTTTGGACATTTTTTTCCCTGTACATTTCAACTCCAATCAGCTGCTGATGGACTCTGCGCTTGTAGACGTGTCCAGTCCAAAGCAAGCCATAGATAATAATAATAATGGTGGAAGGAAAGAAAATTGTATCATTATTATTATTATACAGTATTTATAAAGCGCCAATAGTTCACTCAGCGCTGTACATTACAAAGGAGGACAGAACACTTGACAGAACAATACCAATACAATGCAAAACATGAGGGGATCGAGGGCCCTGCTCTTTCGAGCTTACAATCTAGGAGGGAGGGGATGGTGGCATAGGAGGAGATGGCTGTGGGGGATGGAGTGGTAGGAAGAGTGGAGGAGGTCAGCAAGTTAGCAGGGGGTGGGGTAGGCTTCCCTGAAGAGATGGGTTTTCAGGGTGCGCCTAAAGGAGAGGAGAGTAGGTGATAATCTGATGGGTTGGGGCAGGGAGTTCCAGAGGATGGGTGACACCTTGGAGAAGTCCTGGAGGCGGGCATGGGAGGAGGAGACCAGGGAACTAGAGAGAAGGAGGTCTTGTGAGGAGCGGAGTGTGCGTGCTGGGCGGTACTTGGATATTAGGTCAGTGATGTAGTTCGGGGTAGTATGGTGGACAGCTTTGTACGTCAGTGTTAGGATTTTGAATTTGATCCGTTGCGCAATCGGAAGCCAGTGGAGGGATTGGCAGAGGGGGGTGGCGGAAACGGAGCCCAACCCCTCTCAACCCCCCACCTCACCCCCTCAGTCTCCGCCCGAATCACACACCCACTGAGCGACACATCAGACCGGATGCCACTCCACTTCCCCTAACCGAACCTCTCCAAAACCGAGTTTCTTGTCTTCCCCCCAGCCCATGCAGACTCCACCTCCGCAACACCGCCAAAATCTGCACGCTCCCAACCCCAGAAACCACCAAACAGCCCACCCACTCCCCCATCACACCACGACTCGACCACTGCAACCATGAGTCAGCATTGTCGAGGAATCCCTCCCGCAGCGCTATTGTGTTCTGCCTGCAGAACACTATGATTACTGCTGGCAGCTATAGGCTCCGTCAGAAATTGCAAGCAATAAATCCAAAAGGCTGGTTGTACTGAAGTCGATCGATGGATCAACTTTAGTACAACCAGTCTACCCATAGATGGATCAAATCTCTGCAGTTCCTCACTAAACAGGCTGAGATGCGATCCATCTATGGCCGGCATAAATACTTCGTGATTTCCTATTCTCCATTCTGTCCAGCTTATACAATTTTTTAACCCAGGTGAAGGAGGTTGAGCCTAACGCTGATGAACCCTGAAGAGTGTTGACCCTAACCCTGATGAAAGGCCCTCCATAACATGTTGGATCCTTCATTTATACCTGGACAATTAATTCTTGGTGTGGTGCTTTAATCTCAGATCCATTTTTCAAGCCACGAATCCATGATGCCCCTTTCTGGTCTTTGTCCTTTCATTGGTTTTATTTTTATTTATTTTTTTTATTTTAACCACTTATCGGTGTCTGACTTCCCCTATCATCTTATGTGGCCTGAATGAGCTTTAGCCTTGTCTTCTGATGCTGCATCTCCTTTTTTGGAATGGCGGATGTGCAGTCTTTCATTTCCACATACGCTACTGCTATAGGCACAGTCCAGTCTCTTTCCGATTGTACAGGGCATGTTACTTGATATGATTAATGGTGATTTTATTACCATATGCAGTTCAGGGTGCACATTTGTTTTCAAAATTTGCAAAAAAGTTTCTTATTTTTAAGTTTATTACTATGGTACTTGTCTTTTTTTCTCCTTAAAAAAGACAAAGGGGACCTCATAGAGGGGACATTAATTCATCATCTTTTGATCTATAAAATCCCTTCCCCCACAAAGAGAAAAATGGGCAGGGAAATGATCAGCATTTGAATGGTAAATAGTATATATGTGTAGCAATGCTATGAATAACCAAGCATATGATATTCTGTTTTGTACCTCCTTATCATTTGGATCGTTGCCAGCCTGGAATATGGCTGTTGTTGTTGCATGAAACACATAACATACTCAGATTAATTGCACTAGTCATTTGTTGTGCTGTGGACCCCTGATAAGGAAGGAGGTGGGCATGCTAGCCTACATATAATAGGACCATCTGCCGCATCTCACATATGTTGCTATACTATGGCTTCAAAATCCCTTCATTGTGCTTATTTAACCATCAATTCATTTCATGTTTAAATATCAATTAGGGTAAAATGTAGCCCAGTTAATCCAGGTAGTAAGAATGGAATTATATGCGATAAATATCGCTAATAACGGCCTTTGTGGTTTGAGGGTGGGCGTAAGGAAAATAGCTAAATAAATAGTAGAAATGCATTTTGGAGGCTGTTTTATCTTCCAAATGGTTTGTAAGTTTGACCAGCCAGTCCTATGATTTATACTGTCCCCATAGACAACACACTCTGGGTGGAGATCTTGCTGTTCAATACTGTGTTAAACAACACAGCTTGGTCTCTGCCTATCACCCCGTCTGTGATTGGGTAATGAGGGAGTGGCAGGCTGATGATATTAGATCTTGCCTTTCTTCTTCTTTATTAGCTCATGTGTATGCAGCGCAAGCTAATTTGCTCAGAGCATCGACCTTCCCTTCTTCATTCTGAATTCTAATGGCCAAAGATGCTTCTCACCACAAAGGTGAAGCTAAGCATTAGGCTCCTTTCACACATGGTTGATTCCGCTCCGATCAGCAGGGGATCAGCTCACAGATCCCATGCTGATCAGAGCAGAGCAGGCGGATGACACAGAGCCCATTCTTCTATATGAGTGGCCAGGCATAAATGGACTCTGCTATGAGTTTACACCCAACTACCAGTTTTTATAAACTGCCTATATTCTAGTGAGAAGTCATATTTGCTGCTGCCCACCTCTGCCGTCCCTGATGCCGCGGCACAGTCCAAGACAGCCACGATAGGATAGCTTACAAAAAAGCATGACTGCCCCATCAAATTTGGGACAGTTGGCACCCTGCCTCAGTAGTCCTCTCAAGAGCCTTCCATCCTGATGCAAGTAGTAGGCTGTCTCCTGGGAGAAGTAGTGGAAATATAAAAATGTCTTGATGGGAGTGACATCAGGCACTGATGTTGGATGAGAAGGCCTTGCTTGCAGTCTCCGCTCTAATTCATCCCAAAGGTGTTCTATTGGGTTGAAGTCAGGACTCTGTGCAGGTCAGTCAAGTTTCTCCACCCCAAACTCGCTCATCCATGTCTTTATGGACCTTGCTTTGTGCACTGGTGTGCAGTCATGTTGGAACAGGAAGGATCCATCCCCAAACTCTTCCCACAGAGTTGGGAGTAAGAAAGTGTCCAAAATGTCTTGGTATGATGATGCCTTAAGAGTTCCCTTCACTGGAGCCCAAGGTTGGCCAAGCCCAACCCCTGAAAAACAACCCCACACCATAATTCCCCCTCCACCAAACTTTAAACTTGACACCATGCAGTCAGGCAAGTACCGTTCTCCTGGCAACCACCAACCCAGACACGTCCATTGGATTTCCAGACAGAGAAGCGTGATTGGTCACTCCAGAGAACACGTCCGCCCTGCTCTAGAGTCCAGTGGCAGCGTGCTTTACACCACTGCATCCGATGCTTTGCATTGCACTTGGTGATGTAAGGCTTGGATGCAGCTGCTGTGCCATGGAAACCCATTCTATGAAGCTCTCTACGCTCTGTTGTTGTGCTAATCTGAAGGCCACATGAAGTTTGGAGGTCTTTAGCTATTGACTCTGCAGACAGTTGGCGACTTCTGCAAACTGTGCATTTCAGCATGTGCTGAGCCCGCTCTGTCATTTTACATGGCCTACCACTTGTTGGCTGAGTTGCTGTTGTTCCCAGTTGCTTCCACTTTGTTATAACAGTTGACCGTGGAATGTTTAGTAGCAAGTAAATTTCATGGATGGACTTATTGCACAGGTGGCAACTTATCACGTGACCATATTTTGAATTCACTGAGCTCCTGAGAGCAACTCATTCTTTCACAAATATTTGTAGAAGCAGTCTGCATGCCTAGGTGATGATTTTATACACCTGTGGCTCTGGAGGTGATTGGAACACCTGAATCCAATGATTTGGAGGGCTGGCCCAATACTTTTGGCAATATAGTGTATATTGCATTGAACTTCTCACCATCACAGTGAAAGAGAAGTGCAGAAGTACTTAACCTATAGCAGAACTGGTCCCATCTCCCCGTTGAGTGATAATGCTAATGTGCACTAGGTGATTGGAGTGTGCCCAGGCACAGACGGCACACCCTGTGTGCACGCCTGCGCCTCCATGATTGAATGAGCTGGAATCCAGTAAGAGGGGCATTAGACAGGAAAACTGGGGAAGAGCTAGTTGAGGTTAGATGTTCTCCAACCAGTAAATGAGGTGGTCCAGCAGATTCTAATGCACACTGTAAGAAGCTTACAGTGTGCAGTGAAATCAGAGTATGCATTATCAGTACAGGAGAGGAGCCCGTACAACTGTGCAAGACTAAAGGTTAGGATGGAGTTCAGCTTTAAGCTTTCCAGTGTGATAATGGCAGCACAAAAGATCATAAGCAATAGTGAGACCCAATACCCATCAGAAACTGGAACATACAAGTGTACAATTTAATAAAGCTGAAATTTTTCCTCTCAAACTTTTTGCACCAAGACTCCCACGCTCCAAACCCATCACAACAAGTTTAAGATGTTGAAAGCCAATGATCCGTCCCCACACTTTGGAATGATAAGTTCTCTTCTGTCTTGCTCTCCTCCATGCCTTCAGCGATGTTCTTATATCATCAGATTTACTGGTTTGGTTTTGTTGCTTTTGGAATTGACACCGCTGCTGTGTTCACTGTGGTGGATATAATGGATGGTATCCAGAAAACTAATTTGTGTTATACCAAAGGGCAATGTAGGCGAAAATATGTTCCAAGGAACTGTTTATAAAGAACTCATCAAAGACCACAGGCATGCCAATGAGCTAACGTTCTTTGAAGGCATTGATGCCCAGTTAAAGACTTACTGCATATTTGTGCAGAAAAAAATAGAAATGGAATGTAACGTTCCTCATCTTCATTCAGTTGGGTTGATTTACTAAAGGAATGTAAGCTGTTCACCTAGCTAAGAAAATGCTCATTTAACTTAGTTTAGGCATAGCTGTGTTTACTTGAACTGGTCGTGTTTGGCGGTGGTACTGCCCGCTGAATGCATCAGATGGTTTCATTTTTATGTGGCTAAGAGATACAGCATTGCGACCATGGCATGTGTACATCCCTCTCCGGCCATCTCAATAGATCAAGGGGGTCAGGCTACCTGTCTTTACCACCCCCAGACAGCAAGGGGTTTATTTACTAAAGCTGGAGAGTCCAAAATCAGACTCCCTTCTGCATAGAAACCAATCAGCTTCTAACCTCAGCTTGTTCAATGAAGCTCTGACAATGAAACCTGGAAGCTGATTGGTTTCTATGCAGAAAGGAGTCTGATTTTGGACTCTCCAGCTTTAGTAAATAAACCCCCAAGTGTAATCTAGGCTTTGGGGGTTTATTTATTAAAAAAAAAAAATTGCTATACAATTGTCTCTAGCATTCGCACAGCTATCACAAATAATCACAGTCATTTGCAATTTAATATTTCAATATTGAATCATTGTATTATTAATTGTTAATTTCTTTATTAGTAACATTTTTTTAAATTTTACTGTTTAATAATTTAATATCTAATATGCAATTTAATATGTTCTTGTGATCGCCAGCTCCATCTAGTGGCCATAATGCAGTGATTTTTTTTTCTGATTGAGCTATTTCAGGAGAATACCACATTATGGTCACTAGATGGAGCTGCCAATCATAGGAAGCAAACCTGTTAAGCAAATTATGGGGAATATTCATAATAGCTGTGCTGATGCTTGAGCCAAAATTATACATATATATATATATATATATATATATATATATTATACAGTATTTAAAAAGCGCCAACAGTTCGCTCAGCGCTGTACATTACAATGGGAGACAATACATGAGACAGTACAATAACAATACAATGTGATACACGAGGGGTTCGAGGGCCCTGCTCCTTGGAGCTTACAATCTAGGAGGGAGGGGATAGTGGTACGGGAGGAAATATACACAGTCACCGGCCACTTTATCAGGTACACCTGTTCAATTGCTCGGTAGCACAAAATTGCTAATCAGCCAATCGCATGGCAGCAACTCAATGCATTTAGGCATTTAGACGTGGTGAAGACGGCTTGCTGAAGTTCAAACTGAGCATCAGAATGGAGAAAAAAGTGTAAGTGACTTTGGATGTGGCATGGTTTTTGGTGCCAGACAGGCTGGTCTGAGTATTTCAAAAACTGGGATTTTCATGCACAACCATCTCTAGGGTTTACAGAGAATGGCCCGAAAAAAGAGAAAATATCCAGTGAGTGGCAGTTGAGTGGATGAAAATGCCTTGTTGATGTCAGAGGCCAGATGAGAATGGGCAGATTGGTTCCAGATGTTAGAAGGGCAACAGTAACTCAAATAACCCCTCGTTACACCCAAGGTATGCAGAATACCATCTCTGAGTGTACAACATGTCGAGCTTTGAAGCAGATGGGCTGCAGCAGCAGAAGACCACACCAGGTGCCACTCCTGTCAGCTAAGAACATGAAATGGAAGCTACAATTCCCACAGGCTCACCAAAATTGGAAAATAGAAGACTGGAAAAACGGTACCTGGTCTATTGAGTCTTGATTTCCCTAGAGATGGTTGTGCGTGAAAATCCCAGTTTTTGAAATACTTAGACCAGCCCGTCTGGCACCAACAACCATGCCACATTCAAAGTCACTTAAATTCCCTTTCTTCCCTATTCTGATGCTCGGTTTGAACTTCAGCAAGTCGTCTGCACCACGTCAATATTTCTAAATGCATTGAGTTGCTGCCAGACCATCTTGATTGGCTGATTAGCAATTTGTGTTACCAAGCAATTGAACGGGTGTACCTATTAAAGAGGCCGGTGAGTGTATATATTTATTTAGATATATAAATTCTTAGTGCCTAAGGTGCCATTATCCTTTAACTCTCACCCGTTACATTAAGACATAGGATCAGTTTATTGTCAGCTGGAGTCTCTTGTTGGTGTCCATCTGTGACCCACAATGAATGTCTCTAAGTAGCTCCAGCTTTCTTCCCGCGGTGAAATGTTTGATTTAATCAATAAAAACAATATCCAGAGCTTACCTCATACTTGAACACCCACCATTGCCATCCTCCCTACTTAACATTCCTCTGCAGTCCTTCCAGCCTGATTTTACGCCGTTTTTCCAGGACCGGCACCCTCCGCACCATCTATAATGCTGGATAGTTTTATAGATCTTTCTAACAGCTGAATCTAAAAGTGTGTCGGGATTTTCTCAGGATCTGTTAATGGGGGGAAAAAAGCTTCATGACTGTCTTAAAGATTTTCATGTATAATTACCCGTGCAGCTCAATTTTACCGGCAAGGCCTCATTTATAGGCAATACGTACCTCGTATAATATATTCGACTCGGCAGTGCTTAGGCCGATCAGCAAATGAGCAAAGGCTGGAAATATATAGAAATGGATGTATAAGAAAATGAATCAAGGAATGCCTGGAGGAATGAACATATGACCTGTATTACAGACCAAGGGCCATTTTATATTATTTAGTTATCTTTATCTTCTGACTGTTGCAAATTAGCAGTTAAAAATAGAGGATGCGTGGCATATTTCTGTCTATTTTGAATGTAGTTAAAGCCTGACTTTAGTACTCAGGGATCTTACGGGAAGGATAGTGAAATCCCCTGCAATACAGAAGCAAGGGGAAGGTAAGTATATTTCTTAACTTTTTTCCCACAACAAAAAAAAATGTAACTATAATACAGCCATGTTTAGGCACTAAATGGTACAAATAAATGAGTGGATGCTTGCTTGTAACTCAAGGTCCACTATCACAGTACATTTACACATTGAATTACTTTACATTCGGTATCCGTGTTATTTTCCTGTAATTATTCCACAGATTTAATTGGGATTTCCAGTGACATTCTAATTTTTCAAACTAAATAAAAAACCCAGACTTCCTTTTTCAGACTTATTAACAAGCCGGCCATGCGCTTTACCAGTCAGAGGTCATCTTAAATTAAAATGTCTAAAATATGGGAACAGTTGTTAGTTAAGTAAAGTATGTGACGGGCATTAATCTATTAGAATGCAAGTCTGTGCATGCTGGAATTCGGTAATTACCGCATACAAGTAGGACCATCACCATCTGGCATATCAACAAAAATTTGGTCACTAATGAATTTGAAACTGGTGTCATGATGCATCCCATCTTTAATCTGAATTCTGTGTGCTGACTCTTTTTGCTTTTGTAAGGACCCGACTAGACCCGGCAAGTTGTATCCTGAAGAGGATACAGTTGTAGGTTTTCACCAGATTTAAATTATGATTTAATTTGAAACTACAGTTTTAGAAATGGTTATATTGAATATTTTATTTGTGTAATGCCTGCTCTGTTTTTTAAGGCTGAAGAACAGCAACAGATCAGTAAATGCACATTTATATAGCATTGCTTTGTGAAGAGCGATCCTTTCCTTTGGGTTAAATCATTTGACCAAATGGATAGGCTGGGTTAGGAGATCAGCACTGGAGGGAAGCCATAGCAGCAATGATTAAGTAAAGTATTTCAGCTTGTTAATTTTTCTGTATCCATCCCAGCAAGGCTGTTAAAATACACCATATTGCCAAAAGTATTGGGCCAGCCCTCCAAATCATTGGATTCAGGTGTTCCAATCACCTCCATGGCCACAAGTGTTTAAAATAATCACCTAGACATGCAGACTGCTTCTACAAACATTTGTGAAAGAATGGGTCGCTCTCAGGAGCTCAGTGACTCCAAGCGTGGTCCCGTGATAGGTTGCCACCTGTGCAATAAGTCCATCCGTGACATTTCCTGGCTACTAAATATTCTACAGTCAACTGTTAGTGGGATTATAACAAAGTGGAAGCAACTGGGAACAACAGAAACTCAGCCACCAAGTGGTATGCCACGTAAAATGACAGAGCGGGGTCAATGCATGCTGACACAGAAGTCGCCAACTGTTTGCAGAGTCAATAACTAAAGACCTCCAAACTTCACGTGGCCTTCAGATTAGCACAACAACAGTGTGTAGAGAGCTTCATGGAATGGGTTTCCATGGCCGAGCAGCTGCATCCAAGCCTTACATCACCAAGTCCACTGCAAAGCCTCGGATGCAGTGGTGTAAAGCACGCCGCCACTGGACTCTAGAGCAGTAGAGATGTGTTTTCTGGAGTGACCAATCACGCTTCTCTGTCTGGCAATCCAATGGACGTGTCTTGGTTTAGCGGTTGCCAGGAGAATTATATTTGCCTGACTGCATTGTGCCAAGTGTAAAGTTTGGTGGAGGGGGGATTATGGTGTGGGATTGTTTTTCAGGGAATGGGCTTGGCCCCCTAGTTCCAGTGAAGGGAACTCTTAAGGTGTCAGCATACCAAGACATTTTGGACAATTTAATGCTCCCAACTTTCTGGGAAAAAATTGGGGATGGTCCCTTCCTGTTCCAACATGACTGCACACCAGTGCACAAAGCAAGGTCCATAAAGACATGGATGAGCAAGTTTTAGGTGGAGGAACTTGACTGTCCTGCACAGAGTCCTGACCTCAACCCGATAGAATTGGGGATGAATTAAAGCGGAGACTGCGAGCCAGGCCTTGTCGTCCGACATCAGTGCCTGACCTGACAAATGTGCTTCTGGAAGAATGGTCAAACCTTCCCATAGACACCCTCCTAAACCTTGTGGACGGCCTTCCCAGAAGAGGTGAAGCTGTTATAGCTGCAAAGGACGGGGCCAACTCAATATTGAACCCTACGGACTAAGACTGGGGGGCCATTAAAGTTCATGTGCGTTAAAAGGCCGGCGTCCCAATACTTTTGGCAAAATAGTGTAACTTTACATTTAGGCCCTGTTCAGACTTTGTGCAGTGGGAATGAGCATTCCTGTTTGCGATTTTTAAAGCACAGTTTACGCACAGAAACGCGTGTTCTGCAACGCATTCAATTCACTGGTCTTGCTAAAAATAAGCTCCTGCTCCTTTTTGGGTGACAAGCTTAGTGAGATTTTTAAACTTGGGTCTTGCCGTGGTTGCCACGCGACAGAATTGCGCCGTGTTTGGGGTGCCATTAAAGAATATTTCCACCCAAATGCGCATGTTCTGCCATGATTTGGAATCACAGGCAGAATCAAGATCTGATCGGGGCCCTTCGGTTCTATTCTGTGCAATGCCATTTACCTGGCTCTGGGCAAGAGTCCCTTGTGCAATGCATCTCTGCCCTACTATGTAAGATGTTGCAATCAGAGTCAGGATGGTGGCGTTTCACAGCAGTGTATTCCTTCTACTGTCCCATTCTGTCCTGGAAACATTGGCTTTATCAGTACCAAGTCTACTGAACCTCATATCTGAAATCAAAGAATTCCTCCCTATTGAGTGGTTTTGTAGCTCAAAGCTCGAAGCTCAAAGACACTCAACAAGCAAAATCCCATTCATTTCAATGACCCCTGCTCATGCTGAGAAGTTAACAGAGGCCATTGAAATGAATAGGTCTTTGCTTGTTGAGCGTCTTCGGGCTTCGAGCTACAAAACGTTCAGGTGTGGATACAATCGGGAGGAAGTCTTTTATTTCAGATATGAGGTCCAGTAGGTTTGGTACTGATATAGGGGTTAAAGCATCTCCTACCAGTAGATGTAAATAAAACTTGGATAAACCTTATCTCAGTAGACCTCCTTTCTGTTTCCTTCAGTTCTTAAAAGGCCGGTATTCCTCCACCCACAAAGAGAGGAAACATGCTGTTAATTCATAATTCATTGTGTTCTTTATAGCCTTGGAATCGTACCACACAAGTCCCCGAAGAGGGTTATCTGTAAGAAAACTGTACGATGAGTTAAATACATTTTCCTTAACTGTGAACAGTGTCATGCACCCATGTTAAAGGGAACCCATCACAAAATAAAAAGTTAGCCACTGGTGACCTATTTATGAAAATACTAGTTGCCTGGCTCTTTTGCTGACATGCTGTTGCCAGTACTTCTTGAGGAACTAACCTGCATATGTAGTGAGCAACAATGGCTATCCGTTATATTATGAATGGGTTTGCACCACGCTTTACAGCTGAATTCAACAAAAATACACTTTCTGGCCACTTTGTTAGGTACACCTTGCTAGTACCAGGATGGACCTCCTTTTGCCTTCAGAACTGACTTAATTCTTCATGGCATAGATTCAACAAGGTGTTAGGATTGCTCAATTGGTACTAAGGCGCCCAAAGTGTGCCAAGAAAATATCCTTCATACCATTACACCACCACCACCAGCCTGAACCATTGATACAAGGCAGGATGGATCCATGCTTTCATATGGTTTACACCAAATTCTGACCCCACCCTCTGAATGTCGCAGCTGAAATCGAGACTCATCAGACCAGGCAACTTTTTCCTATTGTCCAATTTTGGTGAGCCTGTGGGAAGTGTAACCTCCGTTTCCTGTTCTTAGCTGACAGGAGTGGCACCCGGTGTGGTCTTCTGCTGTTGCAGCCCATCTGCTTCAAGGTTCGACATGTTGTTCATTCAGAGATGGTATTCTGCATACCTTGGTTGTAACAAGTGGTCATTTGAGTTACTGGTGCCTTTCCATCGTCTCAAACCAGTCTGCCCATTCTCCTCTGACATCAACAAGGCATTTTTGTCCACACAACTGCCACTCACTGGATAATTTCTCTTTTTCGGACCATTCTCTGTAAACCCTAGAGATGGTTGTGCGTGAAAATCCCAGTAGATCAGCAGTTTTTGAAATACTCAGACCAGCCCGTCTGGCACCAACAACCATGCCACGTTCAAAGTCACTTGAATCCCCTTTCTTCCCATTCTGCTGCTCAGTTTGAACTTCAGCAAGTCGTCTTCACCACGGCTTGATTCCTAAATACATTGAGTTACTGCCATATGATTGGCTGATTAGCAATTTGTGTTACCAAGTAATTGAACAGATGTACCTAATAAAGTTGCCGGTGAGTGTACATTATCATATCAATACAAAAGTCATTCTCATTCTTACTTGAATCTAGATGACCATAGTGCATTTCTTCCAGATCTCTACATCATTCCTGCATGAAACAACGTTTCACTGTAATAAAGACTGGTGACTTCTGCTCTCTCTTCATGTGCAGAGTAGCTAGTCTTGTCTCTGCCCCCTCCTGTAGTTTTCTACAGGCAGCCCGTAGAGGGTGGAGCCTTCTGAGCCCCTCTCACAGCTCTGCTCTGTGCATAGGCTATGTACAGCACAGTGATGATATCACTGCTCCTTTAAAATATATTTAAATATCTAAGTTTGCAAGGGCATTTAGTACACATAAAGTGGTATTGTTCTTTTCTACTTTTATGTATTATTTCTGAGTTGTAATGAACTGCATCAGGTTATTACTGTTCTGTAGTATGCTGACATCTAGTGGTGATTTTGGCCCACTACAACTAGTCTACTATATGATTTGGCTTCTCCATCTGTCTTACCCTTCTGTTTGGTGCTAGTTAGTTCAGTCCTAGCTAAACCTTCTCTTTTCCGTCCATGTTTTCTCACTCAGTGTCTACTAAGACAGGGCTTAGGGGAGTTATTGTCTTCTTACACTTCAAAGACTGGAAAAACATCCTCTGTACCGCATTTAGCTGAAACAAAATTGCATTGGATTCAACTTCTGTGTCTTACTGAAGAGTTAAGCTGTCTGTGGATGCTGCCAAGTCAGCAGGTGACTGCTGTCTGGACTGGGTTTAAGGAGTTATGTCAATGCAGCAACATCACAGTATGTCCAAGCAGCATTTGCAACAGAACATGCTTTATATAATTTGTGGCTGGTAAGGAACATGTTTAGATAAATATTTTGTGTCTGGAATTTAGCAACTGGAAATGTATTCTTTTTTTTTTTAACAGATCTTACCACAGCACACACGATTCACACATGTGCACTGCAGTGTGCAACAACATAAGCGCATTATTCTGCGCTGCCTGAAGTGCGTTGGAGTGCCATAACACATAGTAACACTACATTTAGCGCGCTGGTGTAACGCAGGTCAAAGCACACATTTTGCCACATGTTTGTTTTTGGTAAGTTTGATGCTAAACGATGAGGTGCCACCTTCCATACAGAAGGAAAGTGAATGATTAAACAAAGTCTGTGACTTTTCTGAACACCCAGGCTGAATTCAGCCGGAAGAAAAATTGTAGACTGTTACTACAAACATCATCACCTTCTTTCTGAGCCCCCCCCCCCCACCCCACACTGCTGACTTCACTATCAGGTGCAGCCATGCAGAACCGGCAATGCTTTTAAAGTAAGTAGCTTGCGAGTGAATCCAATTAAAGTCCACTATTTCTGAAATTGTCCTAATTAAGTGCCCTCTCGCCAGTCATTCAGAAAATCCTCGGAAATATAATTTCACCTAAGAAGGTATGAAATAAAATGCTGCTGAAAAAAAGAGAAAACACCAAAACAACAGAGTGCGGTTAAAAAATAATTATAAAAAGGAAATATTTTTGTTCATATATTTAATCAGATCTAGAATGTTCCTTCACATTTTTTTTTATCAGAATTTAAGTAAAAATCTATATAAATTCATGTAACTTAACATGTTTCTTGATATTTATCTCTATCGAAAAAATGAATCTGCTGCAAGGTCTCTCTCACATGGGTGGCCAGGGGGTGATTAAAGAGGCAGTTGAGCATCATTTTTATTGTCCCCGACCACCCACCTAAAGCTAGAGGGGGGTGTTCATGCGCGATGGCTGTGAAGGTTTGGGCCATAGGCATGGCAAATTCTACATACAGTAGCATGTTGAGCTGACAGGCAGCTGTCAGACTCGGCCATCCAAGTCAATAGGTACCATTCCACATCCACAAGTCAAGCACTTAGTCCCACTGTAAATTGCCATTTGGCAAAAAAAAAAAAAAAAAAAACAACAACTGCTGAGACACACTCTGAAAAATGATCCACCACGGATAATTTTTTAGAGCAAGTGTGGACTTTGCCTAGTAGTGCATTAAAAAAAACCGGCACCGCACCACAATTAACACATTATATACTAAGGTGGCAACAATGCTAAAGTGCAGTGACTTTGTACTGCTTTACATGTACCCCAAGATTAAATTAGGTTTCTTCCTCTAAAGACCCACCCCTGATATTCAACTGTCAAATGTCAAAGTCTCTAGCTGCAACTAAAGTTCAGGCATTAGACCGATAAATGGATCAGGGATTAGCACAGAAAGGGCTTAACTATAAACCAAGGCCCCATGCATAGACTGGGCCTAGGATCTACATGGGCTTCACCAGGGACAGGGATCAACTTTATAGTGAAACCTGCACCTAGACTATGCACATTAAAGTATTGACATATTCTGAAAAACCATTAAAACAAGCCTTCATTTATCTATGTAGCTATGGGCATTGTGGAGAGATTCATTATCAAAATTCACAACTCTGAAATAACAGTGTCTTCTCCATTTACTTTTTGGGGAAGACCGAGATTGGCAGCCTGCCAGGTGCTTTGTAAACTGTTAGAAACCAACTTTAGCTCCGGTTCACACTGGATCAGACTTTGAAATAGAGCAACTTCACTTGAAGTCTCACGATTTCAAAGTCACATGTCAGTGCAACTTCAGGAGCGAATTGGCAGGCAAAAAATAATACAAGAACTATTTTCAAAATAAGAGTCAAAGTCGCACTGATTTGAAGGGTTCCATTGTCAACAATAGGGGGTAACTTTTCATGCGATTTTAAGCTGTCTAATCGCATGAAAAGTCACACTGGTGTGAACCAGGGGTTAGAGTAGCTGCAATCTTTGAGAATAAATTACTTAAGATTACATGCAGCTAGAGGGGTCAAACATGAATTATTTTAAAGTTCTTTTATTGCTAGTTACGAAATTGTAAATACTCGCATGTCTATAGTCTGGGCACAGATGCACTTTAGGACTGACACAGGCACTTAGAGGCACCACAAGGTGCCTGAACTTCAGCACTGTTGCTATCTGAATAAAACTTGTAGACCAGATCTGGTTAATAGATTTGTTCAGAAGCACTCAATGGAGAATATGGGGATTTTACCACCAGCAGGCAGCTGGATTACGCCTGGAAATTAACTAGTTACTTTTCTCCTGAATTTATTCACACGCTTAATTTACCAGCAGCACCATGCCATGTTTCCCAGCCTCCATTAACAATCAGTTGACAGTCGTGGAATTTGGAAATTACGCATAGTTTGATCTATTGCGTAAATTAGTCGAACAAAGTGGTGTGCTGCGTCTTCATTAAAAGCAGAAAAAGTAATCATGGAATCGCTTTCCTTTCTGTCGTGCTGTTGATATAAAAAATGATTGTTCAATACAGACTCTATTTTGAGATGCTCATCAAATTCCAAGAAAAGATTGTTCCTGCTCATCGGGAATGCCATGACCAAGATAACCCATTGGATGCCCTAACACCCAGTGTGAAATTGCATGTCATCCATTTTATGAATGTATGTCCTAGTCACAAACCACATAATGTTTGTTGTGCCAATGGTCCACCAGTACTGTTTCATTGGTGGATCTCTTAACAGCACCTTCACAAAGGTGGAGCAATAGCTGCTGGTACGAGGATCTCACTGTGTCATTCAGAAGCGGAACCATTACATTGTGGCATTAAGAATCCCATTGTGAGTGGCAAACTCCCATTCTGTCATCTCTGCACCCACTTGGCTTGAATCTGTCTTACATCTGATCCAAAGGTTGTCCGTAAAATACTCAATAATTTAGACCTTTGTATAAAAAGTAGTTTTGCTCATAGTCCCTCTTTCTTAGCCGATGCCCAAGACATTGTTTCCAAGGTTCCTCTAACACAGCCTTTTCAACCAGGGTTCCTTGGAACCCTAAAATTTCTCCAAGGGTTCCTAGAGTTTCTTTGAGCAGAGAACAATTTTTGCCTCTCAAATAAGTAATCACTTAAACCAATGATCTTGAAGCTATTTATAACAGTGGATTCTTCCCACTTACCACAAAAATAAGAAGCAGTCTTCTACGTAATCATCATTTTAATGCACCATGAGCCGTAGATACAATAGTTCCCCATGACTGGAAAGTTTTTTTTAACAGTTCCTCCATGTTAAAAAAATGGTTGAGAATGGATGCCCTAAGTCATGCTTCTGTGCTATGAATACCAGCAAGTGCAGCCCTCTATCTGGTAACTACATTGTGTTGAGGTGACATGGCACCACCATATTTGCCCTCCTACAATTCAAAGGTAGTATTGCTGCAAAGGAGCACAGGATTTTTATTTTCAAGATCAACTTTTGAAATGTAAAAAAAAATAAAAATTTGATTATGCCATCACTGACACATCCTTGTAGAGAAGGACACATTGGGGTCTTAAGGTGCCCAGAGTTTAGCTTTAACAAATGTATATAATTACCAGGTTAAAGGAAATCTATAGACTTTTTAAGGTTTTATGAGGTTGGCAGTTGACAGGCAAGAGTGATTTTTCATTTGTGCACAATCTAACCAGCCCCAGGGCATGCTGTCTACAGAACACTCCATGGGAAGGTCAGCTCCCGGCCACCTGAACAGGTGTATGTCAGTGGAAGGGGAAGGGTTGAAGGGCCGCGAGCAGAAGGCCTACAGCTCATATTACAGGAAAAAAAGGGTCAATTTAGGTTTTCTAACATTTTCAACTGGCAGCAGCTGATAAGCCATGGGATTGTGATCTTATTGCATTAGAACTAGCCGGATAGTGTTGTTATCTTGTAATTGTTGGTTCCTTTGGATATGTGTCAGGGCTGCCAGGTATGACCAGAGGTGTGTGACTGAAGCAGGGAAACGCAGACTTCAGATATGTGATTAACAATGTAATTTATTAACACTAACAATACAAACATAAACGCAGTGCAATACTAAACATAATACAGTGCAAACAAACCCAACCAACCACCCACAGATAACAGTACATACAAGCAAGCGTCGTCAGGCAGGCCGAGTCAATATCAATTGGGCAGGTAGGTACAGGGGGAGCAAGCGGAGAATGGTCGGGGTCACAAGCCAGGGATCAGAACAGGTAGCAAGCAGCGTAGTACAGAGGGTAAGGCAGAGGGATGGTCAGGGTCACAAGCCAGGGATCAGAACAGGTAGCAAAGGAACAGAAACAAGATGCAGGACAGATACAGGGCCCAGGACAAACACAACACCAAGGCAGAGTCTGTGGGTCTGGCCATCCCTTAAATACCCCAGCATCATCAGTTCCAGGTGTTAGCTGGCTGAAAGGTTGAGTCTCTGATTGCTGGGAGCACCCGCTGGCCAGCCCTGGTACTGCAGATCAAAAGGCAGGTGAGTCCCACCATTGCTGGCCAGTCCATTCCTAACAATATGTATATGATACTGTATATGTCAATAATTAGTTGTAAAAAAATCTTATCAGTCTAATGGTTTAAAAAGCTGTTTATAGTTTGCAAATAAACATCAACAGAAGAAATATTTCCTCAGTATATATTGGGGCTGCACTTACCGCCTAGTAGCATTACACAATGGCTGCTTCTTTCTCAATGCAAGTCATGGTAGTATGTTATTTCTGAGCAAGGTGACTTTCCACTTGACCATTCGGTGTGACACCAAAAAATGACCAGTAATTTACCACACAAAAGTTAAAGTACGTAGAGAGATTCTTCAGATGATTATACCCTTAGGTCTGTAGCAAACCCCAGTGTAGAGAAGGCACCCTCTTGATGCCATAACTCACCTTCTCTACTTTCTTCTGCTTTCACCCAAGAATACCTTCTCTCTCTCAGGAACTCTACTGGAGAGATCTCAAGGATAAGGTCCCAGGTCTGCACACTTGCTATGCCCACTTTAAATGTCAACCACTCATTATAATAAAATTTAATTCATTATACTATATATTATTGAGAATATAACGAGATTTGTTGGAACATGCAAAGGTAAGCAGGAACATTCAAAACTTTCAAGTGGCCAGAAATAGTGTTGGGAACTACAGCAAGAGAATGTCATTGTTGGACCATCCAGTACAAATAGGGAGCCAGGGGTTGACTTAAAGTGTATTTCCACTTTTGCAGACAAATTGGGATAACACCTAGTCTATATCTGTTACATGTCATAACTCAACCAATTGGCAGCAGCTGCTAATTAACAAAAGTTTTCCAGCATGTCCATACGATTGTAGTCAAGCAGGGACAGCCACACATCGGTCCCTGCTGAACAAGCCCAATTTCAGTCTGTGGCCAACTTTAGCCCCCCTAGGCTCCATCTATAACTAAAATCTAGATCTGAGCCCTCCGTCATTGCAGGTCATGCGCCCCCCAGTCTGGGGCACCACCTCTTTTATGTATACTTTGCTCTGCACAGTATGTTCTAACTGCTTATATATGGCAATCTTACACACAATCTGAGAATTCTTCACACATTGCTATGACCTTTACACCAGACTCAATTATCTCATTTATCAGATCAAACAACCAACAGGACACATATGTATCATTAATTTTTACAGCACATCGCTGATCTCTCTACCAAATGTTTGAGGGTGGTTTAGGGCTCTTCTAGCTGCTTTATACGTGAAATGAATTCCTAACGGTACACGCAAGGAGAAAAATCCATTCTCATTATAACTTTTATTTGTACTAAATAATTCTCTAACAACTTTTTATTGATCATACAGTTCTAGGAACAAAACGAGGATTAGCTGGTATTTGGGGGCTGGCACATGCTGCCGCTGCTGCGATTGTACTCATCTATTAACTCACAGTGTACTGGAATGTATCTGGCTCATTGCAATCATTTACTCGATTTAGGAACTGAGTGTTAAAGGGAACCTGTCACTTCACCCCAATAGCCTACACCATCTCATAAGACCTTTATATCAATGGCCAACATAGAGGTACCCACATTGGACTCATGCATTGGTGGCGATGAGGATGCACCCAGGATTTAGGTGCAAAGAAGATAAAATTGGTAAAATATAAAAGTACAGATTTCTAGGGATACCTACTGAGATAAATTAGAAAAAGTGACAAGTTCACTTGAATAAATTTACCAAATTTATTTTGAGATCCTCCTCAAAATAAGTTGCTAGTAATACAAAACACAGATTAAAGTGAACCTATCAAAACTGGCTTTCATGTTACAGGGACTCATGCATTGGTGGTGATGAGGATGCACCCAGGATTTAGGTGCAAAGAAGATAAAATTGGTAAAATATAAAAGTACAGATTTCTAGGGATACCTACTGAGATAAATTAGAAAAAGTGACAAGTTCACTTGAATAAATTTACCTAATTTATTTTGAGATCCTCCTCAAAATAAGTTGCTAGTAATACAAAACACAGATTAAAGTGAACCTATCAAAACTGGCTTTCATGTTACAGGGGGAGGAGTTTCTAGTGCTGATGTCACAACGCTGCGCAATCCCAGGTCGGCAGCGGCAATACAGTTTACATTGTTTAATTGGATTGTTTTTACCTATGCAATGATTTTAATAAATACTACACTATTGGAGATTAATTTGCTCCTGGTGAGTCTTATTTTGTCCCAGCCCAACTCTACCAAGAGGTACCTGTGGATGCAGCTGTTGGGCAACAACGTATACACATTGGGCTTCTGTTATAACACATGGGTGCTTAAGCTGTTGTAATAGCAGTCATCGGTTCCGGTGAGTCTTGAATTCATGGGGAGGTGGTGGTAGACCTCTGGATTCTTCATAGGAAGAAGGATCACTATTCTTATGGTGGTGAATTGATCTTTTCAAGTTTTCTCACTTGGACTTTATACTTTGTGGACTGTTTTTTCACATTGCCTTTAATTTTTTTAACTTTTTTGGATCACACTTCTGTTTATACATAAATATTTCACTTTTTAATCTTTTACACATCGATATAGGTTTGTTATACTACCAGTTGGTGAGAGATGCCTTATATTTTTTGATACGGGCACAGCTATATTTTTTTAATTTGCTATCAAAAAAATTGTTAATGTTGTTTGAATATGTAACACTTTCAGTTATTACCAGTACTTCCCTGACAATTCCTTCATGTCATAAATGTCACCATATTTGTGCAGACACCATCTGCAGAGATCACACTACTCCCCTGACAATGCCTTCATGTCATAGATGGCACCATTTTCATTTAGGCATCCTCTATGGTTATTATCTACTTCTTGGACTGAAATGCATAATCATGTAAATTCAATTCTTAGCTGTGTTCACACATATCTAACACAGATCAGCCCCTGTTGCAACCACTTATCTTGTGACTAGCTACCAAGCTACAATCAGGGATGAGCTCAGGCATGTTTGGACACAAATCTGAACCCACCTGAGCTATCCACCCAGGAGGCTGTCAAAGCTAACAGCAAATCATAGGTGGCAGAGGCATTTCCTGCCCCACAGCCACAGTTATGCAAAGGGCATGTATACTTCCAGCTGCAAGGTTAGGATTACCTTCACCACCTATGATTAGCTGTCCACTTTGACATTTTCCAAGTTGCATAGCTAAGACGGATTCCGGCTCATGTCTAAACCTGAAATATAAGAATGGGGAAAAAGCGGGGAATATAGGGAAGCTGGAGAGTCCACGAGAATTTAATAGTGAGGTGCCTCCAGAACAATCTGGAAGGGTGCTACCTAAAGCAAAAAAGAGAAAGCCCTTCATACCTAATACGTATGTTTTTCAGGTTTCAGTGGTTCATTACATTGTTCATGTATTGAAGTTGTGTTCTATTGCAGTTTGTAACTATTCCTAGGTATACCTCTTGCTACTAGGTGTGATTGGGGATGGGACTTTTGATCTAGAGGGGTCTGGGGGGTAGGGGGACAATAGTGGGCTAGTGTCTTATCTCAGCTCCCTTCTTTCTCTTCTAGGGAGGGGGGTGGCTAGCTGGGTGGGTTTGGGAGGGTCATTGGGGTACCTTGGGAGGTGTTCCCGGGGATCTGTTTTTGTTTTGTTTGTTTTTTTAGGCAGTTGGAGGGTTGTTGAGGGTGGTTGGGGTTTTTGGGAGGTTATTGTGGGTGTTTGTGCTGGGGGGGTGATTGGGTTCTCATCGGGAGGTGCGGGTGTGGAATGCACACAAGGGACACTTTTTGTACCATCAGTGAGTGTCCTTTGTGGGAGGTTCCCTCCATGCTGGGGATGGGGGGTCCTGATGATTGGGAATGAGTACCAGGCCCTTGATGCAATGTGTTTTTACTTTGTATGTTTTCTATGAATAAATACGTTTTGAGGTTAGCCTTTTAGGTGTGCAGCCTATTTTCTTTTTTCCTTGGTTTTTGTATCATGTCTAAACCTGCCTGAGCTCATCCCTAGCTGCAATGTTGCAATCACTCTTAGACTAAGTAAATGCTTCCTCTTGCCTGCAGAAGACTGAAGGCATTAATGGCAGCCTAGTCTTGTACTGCTCAGACAGATCATGGTTCTGCCATGGTGTTCTGTCTGAGCAGTCACCCAAAAAAAAAAGTTTCTTGTGGATGATACCAGAGGAGTGTGACCCAACTTTTCAGCTGGCATAGAATTGTATTATTCTCATAATAATTATAAGCAGATCCCACTCCCCCTTACATCAGATTTCAAGAGCCTCCCACCATCAGAAGTCAAGAGTCCCCATCCTCCTTTACATCACAGTGAACCTCCCTTACCTTATGCTGCTGGCGGGAGGAAGTTGGGCCTGGAGCTGGGAACCAGAAAGTTCAGGGTCTGGAGGCAGAGAGGAAGGCTGGAGTCAGCTGTCAGAGTCTGCTGGGGAAGTGGAGATGAGGAGGTGTTGCGGTTGCACAGAGAGGTACAGGATCTGTTAGGGGAGTTCTGTCCTCCTCTATGCTGCTGACTGCTGTGACAGTGGGGAAGGGTGTAGAGACAAGCCTCTCCACTGCTGCATGGAGATCCAAAGGATCTGTAGGATGAGTTCTCTCCTCCTTTCTGCAGCCAACTGCCTAGAAAAGATGGGGGTGGAAACAAGGGGGTGCTGCAGCTGCAGGGGAGATGTGCCAGGGCCACATGAAATGGCCTGGCGGGCCACGTGAAATGGCCTGGCAGGCCACAATCGGCCCGAAGACCTTGTGTTTGACACATGATATAAAGGCTGATTAGACATACATGATTCCTTGAAATTGCTTGTGAAGTCTGTAATTTTTATTTTTACCACAAAGGTGCAGTTGTTCTTTAAATTTGCTTTACCCAAGAAATCAGCTCCGACACTGATGTCTTCATTTTCTAAGTCTGTTAGATCTGTTTAATGGGAGAGTCTCCTTTATCTCAAAGGTCACAAAGATAATTAGGACAATGATAATGTCCTGCAGTGTGATCAATATGTACTGGACAGGTGGGGAGACAATGGAGCTGGGATGATTACAGGTTTTCAGGAAAGCTTTGTTTACCATGTGGAAACCCTTGGGATCTTCATAATGTCTGAAACAGAATACGTAGAAAGAGCGCTTTCCCAGTGAAAGCTCTCATCTTTGCATGATGCAGATACAGCTGGCCCTAGGTATTAGACGACAGCCAAGCAGTTTAAAATCCGACAGCTAAACGTTTTCTTTTACAGCACTATACCAACCGTTTAATTGGTGACATGTCTAGAGAAGAAGTTCTTCTTGCTGTGAATATCTGCCTCAACAATGTAAGGGTCAGTGTACAGGGAGCTGATACTTCCATTGTACAAATATACCCAGCAGGTTATTCATTTAAGCAGCCCATAGATTATGCAATTTTCTTTCCTTCTACCATGGGTGAAGGAAAAGAAAATTGCTCAATTCCCCCATCAACACACTGAGTTTTGAAGGGGGAATCCTTCCTGCAGCACTATTGTGTTCTGCTGGTGGGGAGCTCTTTCTGTTGGCAGAACAAAATGATCACTATTGGTGGCTGTAGCCACCAGCGGTGATCACATGACAAAAATCTGACAGGCTGGTTGTGCTGAAGTCATTTGATGGATTGATTTCAGTATAACCAGCCTTCCCATAGATGGATTGAATATCTGCTGGTCCCTACTGAACCAGTTAAGACTAGATCCATCCATGGCCAGCTTTAGCTTCTTACATCTCAGCTGGACTATGCAGTCTGTGTACAATTGGGGAAATTGTCCTTGCACTCTAAGCCATTTGTACCAGAAAAGTGTCCTCATTGGAAGATTTCCACTTCTTATTCTGGGCACAACTCTAAAGTTTGGATTTCCCCCATTGATAATGGTCATCATTACAGATAGAGAAGTAAATCTCCCTTATGGGGGCATTAACAACTTGATAGAGGGTTGGTTTAAACTTTCCCCACTGTAGTCAAAATAAACTTGCATTTTAAGAAGGAAATCGCCAATGGCAGCCTCTATACCAGCCATTCTCAACCAGGGTTCTGTGGAATCCTAGGGTTCTTCCAGTAGTTTCTAGGAGTTCATTGAACTATGGCTGATTGGCTTCCCTTCTGAAGTAATTCTGGGTTCAACACCACTTGGCAGAGCCAGAAGCATGATACCAGAGTTTTTTTGTGTGTAAGGGTGGCATTCAGACCCCTACTGTAAGAGGGCCATTTTCCCCATTAACCACCAAAGAAATGGTTTTAACAAGGACCTAGGAATAATTTCAAGGGTTCCTCTTGGGTAATAAAGGTTGAGAAAGGCTGCTCTACACTCTCTTAGCACAGGTTCTTCGAGAAATAACAGCACTCCATATCTGTTTAGTATACATTTGGTGCATGTCGTATTAAAATGAACGACAACTGGGAATTCTGCCCACAGATTCCTTCACACAGGTGTCGAATCTTTTTTTTTTTTTTTTAGGCAAATCCAAATTGAGGAACTTGTTATCTATGACCTCTATATCTGAAGCTGTGACATTTTATGGATGAAATAATTATAAGCCGCATGAATTAATTATAGGTGAATTTATGAAGGTCATTCGTAGTCACAGCTGCTGATTAGAACAGCTTACTGGAACTAGTAGAAGAGGACTCTAGGGAGGAGTTAAAGAGTCTTTCTGTCTTCTCATCTGTGTAACCAATTACGGGCGGGATCGAGTTATACCGCAACAGCTGGCATTCAGTCCAGAGTGGCGTTTACAATGTTACAGACACCCATTTAAAGACGGAGCTATTTGTATCATATCAATGTCTCTGATAAATGCTAGCCATTGAGGATATGCTTGGATATTGGAATATTATTTTTTTAAATTATTGATCTTTATAAAAAATGTTTAGAAATAATAATACAAAGAGTTGCATCAACTGCACCACCAGGTGAGATCACGATGCAAAATACAAAGAAGAGAATGAACTATGGCAGAAGATGAAACAACATAAAATGTTGGGCAACATAGTTAGAAGAAAACATATATAAACAATGGTAGAAAATTTGACATTGAGGTCTACACCTACAAAGGTATAAAAATCAACGAGGATATTGGTTTCCAAACTGCGGCCCAGGGGCCAGATGTGACCCTTTGCCTGCCTTTATATGGTCCTTGGGGCACTATTCCATCTGCTGACACCAACAATAGGGCATTCTTCCTGTCACTGAAAGTAACAATGGTATACTATTTTGCCCATGGATACTAATGATAGGGCACAATTCCTCCCAATGACACCAATGATGGGGCACAGTTACTTCCGTTGATACCAATTATGGGACACTATTCTCCCCAATGACACCAAAGATGGGGTATTATTTACTCTCACTGGCCACAGTCTGGCCTTCCTACAGTTTGAAGGACAGTAAACTGGCTCTTTATTTAGAAAGCCTGGGGACCCCTGAACTAGAAAACAAGGGGGGAAAGGCTGGACAAAAATATGATCAGGTCAAGAGGGAAATGACGATAAAGGAAAAAGAACCGTAATAAAAATTAAATCAAAGGTACATCCAAAGGGAAAGCTAATTACGGTTTGTACATTAGAATCTGGTACAAGGAAATTAAATCAATCTGAAAAAACTAAATGAGCAAATCAATTAACTGATGTGGTAAAGTAAAGGGATCAGAGCATCGATCTGGAATCTTTTAGCTAGCAATCCCATTTTTTACTGAATTTGTGCCAATCATCATGAATAAGAGCAAACATGCTGTCAAAAGTGAAATGTATTTTGAGAGTGTTCACCACTGAGGAAAGGGTGGGAGCTTCCTTATGTTTCCAAGCTCTACCAAGTGACAATCTTGCAGATATTAATCTATGCTATGGTTTTTCAAGCAAGGTGCTGCGGCATCCTGGGGTGCTGCAAAGAGTTCCCAGACATATATAATGACATATAGCTCTATACAGTCAGATCATGAAAGGGTTACTCTGTTATTGTCTGTGTACATAGAGGAGGGAGAGAGCACACCCTGCACCTCCTCCTGGCTCTCTCCTGCTCTACGCTGTTATCTGTACTCTTTCCTGCAAAATTGAAAGCTGTGCAAGCCGCCTGCACCCTGCCAACCGATGACGTCATCAGTTGCTAAGGACAGCTTTCAGTTTTGCAGAAAAGAGTTTAGAGGAGTAGAGAGCTGAGAGGAGGTACCGGGTGTGCTCTCTTCCTATTTTCTGTTCACAGACATTAACAAATTAACAGCAACCCTCATGATGTGACTGTAAAGGGCTTGACCACCCCCTGCCCCCCTCATCTACTCTACAGGCTGCTCATGTCCCATGGGTGGGGGCAGTAATCTAAACCTGCACAGTCCTGCACAAATCCCCCTTCCCTGCAGGGGATTTGTGCTAGCAAGGGGGATTGGGGGCGAGGGGGATTTACAACATGCAGACCACTTAACGCTGCCTTACAAACTACATGTTAGTGACCAAACATTTTCCCACACCACACAAAAATGGACTTCCTTTTACAGATGGTTGGTGGTACCATTACTTCTTAGTGTATGTATGTCTGCACCCACTAAAACGCATGGTACCTCAGTTTTAAAAATCATACCAGCACCTTTTTTGCATGTTTCATGAGCATAAAGCAACCTATTAAAAAACGCAATACAAGGAAACACACAAAAAAGTGCTCACGCTCAGACACACCTTCTTGTGCGAAGGAGCCCACAGACTGGTGTGCCCCAGGATTGTGGGCAATTCTAAAGGGTGCCTTGACTGAAAAAAAAGGTTGAAAACCACTGATTTATGCAACAGAAAGTACCTGGTTTGGAGAGGCCAAAGTTCAATCTCCATGCTAAATAAGGCCAAAACTGGGTCTGGAGAGCAGCGAATGCGGGTCATGGAGAAAATATGGAAAGGAAAATGTCTTTCTATTGTATTTTTTTTGTTTGCTTACTGGGGCTTGCAGGGGCGGACTGACCATTTGGAAACTCGGGCACTGCCCAAGGGCCCGGGGTCAGTAGGGGGCCCCATGAGATGCCCCTGGTACCTTTTTCTAGGCTTTTTTGAGTTTGGGCAAGGACACAGGGGCCCCATGATCCCCTATTGAGTTGTCAGTCCGCCCCTGGGGGCTTGTGTAAAAATATGACATGTTCATTGGGGTAACTTTAGCCATAGTTAACCACATAATCAGTGGTCGGACATGCTTAATAGAGGAAGAGAAAAGTTTCTCTAGGTTGGCTGTTTTTAGTTGTGGGGTATGGGATCCAAATTATGGGGTACAGGACTAAATCTCAGAAAGATTTAAAAATAAATGGAAATGCCTGATTCTAGCTTCAACCACTGTCCGCTGACTTTTACGTCACTGCAGCATATATAATGCAGGGATCAGAAGGAAGACTAGGATGCAGTATTGACCAAGAATCTGACGCACCTGGAAGCGTGCCACATGTTGAAGATCATTTATTAAGCTTTTCTCTCTCAGCACAATGGAGTTCTGCAGCGTGGGCAGTGGTACAGGTGGGTATTAACTGTTTTCTTGGCAGGCAGCTGCTGTTTAGAGCTTTTAAAATAGGCTTTAATCTCACAATTTTATTCTGCACATCCAATGATCCAGCCAAGATCGTTCCACTGTTAGTTCACACTTACAGTTGAGGCTCATTTTTACCACCCTCAACCGCTACCCCTGAGGTATGTCTCTTTACCTCCTGTTTTTAACCCCTAAAACCCCTGCTGCATTACACACAGTTACGAGGAAGCCAAACACCATATAAAAAAGTGATTCATTGCAGATCGATCTTCGGAAAGGCTAGTACAAATATAAAGGATCTGATTTTCAGATCAACTGCCGCCCATTCCACCAATGCAATGATTGGCCTTATTGCTTTTAGAGAAACTCTTATTGGAAGGTGGTGATATCTAGCGGTGACAAAGTAGTTGTCAGGAATGGACTCAGCACTGGTGGTGGGGCTCACCTGCCATGTGGGCTGCAGTACCAGGGCTGACCAGCGGGTGCTCTCAGCAGCCAGAAGCTCACTCCTGGAGTCAGCCAACACCTGGGGCTGATTGCAGGAGGTGTATTTAACCACTTGCCTACCAGGCACTTATACCCCCTTCCTTACCAGGCCAATTTTCAGCTTTCAGCGCTGCCGCACTTTGATTGACAATTGCGCGGTCATGCAACATTGTACCCATATGAAATTTTGATCATTTTTTTCTCACAAATAGAGCTTTCTTTTGGTGGTATTTAATCGCCACTGGGCGCTTTACTTTTTGCGCTATAAATTAAAAAATGTGCAAAAAATTTGAAAAAAAAAAAAAGTTTATTTGTTTCTTTTATAAAATTTTTCAAACAGGTATTTTTTCTCCTTCACTGATTTGCGTTGATGAGGCGGCACTGATGGGCACTGATAGGTGGCACTGATGGGCACTGATAGGCAGCACTAAAGGGCACTGATAGGCAGTACTAATGAGGTGGCACGGATAGGCGGCACTGATAGACAGCACTAATTAGGGGTCACGGATAGGCGGCACTGATATGCAGCACTGATAGGTGGCACTGATAGGTGACACTGATGATGGGTACTGATAGACGGCACTGACTGGCATCACTTCTGGGCACTGACTGGCGGCACTGACTGGCACAACCCCTGGGCACTGACTGGTGGCACTGACTGGCAGCACTGCTGGGCTGCACTGGTGGGTGGCACTGGTGGGCAGCACTGGTGGGTGGGCACAGGTGGGTGGCACTGGTGGGCACAGGTGGGTGGGCACAGGTGGGTGGCACTGCTGGGCACATGTAGGTGGCACTTCTGGGCACAGGTAGGTGGCACTGCAGAGTGGCACAGGTGGGGGCACTGCTGGGCACAGGTGGGGGCACTGCTGGGCACAGGTGGGGGCACTGCTGGGAACGGGTGGGCGGGGCTAGTGGGCGCACTGCTGGGCGGAACTTGCGGGTGTCACTGCTGGGCACCGATCATCAGGGCACTGATCATCAGTGCCCTGATGATCGGTGCCGATCCCCGCTCTGACAACTGCCGGTTCTCGGCAGTACTTTCCTCACGATCTGACAGCGTGAGGAAAGTGCAGCCAAGAACCGGCACTTGCATTTCCCTGTGATCAGCGTGTCATTGGACACCGCTGATCACGTGGTAAAAGGCCGGTGGGATCGGCCTTTCACCACATCACGTGATCAGCTGTGTCCGTAGGACACAGCGATCACGGAGATCGCCGGGTGCGCGCCCCCTGGGGCGCGCAGGAGAGCGCGTTCTGGGAGGACGTCATATGATGTCCACTCAGAACTGGCCGGCCGCGGTGAAGCCGTCATTCGGCTATGCGCGGTCGGCAAGAAGTTAAGGAATGACCAGGCCTGTGATCAGGGCCTTGGTGTATGTTTCCCATGAGCCCCTGTACCTGGTATCCTGTGTTCCTGCCTCGTTGCTGACCCTGCTTTGATCCTGACCTCTGCTGACCGTCTCCTGTTGAACCCCTGGCTTGCCTGACCATCCTTCTGCCTGATCCTCGGTACCGCGCTGCCCGCTACCTGCTGAACCTGGCTTGTGACCCCGACCATTCTCTGCTTGCTCCTCCTGTACCACGCTGCCCGCACGATACCGACCCGGCCTGTGTGACTACGCTTACTTCACCCGACGATCCATCCATCTTGCACGGATCACCTTTAGTAAGTCTGCCTGCCTCTTCCCATCAGACTCCGTTCCTGCACTCCCCTGCCAGTACTCTATTACAGCCACACGTACTCAGGGGTCGCGACCTGGTTCCAGTCTGCACCAAGTCCATCCCCACCACCAGGGGCCCTGGTGAATAGCAGGCTGGGACTGAGGAAATCCATGCTGTGGGCTGCTAGAGACACTGCCAGACGGCACATGACAGTACCTTATGGCCTGCCTGACCATTCCACCTCTCCAGCCTGACTACGCCTATGTTCCTGAAGCCTGCTACTTCCATGTGTCAGCCCACACATTTCTGGTCATACCCGGATCCCTAACAGTAGTTTTTGAGGTGCGACCTTATAGTGTTTGACCTTAGGTAGGACTTTAAGGTCCCACGTACACTGTTGCATTTTAATGCAGGCATTGCAACAGGCTAAAAATAAAAATAAATGCATTTTGATGCATGACAATGACCTGCCTCACATCTAAGCCCACGCCTAGACCTAAATGGGCCCTTTAGGGTTAAAATTAGCCCTCTATAAGGCGTGGTACCTTTTATCTTAGCTCAGACACCTGCGAAAGTGAAAATAGCATTCTGTCTAATGTAACAGTTCTGGGAGGTTCAGACGGGGCAGTGTGAAAGAGGATTAACACAGCGTGCAGCTATACCCAGCTGCAGGTGACTGAAATACTGCACGAGCCTTGTCATTGTTAGGCTTGAAATATGCCTGGTTCCAGGGATGTCTATTATAATTAATGCAGTTTTTGGCTTCAGTCCATTTTCAAAATGGGTTACTTTACTTTGCTCCCGGTGCTCCCAGACAAAAAAAAAAAAACCTCAAATACGCTCTTCACCTCACAATCAACACGCTGATGAAAATACTCGGGGGGGTTTCACAGTAAATGCAGGTTCATTAGATTTTACGACTGCCACCGCTGAGAGCGCCACAGGCTGATTAAAACCATTTTGTTGACAGTTAAGGGGTTATATGGAAAATTAACACATTCCTCACTTCTTCCTACAGTGTTTGAGAGTGTATGCTTTTTTGGCGACTACGATTATTTTATTCCATCATAGGATCCTTCTTTTTGGAGTGTTTTATAGAGTACATTGAACCATTTGTGACAGTCTCTCCCTCGAAGGAGTATACAACCTAATGTCCAACAGTCAATCAGTTTTCCCTGTAGCTCACCCTTACCCTTGGGCAGATGAGGAGAATGTCTAGGTGGCTTGGTGAGCATTGCAAGATGTTCTCACTGACCATCCAATCGGGTACCTGTGCCATTTGGCTACTCTTAGAGAAGTCTGGACCTTTATTTTGTTCCTGTTTTTGGGGTATCCTGTGCCCTGTTTCCTGAAGTTTATTTAGTTAAGTAAGCCCTTTATGTGTTCTAAAGTAACCTTTTTGTCTCAAGACAAGCCAAAGATTCTACCTTGAGAGTTAAAATGCTAGCCCACCAAACCCTTACCCTTGATCAGATGAGGAGGACACCCAGGTGACTTGGTGGTCATAGCAAGATGTTCTCACTACTCATCCAATTAGGTACCTGGGCTATTTGGATTCCACCTTAAAAGTTGAAATGCTAGTCCACCAAGCCCTTACCCTTGGGCACATGAGGAGGACACTCAGGTGACTTGGTGGTCATTGCAAGAAGTTCTCATTGACAAATTCAGTAGGGTACCTGTGTCTTTTGGTTACTTTTAGAGAGGTCTGGAGCATATTTTTTCCTGTTTTGGGGGTATCCTGTGCCTTCTTTCCTGGAGTTTATTGAGTTCAAAAAAAACCTTCAAGCATTCTAAAGTAACATTTTTGTCTCATGACAAGTCAAAGATTCCTCCTTGAGAGTTAAAATGCCAGCCCACCAAACCCTTACCCTTCATCAGATAAGGAGGACACCCAGGTGACTTGGTGGTCATAGCAAATATTCTCACTGCTCATCCAATAGGGTGCCTGTGCTATTTGGTTACTCTGGCCAGCTATGTATTTGGTTTGGGCCAGCTATATATTTTACTACAAAAGGCACTGTATACGCAGGGTCTGAGGAAGAGGCAAGTCCTCTTACTCTGGGCCAGCTATGTATTTTACTACAAAAGGCACTGTGTACGTAGGCTCCGAGGAAGAGGCAAGTCCTCGAAACGCATTAGCCTGTTGGACGTCCATTGTTCCAGTGTGGAAAACCATATCAGGCGGACCAGGCATTGCTGTTCTTTATGATGAGCTTTTATACAAATGTCTTTTGTGAGTATATCATCATCTACTACTTCTATCAATAAATGTTATTAACGTAATGCACTAGGCCGGTGCACCCTCTGTTTGTTTCCTTTGCATCTAGGGTACCTGTGCTATTTGGTTACTCTTACTCTGGGCCAGCTATGTATTTTGCTACAAAAGAAGTCTGGAGCTGTATTTTTGCCTATTTTTGGGGCATCCTGTAGCCACTTTCTTGAGGGTTATTGAGCTAAAAAACAAACCTTTCAGCATTCTAAAGTGACCTTATTGTCTCAAAACAAGCCAACGATTTCACCTTGAGAGTTTAAATGTTAGCCCACTGAGCCACCTGGGGGTCTTCTTCATCTGCCCAGTGGTAAGAGGATGCTACAAACTTTGTATGTTTTTACACTGTGGGAAGAAATTAGGGAAGGAGAAAACACCCCTTCCCCCCATGCACTCTATACAGATGTCGGTTTTCACAGGAACACTGGACCTCCAATAGGCTAATGTGTTTCGAGGACTTGCCTCTTCTTCAGAGCCTGTGTACACAGTGCCTTTTGTAGTAAAATACATAGCTGGCCCAGAGTAAGAGTAACCAAATAGCACAGATACCCTATTGGATGAGCAGTGAGAACATCTTGCTATGACCACCAAGTGACCTGGGTGTCCTCCTTATCTGATCAAGGGTAAGGGTTTGGTGGGCTTGCTTCCCCCCATGCATGCTACACAGATGTCACCTTTGGTAGGAATCAAATTACCACAAAGCTACCATGCTACCCACTAAGCCTCATGATGTCATATTTATATGAGCACAAACTGTCTTTTTGCAGATAATGTTTTCAGCAAATGTTGATTGAGTTAGAACATTTATTATTTATTTATCACAAAGCCCGTCTGCACAAACTAGGCATTTTTTGCCTTTAAAGTGCACCCAGTTCCACCAAATACACCATGAAGTAAGAGTAGCCTTGAACAGAAGAGAAAATCAGTCTACCATTATGATGCACTTACCCACCCCAATCTGCTCCAATGTCATCATGGTCTCACTCCCTTCTCCCTGCCTATAAGAATTTTTTTTAGTTCACACTAAAGCCATCGATGAATGGCCTGCCAACACACCATAGTGGATAAAAAAAGGTACATGACCCTTTTTGTGCAAAAAGTAGGACACTACAATGCACATTATATGTGTTTGTAGTGCGTTTTTGTGCATTGTTCTCTTCTGTACAATGCGATGGGGTGCCATTCATAATGAAATCAAACACAGAGCATGTGCATTATCATGTGTTTTGCCAGTGTGTGTTAACGTGTTTTAACATGCATTGCAACAAGAGTAAATAAATCTTTACAAGATCAGCAAAGGGAGCTCACTGTGTTGAAGTCTGGTGAGAATAAGCGGGTAATCGGGATCCCCAATGGTATGTGTATTTGTTTTTTAATAGGTATGATAAAAAAGAGCACTCAAAGTAAATACAGGGTATGGAAAAAGTGGTGATCGCTACTACTTGTTTAATATATGGGCCTATACTATATATAATCAGATGTAAATGGACACCCCTCCAAATTATTGAGTTCAGATGGGTTGAGTTCAGTTGAGTTTCAGTTTCCACTGAAGGGTACATGGTCTGACAATGTAATTCCCGGAAGGGGCTGTAAACAAAAAATGTTTGCTTACCTATACACCAGCGGCTGTTGTCACCTTCAAAGTAGTCCCCTTATGAAGCAACACACACATTTCTAGATGACTGTGCCATGTTCCTACGCATGTTCCTAACCCCAGAAACCACTAAACAGCTCATCCACTCCCTCATCATATCACGACTCGACTACTGCAACTCCCTCCTCACTGGCCTGCCTCGCCGCTGGCTATCCCCGCTTCAGTCGATCCTGAATATGGCTGCCAGACTCATTCACCTTTCCAACCGCTCCGTTTCCGCCACCCCCCTCTGCCAATCCCTCCACTGGCTTCCGATTGCGCAACGGATCAAATTCAAAATCCTAACACTGATGTACAAAGCCGTCCACCATACTGCCCCGAACTACATCACTGACCTAATATCCAAGTACCACCCAACACGCACACTCCGCTCCTCACAAGACCTCCTTCTCTCTAGTTCCCTGGTCTCCTCCTCCCATGCCCGCCTCCAGGACTTCTCCAGGGTGTCACCCATCCTCTGGAACTCCCTGCCCCAGCCCATCAGATTATCACCTACTCTCCTTTCCTTTAGGCGCACCCTGAAAACCCATCTCTTCAGGGAAGCCTACCCCACCCCCTGCTAACCTGCCGACCTCCTCCACTCTTCCTACCACTCCATCCCCCACAGCTATCTCCACCTGTGCCACCATCCCCTCCCTCCTAGATTGTAAGCTCGAAAGAGTAGGGCCCTCAATCCCCTCATGTTTGCATTGTATTGGTATTGTTCTGTCACATGTTCTGTCCTCCTTTGTAATGTACAGCGCTGAGTGAACTATTGGTGCTTTATAAATACTGTATAATAATATAATAATAAAATGCCATGGGCTTTCTGAGAACTAAATAGTCATACCTCGTACTATTAGCTCCTTAATACCACCTCCTGGATTGTTTAGGTCTAGGGGAAGAGAAAAGCCATTTTGCATACCCAATCGCCCTCCCCTACAATCTCCCTCTTTGCTGTAATCCAAGTCCCATTAGCCCCTTCTTCCCTGTGCCACAGGTGCTCAGGACGATTGCATTGGATGTGAGAACACCAAGGAACACTCCACCACTGGAGCGTAGTGGAGCAATGGCTTCTACAGAAGCGGGGGATCAGGTAAGTAAAACTGCTTTTCTAAGTTTCCTGGACCTAAATGATTTTTATTTTCCCTGGAGTTGGGCTTAAAGTAAGAACATTTAGAAAAATAATAAAACATAAGAATTTTTCAAGCCTTACCAGGGTTTATTAGCAAACAGATGTGCGACTCTCTAAAGTGAAAATTAAATTCGCTTAATTTTCAACAAAAAAAAGTGGGAGCTTTATTACAACAAAGAACTCTAAGGGCCTGGATTGAAACTGAACTTACTGCAGTCTCAACAATAAGACTATAAATTACATTAATTTTTCAATTTCATAAAATGCACCACAATTAAAATCGGTTTGCCGTGATAAATTACCCCGATGACAAAAAAAAAAAAAAAAGGAAGTTGCCCCTAAAACATCAATTACAAAAAACAACAAAAAAACCCCACGATTATATATTATAAATGAAACAAAAGAAACATCTGAAACCATAATGTCTAAGAAGAATAGTCCAGAAAGGGAAATTTGCTTATTTTGAGGGTAAAAGCTTTGTTACTTTGTTTTTCCTCTGGCGACCTAGAGATGAGCGGCAAGTCACGTTTGCAGAATTAGAAAGCATTAATCACTTAAAGAAAATTGGATAAAAGCTTGGTGCATGTGGCGTGCATCAACTTGTTCAAACCAATTATCTTTGTTTATTTGCGAAGGTGCTTTCAAAATGCTCAGCACGAAGTTTCATCTTGGGCAGCGGCGAAAATTAATTTTTCATTATGACTTCCGTGGGGTAAAAGAAAAAAAAAGTTCTTGCGTTATTCTGCGGAATTCTTGACTTACAGGAAACTGTTGTTCAAATTAAAATCAATGCCGCATACAATTGCTATTTATTTCGCTTCACAGAAAAGAGTCAGAATACTTAATAAGTAAATAAATGTAAGTCTTAGTCAATTAGCCAAGTCTTCATTGCACACAAAGTAAATTCTAAGTTTGCTAACCATAAATGATAGATCATGTGTTGGTTGATTACATTCATTGCAAGACTTAACAACAGGGCTGGATCGAGCCTGTCTGACCTGGAGGTGCAGTAAAAAAAAGTCAGGGGGGCATAATGTCAGCAGTGTGACAGGGATGCATGGAAGCAGTATTCCCTGCTCACTCCGCCCACTTTTGTACCATGGAGTCATAACCTGGAAGTAACATCTTACAGGTAGTGCAGAGGTGGTGCAGGAGTGAACTGGGAATGCTGTCATTAGTTTAGGGTGATTAAACAGAAACTGTGCCCCCTTATATCAGGTGTCCCTAACAGAGTCCCTCCTTATATCAGGAGTTCTTCTCAGAGTTCTTCTTTACATCAAAGTTACTATAACAGTCCCTCCTAACATCAGGTGTCCTTATCAGAGTGCCCCTTACATCAATTGTACCCATCAGAGTGTCCTCTTACATCAACTGTCCCCATCAGAGTATCCCTTTACATCAACTGTCCCCATCAGAGTATCCCCTCACATCAACTGTCCCCATCAGAGTCAACCTTACATCAACTGTCCCCATCAGAGTGTCCCCTTACATCAACTGTCCCCATCAGAGTGCCCCTTACATCAACTGTCCCCATCAGAGTCAACCTTACATCAACTGTCCCCATCAGACAGCCCCTTACATCAACTGTCCCCATCAGAGTGTCCCCTTACATCAACTGTCCCCATCAGAGTGCACCTTACATCAACTGTCCCCATCAGAGTCAACCTTACATCAACTGTCCCCTTCAGAGTGTCCCCTTACATCAACTGTCCCCATCAGAGTCAACCTTACATCAACTGTCCCCATCAGAGTGCCCCCTTACATCAACTGTCCCTATCAGAGTGCCCCTTACATCAACTGTCCCCATCAGAGTCAACCTTACATCAACTATCCCTATCAGAGTGCCCCCTTACATCAACTGTCCCCATCAGAGTATCCTCTTACATCAACTGTCCCCATCAGAGTGTCCCCTTATATCAACTGTCCCCATCAGAGTGCCCCTTACCTCAACTGTCCCCATCAGAGTGCCCCTTACATCAACTGTCCCCATCAGAGTGCCCTTTACATCAACTGTCCCCATCAGAGTGTCCCCTTACCTCAACTGTCCCCATCAGAGTGCCCCTTACATCAACTGTCCCCATCAGAGTGTCCCCTTATATCAACTGTCCCCATCAGAGTGCCCCTTACATCAACTGTCCCCATGAGAGTGTCCTCTTATATCAACTGTCCCCATCAGGTCTCATGGATTTGTGAATTCACTTTGGGGATAAAATCTGGGAGTCATAGCCCACCCCATCACCCCCCTAGATCCAGGCCTGCTTAACAAGGCTATAGATGGATCGAAATTCAGCCAGTTCAATAGGGACCAGCCAAGATTCAATCTATCTATGGACAGGCTGGTTGTACTGAAGTAAATCTAACGATCGCCTTCAGTTATAGCCGCCAGCAGTGATCATTGTTTTCTGCCGGCAGGGAAGGCTCCCCACTGGCAGAACACAGTAGTTTTGTGGGAGGGATTCCCCCATCAACACTGACCTTGTTGATGGGAGAATCAAACAATTTTCTTTCTTTCCACCCATGGTGGAAGGAAAAAATGTGCATGATCTATGGACTGCTTAATGGTCCATTTACACCGTTGAGTTTTAATGCACTCTTGCAATGCGCTAAAACACATATCCAACTACCCCTTAATAAAAATAATGTCTGTTCCCAACTCAGTGTGGCAGTGCATTTTGAAAAATGCAACATTTTTGTTTTTTCGGCGTTTTAGTGCATTACGAGGCCGATAGCAGCTGTAGCTCCTGAAAAAAAGCTAAGTGTTGGATATGATATGACACTCTCAAATATTTTTAAAGCAAATTTGTTTTATGCCCATGTGACAAACTGTAAGTGCCAAGATGTATAGCTGACACATAAGTGAGATTAATTACCATTTCTGACATTATGGTTTCAATATTATTTAATAGATGGGGAAATAAGACAGGAAGTAGCCTTAAGACTGAGCGTGTGTCTTAAAAAAAGACGTTGCGAGATTTGCCATAGACCAGCTTGGATCACAATGTCAGCAACTTTGAAAAGAATCTAATTAGCATAGCAGCAGCTTCACTTGTAAACAGCAGTTTTCCTAAAGGCTTGTTCCCACCGGCATGCATTGCAGCCCATGCAAAATAAATGGAGGGATTAAAATGTAGTTGCCTTACCTGCTGTGCATTACTCAGAATCCTGTCTGCTTATTGTTCCAATCTTCCTCTTGCCCCGTTGTACACTAGTATGGACAAAGATTGTGGTGAAAAAGCGCCCCTAGTGGTCAATGTGTGGAAATTACATTTTTACAACTCATCTTCTGAGAAAACCATTTATTTAATATCGGAGAGAGTTTAAGCATCTTAGAGAAATCCCCCCCAACTTCCTGTCAACACAGGAAGTGATGAGAAATTTCTACAATAGAGACAAAGACAAAAACACCTTTTTGATATCGTGGGGGAAGGGTTAGAACTAACAATTTGTTGGGGTTGTCTACGTCTTCCCTCCCCCTACCCCATTTCTTATACAGCTGTAGTAGAGACAGGCAGTAAAAATCTCCCCAATGGGAATAGGCAGAATCTTACCCACTGCAGAAAAAAATAAAAAAGAAGACTGGGGTTTAGACTTTAACAGAAAAATTTAGTTTAAAATATAAATTAATTAAATTAAAAAAGATATTTCTATTTAATTTAAATTTAAAGTAAGTAACAGTGAAGTGGCGAGCGGGTGACCAGATATGAATATTGCACCACATCCCTTAAAATTGCAAATATTCAATAGAGAAGATGGGGCTTTCAGGGTGCATGAATACTAAACATATTAAAAAGTTATATCATTTTTATTTTTATTTTTTCCTTTCTTGTGTTTTTTTACAAAAATACGAAATAAAAATGATATAACTTTTTAATATGTTTAGTATTCATGTTCATGCACCCTGAAAATCCCATCTTCTCTATTGAATATTTACATTTAAATTAAATAAAAAAATACCAAACTTATTCTTCAACAAACTGCAAATAATTATGTTTTCATTACAATTTTATATGTTGGTATGTTCTCATAGACATTTTTAGAATCTAATTTACGGAAAAAACTACACTTCTGTGAATTTCCCTTTAAAGGCAATGTACCGTGATTGTGCAGTTATTTTTTATTTACTATCTCCAGGACTAAAAAAAAAAAAATTAAAGGTTTTAATTATAAATATTGATATATGATAAATATTAAAAATTGTTTGCAAATATTTCATATTTACAGTTTACAGTTGCCCTCTAGGCTTTATTTCTCATGCTTACTAGACCAGAATCTAATTTCCATAAAATGACACTTCTGTGAATTTTCCTTTAAAGGGAATTTTTTTTTCTATTTATTTGTATTAATTTATCTTGTCCAGGGCTACAAAATTAAATCATGGACAATAATATTTTAATTAAATTGTAGAAAAAAATTATATTTGAATTCATTATAATTATATCTGATAAATATGAAAAATTGTATACAATCAACAATTTATAGGGTCCCTCTAGGCTTCTTTTCTCATGTTTACCAAGTTAATCCCTACTGCCCTGCACAAAAAAACAAAACAATATGCAGAGAGATGAATAGCTGAAGCTCAAATTATACACACAGCTGGATCGCCCTTCGTAAACCCCCCATCCATACACACACACACCTTCTCTTAGCACCCAGGAGCACAGTTGCAACTAAATATAGACTCTAAAGTCTTCCATTGTTTTCTCATTTTAGAAAACAAAACACGTTTCATGCAATAGTTACACTCTGTATTGTATGCGTATTTTTAAAATAAATATTTAATATAAACAGTAAAAAAAACCTTGAAAAGCATAAAATTGCTTTAAAACCATTATAATTTCTCTCGTAGCAGGCTAGGTGACATGATGAAAACACATTGCGTGGCATGATGGGAAGGCACAGCTGGTTTCCACTACACTTCATTACACAATAAAACTAAGTAATCTACCAAGTCTCTGATGAGTATTTTTTTCCCAACACAAAATATTTCTTGGAAAACAAGTCGTTTCTTAAGAGCTACCTTCACATCACTGCCATGCTTCCGAGAGATTAAGGGAGTGTTATGAATTGTATGAGATAATAAGAAAATTTCATTTTCATCAAGGTATATTCATCTCTCAAGGTTAGAAAATAAGTTGTGTTAGTAATACAGTGAAGTGTGTAGTTTCATCGTAAAGTAAGAGTTATGTGGGATTTTAGGTCTCACCGTCAGGTCAGCTTTGTAAATGATCAAACTTTTATTTGATCTCCAACACCAGGGGTACCAAGCATTGGGTCTACTGGCAGTAACCTCCTTCTGCTTCTTAAATTGGTGGCAGCCCTAGGACTGGCACACACTGGAACACCAGAAGAGTTGCAAGAAAAGTAGAATTTTACTAGTTTAAAGCTCAACTCCAGGCAGGTAGGCAGTCAAATATACTACTGGAATGCATAAATGTTCTAAAAGCTCAATTTAGCATCAGTACAGTTTGATATGAACACACCCAGCTTGTTGATTGAACAATTAAGGAGCAACAGCACACTGACCGACCATAGCTGATGAACAACCTATGAGCAATATCAGCCAAATCTGGTAGAGGTTCCTCAATGTCCCCTAAAGGGAAATTATAGTCTATTTTCAGTGAGCACATATTTTGAGTTTTGAGGTCTTTTTTAGTTATGTTCATAATATGTCCCCTGAAATGACTCTGTAATCAGGCCAACCAAGTGAAATAATACAGCCATTGTAAAGTAGGCATCGTAAGGTACTTGCTTTACTTAGTTACATAGTTACATAGTTAGTCTGGCTGAAAAAAGACAAAAGTCCATCCAGTTCAACCATAGAAGAAAAAAAGTTATAATCCTACACCCACAGTTGATCTAGAGGAAGGCAAAAAAACACAGCAAAGCATAATCCAATTTGCTCCTGCAGGGAAAAAAATTCCTTCCTACTTTGACAACATATCCCCCTGCCCTGATCCACTGGATCCCATGTGAAAGACTCATATATACTGCAGTTTCACTCTCTCTCCCCTGTTTCTCTCAATGGACTGCTCTCTGCCTTGGCAACCATTTCATGCTCGAAAGGTAGTAAAGGAAAGAACTCACCAGCACTCCAAGGATGTGCTTCCAAGATTCATTATGAACACATAGGGGTTTATTTACTAAAGCTGGAGAGTCCAAAATCAGACTCCCTTCTGCATAGAAACCAATCAGCTTCCAGGTTTCATTGCCAAAGCTTCATTGAACAAGCTGAGGTTAGAAGCTGATTGGTTTCTATGCAGAAGGGAGTCTGATTTTGGACTCTCCAGCTTTAGTAAATAAACCCCATAATGTCACATGGGTCACACTGACAACATTTCAGGGCCTAATTCATATTAAATATTGGAAACACATATTTAGGATGCTGGTTGAGAGGCCTGCTTCCCATAGGGTCGGGGATGAGGGTAACATTTCCACTGACTTCAGGTCTCTTCTCATTAAAAAGTGGTAGGAGAACTAAATATGCTACTCATGAAGTACTAGTATAGGTACCGTCTCTATAAAAGGGCTCCTACCAGGACAATTCTGCACAGTCCACAGGCTAGCTGTATATGCATAAATCACGTATCACAGATTTAAATACATTTGGAGATTTATAAAGGTAATACACTATATTTAGTTTTATATTTTTTTGAGGTATTCTGGATTGGTGAATTGAATCGGATACTTTATATTTGAAGATTTATTAGATGTTGGACATTACTAATAATATTTTTTTGGACAATGTTTACAGTGTGGACTATTATGTTTGGGGTTTGGAGGTATTTCAGAAAAGGTTTATGGTATTTAACTTTCAAGGGTGAAAGTGTGACTTTTCTTTTTTGGGGGGATATTTATAGATAAGAGTTTGGTGAAGAACATGGTTCATTGGTTCATCCAATAAAGCAACTATTTTCCTTTTTACAGGGTAACACTGGTGCTTAATTAGTATCACTATTAGGGGAAGCTTTTAGCCACACTCTTCTAATTACCACCTTCTCACACATGGAGAGCATCTTCCAAATCGGCACTCACTGAGCATTGTGCAGGCACTTTTTCTATCTCATTTTAATAGGCAACCCTTCTCCGCTCACTCCTCAAAAGAAAATATGTCTAGGTTTCACCCATCCATTTATTTATATCCTGTTCTCAAGGGCCTAAAAATACAGACTCATTAACTGGCAACCACAAAGTGGGACCTCTCCTAAAAGTGTCCTACATGGACTCTTTAATACTGGTTTTATGTGGCACCATTCGTTGCTGTCACTATGAGCACAACTTTGAATTTCAGTGGCTCAGCATAAGACTTGCTTTACACTACATGCTTGAACATTCTCACATTGGGGCTATTCCTATCCCTATGCAAATACTGACTTTCAGAAAGTCAGCATTTTTATGCAACTACTGTACATAGAGCTGTCGCGGCAGACTGTGTGGCCTTGATTATAGAATCATGCTATTTTTTTTTCTTCTTACAGAAATCTAATTTTTTTGGCTTAGTTTGCCATGTCTTTTATTGTCCTAGGGTGGTAATAAACAGTTAATGCCTTCGTAATCTTGAGATTTCTATGCCTTCCCATTTTTTTCTGGGGCACATCTCTACCTTAGGTCTGTGAAGGTTCTCGTTTATCTAGGTCATGGTATAGCTAGTAGTAGTTAGTGGCATGCAACCATGCTTCTTTTGTAATGTTAAAGACATTTTGAAGCTTCTCCAAACCACTTTTTCTTTTCTGATTAATGTCAGAAAATATCCACGCAGGTAGCAACGACACCTTGATCCAGTTACTATGGAAAGGCATATGGTATTATCCAATAACAGTATAAAAGGTGTGAAAGTTGTGGAAAGACCATGTTCAGAAAGGTTTCATAAGTGTTAATCCTTTGATTTATATAGCTGAATGTGTGAATTGTTGAATATAATGCCAATTTAACATCTCTACCAGGGCAGTTTGACAACAGTTCATGCCATGTAGATCAAAGGACTAACGCCTATGAAGCCTTCCTGATATCAATGATGGAATTATATAACTAGAACAGGATTGTTCCACAACTCACTCCCCCATCCTGTTCTTGGACAATACCATTTGCTTTTCCATGTTGATTGGATCAAGGTGTTGGTACTACCTGTTTGGCTATAAATGATGGGGTATATTCCTCATATTCATTAGAACTGAAGAAGTGGCTTGGATAAGCCGCAAAACATCTTCAACATTACAGATCAAGCCCAGTTGAAAGTGACTAACTTCTGCTAGATATCTATGCCTTACATACATAGATCTGTAAAATTGTGACCTACAGTATGTGCCAAACTTGGAACTTTATGGGACATATCATCTGTTAAATCCCTGTAGAATTTCTACTATGAAATTTATGTGGCCATTCGCTCATCTTTTGCTTATCCGAGACCTCCATCTCTCCTCTGCCTTGTCACGTTCTTACTACTTGTAGAATTTTTAAAGCCAGATAATTTATAATTTAAATTGTCCATCCCTCTACTTTCCCCGCACCGAGTCTCATCTTAAAATTTCATGATCAATTTTCCCTTTCATCTTTCTGGAGTATATGAAAGGGAGCCAATTATATTTTCTTAATAAAAAAATGTGGAACTTGATTAATTGGCTATGTAAAGAGATAGGAGATGTGAGGATGAAAAGATCTATATAACGACACCGTGATTAATATCGTCGCTTGTGACGGCAGATAATGTGCAGCTTACTCTTTGTCACGGGGTGAATGTACGGTTAGTGGAGGTTTGTTTATGAGGTGGAAATCTCGAACTATGCAGAATGATTAAAAGGGCAACTCCAGTCTTCAATTGGCATTTAAAGTGTATGTAAACCCTAACAATGACCTTCTCTTCTTTGCTCCCACACTTTTCATATGCTGCAGATCTGCAGGCTCTGTGACAGGGCCCCTGCTCCAAAATGGCATCTGTGAGCCAGTACGTAAGGACTCAGGGATAGAGGGGGCAGCAGCAAGCCTCAATATTTAACATATTGTAATAACTTTTTCCCAAATTTAGTCCGGTCCTCTTGATATTTTTGTAGCAAAAGAACTGTAGAGGGGAAGGGGTGCAGCCAATGTTGAAAGGAGTAAAAAATACATGACAGGTGCCCCTTGTCAGTCCATCCAAAATTTCAGTTTTTGGAAGTTGATGGCTAATCATCTTAACTTAAGCAACCTTATCAATGAATATAAATGTTCATTATTCCCATGAATAGTTTGTGTACATGAGGGAAGCCATATTTGTTCATTACTTATACAGGCTATGCAGATAAATTTTGACCTCCCTGTACAGGTGGCGCTACCAGCTACCACCATGCAGGGAGAGTGGAGGACAGCAGGTATTTCTTCCTAAATGTAAGAGAAAATGTGTTTTGCTACATGCCTTTGATCCTAAAAAATCCAAATAAATGGGTATTAATTGGTTTATGTGAAAGTTATAGCGTCTACAAACTATGGTATATATACTGGAATTTACACAGCTATAGACACGATACTTGTAATGGCAGTGATCAGCAATCTGGCACTAACAGACACTGCCTGGGAGGGACACTAACTGACACGGTCGTTGCTATTGACACTAATACAGTGATCAGATATAATACTTTACACTGTACCAAATACACTGGCTGGGAAGGGGTTAACATCAAGGGGAAATATTAACTTCTTGTCTATCAAGTGTAATGTGTGTATTATGTGCTGCTTTTCAGGGAGAAGAAGCAGCCAGATTGCTGTTCTGTGAACACAGAGTTCTGTATGTTTGTAAACACAGAGCTCTGTGCTGTGATTGGACACATGCGATCAGCATGTTTCAGCCAAAGCCATTGGCTGAAACCTGCTGACAAAGTCGTGTCCATGCGCGCCCCAAACCCTGAAGATAGCCAGCAATATACATTTACGTTGCTGAGACTGTACCTGCTGCCCGCTCACAGTAAATGTACTGTAAGTAGGTAGCAAATGGTTAAATGAGCATTATTAAACAGTCATAGCAGTATATACAGTATCTGAAGCCATATCTATGTTTGTCCCGGTGATCATTGTCTCTGGAACAGAAAGCGATGGCAAATCTATTATTGCAAGGCAATCACCAGAACAGAAATGAAGGAGAAATCATTTATTGGGAACACCTGTTCTGGTGTAAATTGTCTAAGATGGGGTTTCCGCTTCCTTTGGAGAGATTTCTCTATAGGAAGAAACTGTTTTACCTATGCTTAGCTTATTAGTACGCACAGTACGTATTACATGTCATTTTTGTTCCTCAAACAATTTCGAACCTTTTAGATAGCACCTATTCCATGGTATAGAGGTGACCACCAGGGGGAGAAATTACAACTCTATAAAAGAAAGTAATGAAAATACGGAGCATCGAGAAAGTCAAAAATTGCAAACAACTTGTCAGATATTACTTTTAGGTAAATGCTGCAGTAATGAAATGCGTACTTACTGAAAAATCACTGCAGTTTTCCTTTCAGTAAAAGAAAAAAAATTGTAATAATCGTAAAATTAGATGAGAATTGTTTCCCCAGCATATTGTTTGGCTGAAAGGTTGGGCACCTCGAAAGTCTTGTGATACCAGCAGGATAATCCTTTAAAAAAACATAAAAATTTATGAAGCAAATGGTTTAATAAAGCATAATATATCCACCGTAGAAACAGCTTATTTTATGCAGAAATCTGCTACGATAGGCAGGAATTTTCACTGTTGAGGCACTTCTTATTTTTCTTTGTCAGACCTGGGCCTATTATCTGCATATATATTCCTAAACGCCGAATAGTAATTGATGTGAAGTTGAGGTTTAATGAAGTGACATTAAACAGGCATCATTAGGCACTTAGCTTTTCTATTAGGTTAGACAGACTGTTGATAAATACATTATGTTCCTTCAAACTCGGCAATGAGAGTAGAGGTTATTCATAAACAGATTGCAGAAGAGGCAGTGGGTGGTGAACCGAAGCGACCAATCAGCAACTAGCTTTGATTAATGTAGTGAAAGTTGGACAGGAAGAAAAAAATCTATCTATCTATCTATCTATCTATCTATCTATCTATCTATCTATCTATCTATCTATCAATCTATCTAGCCATGGGCATTAATATGGAGCAGGCTCCCCCTTTGCAGCTTAAACAGCTTCCTCTCTTCTGGGAAGGCTTTTCATACATTTTTGGGGTGTGTCTATGGAAATTTTTGCCCATTCATCCAAAATGACATTTGTGAAGTCAGATCAAGATGTTGAACATGATGTAAAGTCATTAGTACTCCCAGTGTACATTGCACACATTTATTGTGGACACAACATAATATAAGTCAGAAACAACCAATGTTTTGGGGGTCTTGACTTACGGAAAGGGATCATACGAGGCCCTGAAATGTTGGTTTATGATGTACGTGGCACTGTGTCCACTATGTGTGAAACATTCAACTGAAGTGCTGATTACTTTAGATCTCCTTGTTCAGTATCTGCACAGCATCACTTGTTCCAGTCACTACCCATGTATTATAGTGGTCACATGCTATAAGGAGTTCAGCTTCCACTACCGAGTTAATAAGCTACTGATGTTGGATGAGAAGATCTGGTCAGCATTCTAGTTGATCCCAAAGGTGATCAATGAGGTTGACAATAGGAATCTGTGTAGACCAATTGAGTTCCTCTACACCAGCCCATGAAACCATCTCTTCATGGAGCTGGCTTTGTGCTGGCAAAGAAATGGTCTTTCGTAAAGTGTTTCTACAAGGTTGGAAGCCCACAATTGCTTAAAATGTCTTTTGCAGCTTTAATATGGCCCTTTACTGGAAACACCTAAACTCAAATATTTCAAAAGAGGCCTAACACTTTTGGCCATATAATTTAGTTTATCACAGCCTTTCTCAACTTATTTAAAACAGAAGAACCCTTGAAATATTTTTTGGTCTTAGGGAACCCCTGCTAAAAATTACTATATCTATTACTAATGATATATTAATGTGATGGTCAGTGGAAAGAATGCTCCTTACACTTGTTGTCATTAAGAAGAATTACCCCCTTACAGATAGCTAAAAAGATCAGTGTTGTCAATGGGAACCTCTCTGAGATGTACATATTGCTCAATGAATCTCTAGCAACTTCTGGAGAAACCCTGGTTGAGAAACCCTGGTCTATCGTCTATCCATCTATCTGTCTATTTAATGTATCTGTCTACAAATATGGTACTTGGACACAGTGGAGTTATTTTACTAAAGCTGTAGGGTGCAAAATCTGGTGCAGCTCTGCATAGAAATCAATCAGCTTCCAAGGTTTTTTTTTTCAAAGTTCAACTGAATAAGTTGTAGTTAGAAGCTGATTGGCTAACATGCACAGCTGAACCAGATTTTGCACTCTCCAGTTTTTTTAGTAAGCCAACCCCAGCTAGTCAAAAGTAGAGGCCCTGGGTGCAACTCATAGAAGGATATACATGCAGATTTGAAGCATATGTAGAAATTGATGTGTATGTAGAAACTGAGGCACAACCCAGTTGGTTACCACCCCAACAAAATACGAATCTGAATAAAAAGTGTGGACAAACTCTTTTTGGGTCGGTTAAGAAGACCATATACAAATTTATGAAAGTGAATGTTAGGACAGGGCTTGAAATTTCCTCTCGCCTGCTTGCCAATGGCAAGTGGAAATTATGGTGGGGGCGAGTGTGTCCCCCAGGGCCGTCTAGCTGAGCAGGCTCGGAGCTCAGGCCAGATCTGTCATTGGCACTGGGAGCCGTCAGACTGCTCAATAGTTGAGCGCAGTGAAAGCAAAGGAAGGAGTGTGTGCTGTGCTCTCTGCCTCCCCCTAGAGTGCAGTACCCGGCTCTGTGAGTGAACAACGAAGTATTGTAACTTTTTATGTGTGTGTGTGTGTGTACGTGTACATGTGTGTGTGTTTGTGTCTGTGTATGCATGTATATGTGTATGTACATGTGTGTATCTGTACATGTGTCTGCGTGTATGTACATGTATGCGTGTGTGTGTACATGTGTCTGTGTGTACATGTGTTTGTGTGTGTGTGCATGTACATATGTGTGTGTGTGTATGTACATATGTCTGTGTGTACATGTGTCTGTGTATGTATGTACATGTATTTCTGTGTATGTACATGTATCTGTGTGTATACGTGTACGTGTGTGTATACATGTGTCTGTATGTGTGTGTGTACATGTGTCTCTGCGCATGTGTGTACATGTTTCTGTGTGTGTATGTACATGTCTGTGTGTACAGGTGTCTCTGTTTGTGTGTGTTTGTTGGTGACGAGTAACTCTTAAGGCCTGGCTAGTAGCTCAGGACTTGAAATTTTAAGCCCTGTGTTAGGAAGTAAACTATCTCTTGTATGAGGGAAGACTAGGTCATCTTTCAGCTTTCTATCTCTGTTGTCTTTGGAAATATCCACTCATAATACTGTGTCTTTAACAGGAAGCAAGAAATCTCTTCAGCTGAACCACAGACATTTAGAAATTCTACTTTTTTTAGATTATAAAACAAAAAAAAATTGTGACCTGAGTTCCCCTGGTATGGTACAGTGATTTCTCTCTGTTTCTATAAGAAAATATGGCAGTACAATTCCTTAGAGGACACATTTTACTTGAACTCCAAATTTTACTCACCTCATCCCTGCAGCAGTTCATGAATGTAGGCGGACAGATATCAATCACTTGCCGTGACTCAATGCCAAGGAGAACAAAAAGATGATTAGATTGGCAGATTCTTTCAGAGAGTTTAAAGTGTACCAGCCACATAGTGTTCTCAATTTCTGGGGTACAACTAAAATTCAATTTTCTAGAGTGGTGAGACTTGGGCTAAAAAGAACTGGTTCAATCACGTCACTTGTCTCTATGTTACCCATGATGTATTTTTCTGTGTTTTCTTCCTCTCTATGGTTCACTAGTTCATTTTGGTTGGGTATAACGAAGGTTCTGTTATCTTTTTGGGAGATAAGAGCATTCACCTTGCTCACAGCATGTGAACTCTTCCACACTACCTCACTGACACAGATGCTGATTTCACCCTGCTGCCTTTCAAGCCTCCCTTCAGGACCAAAGTCCTGGTTGACAGGGTTTGGAGGTTCTTCCCAGTCAAAACTCTTTAAACCTCCAAAATTCTGGGTCCCTAGTATGGGATTATCAAACCAGAGAATAATGGAAATCAGGCATCTCTCTAGCCAAACTTCCCCAGAAGACCTCCCCTACATGGGTGAGAACTCATAAGTACCAAGCAATGTCTGCAAAACTGTCCCCCTGTATTAGTATTATTATTATTATATAGGATTTATATAGTGCCAACAGTTTGCTCAGCACTTTACAATATAAAGGGAGAAAATACAGCAACAATACAGTTCATTACAAGAGGGTTAGGAGGGCCCTGCTCCTTGGAGCTTAAAGGGACCACGACTCAAATACCAGTGGAATATACCTGCCATCCAGGACATCATTCATATTACTATTATGATACTTGCTATAAATGACATGTACGTTCATGCCACCGTATATCATGCTGTAACCATATCTCTTGACTAGTGTTATTATGGTCTTTTTTGTTTTGTATTGTTATTCATGCAGACTTAAAAAAATAGCCTTAAAATAGCATCCCAATTACCAGTTAGTAACATTGAATCATCTTAAAGCCCAACTGAAATCTTACAACTTTTGTTCTCTTTATGGTCTTGTACCCCTACATGTTATGACTTGTTCTTTCACCGAATATTCTGCTTCTGGCATTCACATTGCAGTTCCCTGTGCCAGCAGAGCTGAGTAACAGCCACACCCTTCAGCACAAGTGTCCTCACAAAGACTTGCATTGCAGAGAAGGGGAGGGGGCATGTTTGACCAGTCTGCTACATTACTGAAAGCACTGGGTCTAACTCTGGGGTTAAAATGCACAGTCGTAACTAGGCATAGGATGTAAAATTTGGAAAATGAAGGTTGTTAGCTGACAGTGTGACTGAATAACAATAAGAGATCTCAACTTTGGAGTCCCCAATAGAGGTGAAAAGAGTAAGGGGGATTCAGCTCACCAGTATGCACCAAGTGATCCATTAGTTTTAGTGCCCTTATGCAAGCTCATAACTGCACACAAATGATCACTCCACCCTCCCGTTGGATACTGTGCCATACATGACTTTGATTAAAAAAACAAAACTATTGTTTGACTTTTTTGAATGACTCTTGGAGGATGGTGGAAGGGAGATTTTCTGTCACCCATTTATTACTGAATAAAAAGAATTACTTTACATATGTCACACAGTGAAAGCATTAAGCACACTTTCCTTTCATTTCATCCATCCCACACCATCCCTGCAGAGCAGCGTCAAACTCTTCATGATCAGAGATTTTCGCTTTGCCTGGGTAACCCATGCTGTGCTTCAAAGGACGGTTCATCCCAAAAGCACATAGAGTTCCAGGATGATGTTAAGAAACAATCACAGAGGCTCAGTGGGAGACCATTTACATGCCATTATTTAGAAGCCTAGTCTCTCAGTATTGGCGGGTGTGTGATTACAGTGCTGGAAGTTGGCGAACTTTGCATGTGTTTTAAAGTCAAAATTGGGTCTTTCTTAAGGTTTTCCAATAGCAGTTGAACTCTGTTCATTTTTGAAAATGCTCATTGCATAGCCAATCACAGTATAGGTAACTGTGGTCAGATCAGATATTAGCTGTTGTTGGCTACTGCTCTTTGAAGTTATTAAAGTCAACCTAAACTCTGAAGCAAGATGTGGTTTGCCCAATAAGGCAAGAGAGAGAGAGAGAAAACATGTGGCGCACACACCTAGTGCATTATCCAAGGTTTATTGTAGGAGTGAAAGAATAATAAAAACATACTCACAGACGAAGCATGTATCTAAAAAGCATAGAAAAATGACAATGGCCACAACGGCAGGCAAGGTGTGCTCACTGTCAGTGCGGTCAAATGGCTGGCGCGTTTCAATAAGGCAAGCATAAGCATGGGAGTAAAGGGACAAAAAATGGGCATAAATCTAACAAGCAGCTGTAAATGTAGATTACGTAGCACTATGTTTCCAACATCTGAGTTTAGGTGTTGTGGAACCATGACATATTACGCTCCTGCATGGGGGAAACCATCTATGTGCAAGCCTTCAAGAAGTTGGCTTCTCTATTGGAGCCTAAGAAGGAAAGCCAGGACATATGGGTGGATTTCTGATACACAGCATGGGCAGTGGCCTGGGCCACTGTATTTTCCCATCTGCACTAGCTAGTTGATGGCATATTTGGTGCCTTTTAGCCTAAACCACCATAATGTGGTTGGTTGTTGATGGGGGGAATGCCTTCCGCAGCTCTATTGTATTCTCCTTTGGGAGAAAGGGGGGCATAGGGAGCTTTCCCAGCCGGCAGAATACAATGATTAGTGCTAGCAGCTATAGCCACAGGCAGTAATGGAATGCTAAAAATCCAACAAGCTAGCTGTACCCAAGTTGATCAATGGATCAGCTTGGGTACAATCAGCCTGCCCATAGATAGATTGAATTTTGTCTGGTCTCTGCTGAACCGACCAAGATTCAATCCATCTATGGTCAGCTTAAAGTGGTTCTAAAGGTTAATTTTTTGTTGTAAAATAACAAACACGTTATACTTACCTGTTGTGTGTATGGTTCTGCACAGTACAGCCTGGATCTCTTCTCATGTTCCCTGCCAGCGCTCTTGGCTCCCCCTTTCTGTTGGTGACCCCATAGCAAGCAGCTTGCCAGGAGCAGGTTGTTCCCAAGTCGCTGCTCCATGTGTCCATTCACACATGGAGCTGTGGCTTGGCCCCACCCCCTCTCTCTCCTCATTGGCTGACTGGCTGCGGTTGACAGCAGCAGGAGCCAATGGCTCCCGCTTGCTGTCTCAACCAATTAGGAGCCAGAGACCCAGGACCACTGAGGCTATTGTGCACATCAATGGGTCACGATGAGGATCAGGTAAGTAATGAGGGGGGCTTGGGGCCCTCCTGCACACAGAAGGTTTTTTTTAAAAAAAACCTTGAGTCTTTACAACCTCTTTGCTGCTGGGTGCTGCCATATTGTATGTGATGCCAGCAGCCCCAGCAGACTCAAAACTGTCACTCAAGTCACATTCTATAGTATTTCCTTCTCTCCAACCATGGCCGATACATAAAAGTCTATGTAGGCAAGTGCAGGGAAGAGCAGAATAGCCCAGCCAGTAATTAGACACCTACAGAACAGAAGAGAGATATGATGTGCAGGAAGGGAGAAGGCTGTGCTTTATAAAAACAGAAAATACTTCTACCTGAATTTTTTAATTTGGTGACAAGATCTCTTTAAGTAGTAACTCCTAACAGGGCTATGGATATATCCCACAGTAAATACTTATTTCAAAAATATAACAAAAATATTAATTAAAAAAATGATATACTACATCATTTTGTAAATATATCAAAATAAAATTAAAAACATTGAACGTCGCTTTCAAATTAAACTTGCTGTCTTACTTTCAATAGAATATGACAATCATTCTTGATGTAGTATCTGCAATATATGAATGCTCCCTTATTCCAAACTAAAACAAAACCCACAAGCTCACTTATTGCTAAAACCATTTTAACAAAGAGCACATGTCAAGCAGGCACAGTAGATCACATAGGCGTTTTTTTTGTGTTGTCTGAGTACAGGTACACTTTAGCTAAAACAAAAGGCAGCCAAGGAGCCTGTTCATTAGAATATTTAGGACTTAAGAAAGTAAGTTTAACTTTACACGGTGGCAAACTCGCAATTCTCCTCGAAGGCATTGGCAGCTTTTCCGCACTATTAAGGGCTACGTTAATTAAAGTGTCTAAACACAGTGCTTGTTAATTGTCATTATTTTACATGATTAGCTGCTAACTAGTAAAAATGGGTTATTTCATTTTAGTAAATAGCACTGGGGACTTGTTAAGAGGGTGAATTCTTTGCCGTTGGCAATGTGCAGACGTTCGGTACAAACCTAAAAAGTGTCCTTAGATGACATTAAGTTTTAGAGTTGGCTGAAATTCAAAGGACCAGTAAGTCTTTAGTCTTAGTAATGTAAAAGACTTTTTGAAGATAAACTTTTTGAAAAGTTTCACCATATATGTACAAAAGATAATGTAGTCTGCATTGTAATTACAGTTGTGTTAATCCCACATTTCAAATGGTGTTCATTTCTGACCAATTTTAACAGATTTAAATGGCAAAATTTGAGTCTGAATTTCAGACTTATTTTTGGTGGTTCATATTCCCAAGATGTTTTTGAAAGAAAGTGACCAAAGGCTGCTCCAAAGGCTTCAGCTGCTTCTTCTGTTGTCTGGGCACCCTTAGCTTGACTGCCTGTGCTACAAGGTCCCACCCCTCTATCTTGATAGCCCTTATGGAACATTTTAAGAAAGTAGCTCAGGCTGCTTATAGAGCCCTTTATCTCATCAGGCCATGGGCTTATCAAACCATACTGCACAATTGTGAATACTTTGCTGTTCTGTAATGTGCACATTTTCAGAACCTGGCTCGCATTTCCATTGGGCTCAATAGACCTTCAAGTTCAGAAATTAAGAATTTTGATCCTGATCCCAATTTTCAAGTGGTGTTAAATTCTGAACAATTTTCACAGCTTTGGATGGCCAAATCTGAATCCAGGTTTCAGTCTTAAATTTGATAGTTAAGATTTCTAAATGTTTTTGAAAGAACATGACCAAAGGCTGCTCCAAAGGCCTGAGCTGCTTCTACTTTTGTCTGGACACCCTTCTATCTAAATATCCCTGGTAGAATTTTTAAAGAGAGTGCCTCAGGCTGGTTTTTGGCCCCAATATCTAATCAGGCAGGGCTGCCATGGGTGTACCAAACCATTCTGCACAATTTTTAATAAATTGCTGATATGTAATTTCTTTTATTTTCCATAGAAGAAATCAGCAATTTTACAGGTTTGCAAGTTTTTGGTTGTACTGAACCACAATGGTTTGCACTTTTAAGAAGTTAGCTTAACAGTAATTTATAGTTACTACAACACCAATTGCAGCTAAGTCAAACAAAACCTATACGCGTTGCCCCATAGTAGCCAATCCAATTAAAACTTGTTTGGCTTTCAGAACCCAAAATAATTGTATTGCTCCAAAGTGCTTATGTTTTATAAATTAGGGCCTCATCAGGGCCCCAAAAAACTGTTTAGACATCCTATTGGGGGACCTGTGATTCGCAGTAGGAGGAGGTGGTCATATGACACAGTAGATATGGCTTAACAAGGTGGATGAGCTGGAAGAAAACTAGAAGACTCTTAATGTTCTTCTTCTAGTTCATTATTCATGACTGAACAAGACGCGGTACATTGTAGCCTGGGGTATGGCAATGTCCTTGCTTACCTCTATTCCTCTGTTCCTTGTCTGCTGTCACTGCATAAGCTTGTCCCTGCAAGAAATATCACTAAACTACTTACACTACTACTTTTAAATATGAATAGACCCCTCCGTTTTGATTTTTCTCATCTGCTTAGGTCGGTTTCTAATGCTCCTCAGAATTCCTGTTCTTTGTACAGCTAAAAGTAGTTCAGTTGGGTAAGCTAGATTTGGATAAAACATTAAAGAAGAAATCCCAGAACAAGGAAGCCAATGATTATCCTGTTCAGTCGTATAAAATCCGTTTGACCTTCTATAGAACTCTCTCCCATTACACCCAAACACCAGCTGAGTTTCACTTGTTTATTGACACAAAAAAAAAGTCTTTGGCTTGGGAGTAATCTCTTGAAAGCACAAGCAGAATATGCAAAATCCATGCAGAAAGTGTCCTGACCGGGATTCAATCCATGGACACTAGTCTTAGAAAGGCTTCCTTTAAAGGGTTGGACTTTGAGGTGATATTTGTAGGCCTGAAACCCTTCACAGACCAGGGCCGGATCTAGCCTGTCTGAGAGTGCAAAGTGTCAACACTTTTTAATTTAATTTATTTGGCTTTGTGCACCACAGTAGTTGGGCTGGGCTTCAGTGCCTCATTATAGGGTTCGCCCTGCTGTTGCCATTGGTCCTGGGGGGGCAATACTAAAATCTGGGGTGACACAGCCCACCCCAACAACCCCTAGATCTGGTCCTGTCACAAACCTGTAATGAGTACAGCCAAAAGAGTCCCCTATCTAAACAGGTGGAATTTGAATTTACAGAACAAAATAGCCTCGGAGTACAGAAGAGAAGATCTCTTCATGCGTCACTTGGATTGCAAATCCTAAAAAAATAAATGGTTTTCTGCTGATTTTGGAATAGTAAGATAAGTGCATACATCTATTTCTGGCTTGTTGGCCATCATCAGTGCAATATGTGGGAATAATGGCTTCTATCGTGCAATGAGGAATAAAACTGATATTTTATTTGTTTTTTTTTTTTATGGAAGTGATACAAACAGACACCATCTACTGTGCCTCACACTAGTTTATTGTAGGGTGTGTTGGTTCTTTTTAGCCCATATCCTGTCTGGTATTATTTTTATTTTAGTGTAACCATTTATATGAATGAAGATTGAGCTCTAACATATAATATGTGTTTTTCTGGTGGCTGGAGTTTATGCAGGAGCTTTTATAAGCACTTTCAATGCTTTGGTACTGTTTTTCTTCCGAACATAGCATTTGAGAAACAATTTATGAGTGCTTTACAAGCCTATGCACCATATTGTAGTCTTTCTGGGCACTAAACACTTGAAATGAGTATTTTACAAGTATTGTTAGCTTTGAAAGCTTAGATTTGCTGCATGCAAGATATTTTTTAAATTCCTTAAAGTGAGCAGTACGGACAGTGCAACTGCTGATGTTCTTCTAATAGTCTAAGTGTGAACAGGCATGACTGATGGATTTGTTAATTCTGTCTCCTTGATGAATCCCAATAGCCTTAATTTAACAACAAAAACATTAATGGTTCTAAGTAATAGTAACCAAATGAAAATGTTGGTTATGAGAAGGATCTTTGGTGTCCATTATGAGAAGGGTATTTGGTGTCTGTTAAGAGAAGGGGTCTTTGGTGTCCATTATGAGAAGGGTATTTGGTGGCTGTTATGAGAAAGGGTCTTTGGTGTCCATTAGGAGAAGGGTATTTGGTGTCTGTTATGAGAAAGGGTCTTTGGTGTCCATTATGAGAAGGGGTCTTTGGTGTCCATTATGAGATGGGTATTTGGTGTCCATTATGAGAAGGGTATTTATTGTCTGTTATGAGAAGGGGTCTTTGGTGTCCATTATGAGAAGGGTATTTGTTGTCTGTTATGAGAAAGGGTCTTTGGTGTCCATTATGAGAAGGGGTCTTTGGTGTCCATTATGGGAAGGGTATTTGTTGTCTGTTATGAGAAGGGGTCTTTGGTGTCCATTATGAGAAGGGTATTTGTTGTCTGTTATGAGAAAGGGTCTTTAGTGTCCATTATGAGAAGGGTATTTGTTGTCTGTTATGAGAAAGGGTCTTTGGTGTCCATTATGAGAAGGGTATTTGTTGTCTGTTATGAGAAGGGGTCTTTGGTGTCCATTATGAGAAGGGGTCTTTGGTGTCCATTATGAGAAGGGTATTTGGTGTCCATTATGAGAAGGGTATTTGTTGTCTGTTATGAGAAGGGGTCTTTGGTGTCCATTATGAGAAGGGGTCTTTGGTGTCCATTATGAGAAGGGTATTTGGTGTCCGTTATGAGAAGGGGTATTTGGCCATTTCCGACTAGGGTCAATTAAGCAGGAGCAAATTATCCTACCAGAGTGTCTTTTTGACTGTGGGAGGAAACCAGAGTACCCGGAGGAAAATCAAGTAAGGACATGGAAAGTCCATATAGATAGTGTCCTGACTGGAATGCAAATCATGAAACCCCAGTGCTAACCACTTACCTACCATGCTGCCCATTTGCATTTCGTTTGGCATAGCATGGTCTCAACCCACTCATTACTTGCATTAGTATTGCCCATGTAAAATAGTTGTTCATATTTTCCACATTAATACTCATTTTGATGGAAGTTCTATAGGGACCCCAGTGCGGATCAGCACGCTCTCCAGAAAGAATATTAGAATGTAATCAACAATGCTGCTGTCACTTTACTGGCCTATGGGGGATTGCATATTCATTTTTATTAACTTTAATTATACCAGCTCTATAAAATACTCTCGTTCGGTGTTGTGTGAAAAATGCGCAAGTTAATCGCTCGTGACATTTAATTGGTGTGTTTTTTTCTTTTTTTTTTTACAACACAGTCTTGAACTGCAAAAGGGCGAGTGATGAGAATGTTTTTAAGATATTGACACAGAATGACTATCAATCCATAAGCTATTTATTATGCTGAACCTTCAATATCAAATGTAATTTAAAAAGTTTGAGAATTAGATGACTCTGGGGTATCTATAACTGCTTGTACCAATCCCCCAATAGAAGAAAAAGGAAACATTTTATATATATATATATATATATATATATATATATATATATATACACAGCTATCAAGCAACTAAGGGAGGCTTGCACTAAGCAATGCATTATGGGACATGGGGTTTGTTGAAACCTTGTGGAATAGGAGGCATACTAAGGGCTTTAATGGGACATGTGTAAATAGTTAATTGAACAAATATTGCAATTCAAATACACACTGGTAGGATGTACAGAAACCTTCTGGTGTTTGTTATTAAGCCAATTTCTCTACTGAAGATAGGATCAGTTTAAATTCAGTTGTCATCTGTTGATATTATCTAAATTGATTAATTTAATGGGTCTTAAAAATAGCATTCCATATGTGTATTCCGAATATATATAATCCTCTTTCGAGATTGGTGTGTATAGTAAGCTTAGAAACATATGCAAGTAACACCCTGAAAATGGAGAACTGACTTTGGGGGTAAGAGTGTTGATTGATCCGTAAGCCTTCACATTGCCTACTGGATGTTTAAACTTTGAGAAATGTTACAATATACAGTAAACATATCATTTTTCATAACGTCTACACTTGTGAATGCCTTCCAGCGTATACGTCTGCTGCAATATCTATGCCTTGACCTATGTTACTGCATATGAAAAATGTTTTTCTGCCTTTGTAAACTGACAAAAACTAGAGAATGAAAAGAAGTCTACACTTTATTAAACACCAAACCTTTATTTATTTTTATTTTATTATTTATTTCAAGTACTTATATAATGCTTTACATATATATATATATATTGTACATTCACATCAGTCCCTAATCCTCAAGGGGTATACAGTCTAGGGTCCTTAACTCACATTCACACACACACATACCATGGCCAATTCACCTACCAGCTTGTTTTTGGAGTGTGGTAGGAAAATGGAGTACCTGCAGGAAACCAACGGAGGCACAGGGAGAACAGACAAACTCCAGACAGGTGGTGCCGTGGTTGGGATTTGAAACAATGACCCCAGTGCCATTTAGCCACTGTGCTGCCCCTCTCTAGTCATTGATCTCTAGCCATTGGCAATGCCTAGGCTAAGATCAGGGCCTTGCCACCCATAAGGCCTATGGAGGTGCCTCTTTCCGGAGGTACTTATGAAAGTATGGTGGGGGGGCAGAACTAAGGCTGGATTTTCCATTCTGGACACACTTTCTTCAGTTCGTGTTTAAAGCCCAACTCCTAAGAAAAAAACATTTTCCCTGAAAGTGGGACTGTGCCCACACTGCAAGGGTTAATGGCTCTTTTTGTCTAGAGGATTGGAGGCAGGAGATATATTTACCTAATCCTCCTATCCTCTCTGCACAAGGCTGGCCCCTGTGGACCCTGCCCCCCGTGGCCGTGCGGTCGACTGTCTGACGTCATCAAAATCATGGACCTGCTCTGGATTTGAGGACGTCAGGAACAGTCCACCGCTGGATCACGGGGGAGCGCTGTTTGCCATTGGAGTGGAGGATCAGGTGAGTATAAGCTTTCTTGTTTCCCCTGGTAAAAGCGAGCAGTTAAACCATGCTGTACAGGCACAGCCCCACTGCATGGGAAAACATTTTTTTTGTCCGGAGTTGGGATCTAACCCTGTGTATGCACAGCATCAGGAATGTTAGGGTGCAAGCAGCTGGCTGCATGTTAGCAATCAATGACAGTGTGTGGCCTACCCACCAAGGTCCTAGCATCCAATGACTCCATGTTGCTTCCAGCACCCTTGTAACCAATCATGCAGTAGCTTGAAAAAAAAAAAAAACAGAAAGGGAACCTCTCACTTCATTAGGCACCTCAAATCCATTTATTCATCAGTCCAGCAAACAGACCAGTCCATCCCAGGTCAAAACAACTCCAATGTATTTTGCCTGATAAGGAGCTCAATCCCTATCAAATGAAAAGCATTGGGATTGGATTGGATTTATACCTCCAATGGACTGGTCTGTTTGTTGAACTGATGAATAAATGGATTTAAGGCATCTAATACAGTGAGTAGTTCCCTTTATGTTTTTTTAAGCAACTGCATGATTTGTTTTTAGGGTGCTGGCAGCAGCAGAGAGTCATTGGTTGCTAGGAACTTGGTGGGTAGGCCACACACAGTCATTGATTGCTAACATGCAGCCAGCTGCTTGCACCATAACACTCATGATGCTGTGCAGTCCAGTTGAGTTTTGTGGCCCCTGACTATACGGAACCTGCTCCTGACATCGGTGAGAGCGTGGTGATTATAGCCTTGAGCAGAGCCTTTCCTTTCTTTTTAGCAACCAATCATGTTGAGAGGCTGCCAGTGTCTTAATAAACCAATGACGCCCACTGGCCGCCAACATTCTAGCAACCAATTATGCTATGCGCCTGCCAGCAGCCTAATAACCAATGTTGCTGTTTGGCCGAGAGTGTCCAAGCAACCAATGTTGGAAGCAGTAATGACCAACTACGGCGTGGCGCTAGCTAAGATGATGTCATTAGTCTCTTTCAGGCAGAAGCAAGCATTTCCCGAGTCCCTTATCCCCCAGTGATCAAACTATTCATTGTAACTCTGTAGCCAATCATAAGGTGAGAGGCTGCAGCAGGGGCTGATCTGTGTCAGGCATTTGTGAACGCAATCAAGAACTGGCACCAGGATTTACAGTCTTGTATTATCTCCAAACCAGCATCTCAGTCCAGGAAATGGATGGAGACCCTTGATGATTCCTGAACAAATATGGTGCTGTCCTTTTTTGGAGAGATAAACAGATGAAGGCACTTCCAGGGAACATACTGGAATCTATGTTAGAATAATACATACAGTTTCTGTAAGTGTTACACAGAGTGTCCAAGCAACCAATGTTGGAAGCAGTAATGACCAACTACGGTATGGCCCTAGCTAAGATGATGTCATTAGTCTCTTTCAGGCAGAAGCAAGCATTTCCCGAGTCCTTTATCCCCCAGTGATCAAACTATTAATTGTAACTCTGTAGCCAATCATAAGGTGAGAGGCTGCACCAGGGGCTGATCTGTGTCGGGCATTTGTGAACGCAATCAAGAACTGCACTGGCACCAGGATTTAGAATAATACATACAGTTTCTGTAAGTGTTACACATTTCCTAGAATGATAAAACATGTCTGATGCTAGATCCACTTTAAAGTCTCCATATTGTTTCTGTTTTCCTTTGACCTTAAAAACAAATTGTAACCAGAAAATAGTTTTTTTTTTTTTTTTGCTCTTTTTTCTGTTTGAAACACTAGCAGCAGTCATGCACAAAGACAGGGCACAGTGGTATTTTTTTTTCTATTTTTGGAAAACGTGATGTTTTTGGCCATATTGTTATAGATGACAGAACTGTCTTTGTTATGTCCATAAATGTCATCCGTGGAATTGATAGGCTCCTGCCAGTGACAGGTATCGTTACTGTCTCACCACCGCCTGGAATTTGGAGAGGGGGGTGGGTGTTCAGGAGAAATGCGATTGAAATTCTATCAGGACCTTTCCGTCAGTCTTGCAAATTTCCTGGTTTTTGAATTACCCTTGCATTTCATTTGAAATCACTGGAGATTATAGGCTGACACTGAGCGATGTGCGGGCGGAATTCTAAAGACCCCAAATGCAGCAGGTGAGATTAGGATCTGGAATTGCGACCAGGCTCCGGCTGCCTGTGGAAAATAAGCTGTCACCAATCTCTAGATGGTAGGCTGGGACGCCTAATTCATGCCGCGTTCTGCCGCAGACTGACAGGACCCCGCGTCCATTGCACCAGCCGCTGGGTCTTACAGGTAACAAGAGACAAAGAGAAACACTCTGATTTACTGACTGCGTTTAACACATTGGGGACGGATTTACTAAGGTTCTACGCTTGCTGGCTCACCCTGATTTGCTCAAAGCAAACCTTTCTTGCCTTTCTTTGCCTTGCAGAACCAGGCAAGCAGAAATTGTAGAAATGAATAAAACAATTTTATTAATGTTCAGCTGTACTGATGCATGAATTTTCCTAATCTATTGTAATTAGACGCTAATGTTGAAAATCCTGCTCTTTTAGCAGTTTGCCAATGTGCTCCAGCAATCCCATCCACTGGGTTCCTATTCGCCAAGTTGCACACCAATTTTTTCACACATTTTTTTGAACCGCTTTCCACCAGCTCCCGTCATCCCCTTTCTAGTGCACCTTCTAAAGAGCTGTTGGTGAGATAACTCTTTTTCCCCAGTTAGAGCACAGCCATCCAGGCACACAGCATCTTCCTCCTTCACTCTTCCACTGGCTCTAATGGAAAAGTCGCAAGTTTTTTGTTTTAGGGTTTTATTATAACATTGAACTAGGATGGGGCGAAGGGAACATGGGATACCCCCCAAAAAACTGGTGAACTGAACAATTTGAAGACTCCTTTTTTATCTCTGCACAAAATGTCCCACTAATGCTGACAAGTGACTAGGACTTTTCCCAAAAGACCAAAAGCTTCACACAGTCACTAACTGCAAGCAGTGGGGTCATCTACTCAGAGGGCCACAGAATCATCAGTTGCCTCCTTCCAATATCCACTAGGCACTCTTCACTCTTTGAGGCGGATACAGACTCACACCACTATAGGACAGCTGGACACCTTTCCCCCAACTTCCTCCTAGCACCTCTAGTGAGCTTCCCCAGACCCAAACAGACTCCAGGACTAGGCTTTGCGAATAGCCCCTTCAGCTAATGCTTCAACTGGGACCTCGATGTCTTCTAGATGGCACCTCAAGTAATTCTGCCCCAGGAGCAGAGCCCCTGTCAAGGATCCGGGTGTGACCAGAGGTGTGTGGACTGACACAGGGAAGTAACAGGCTTCAGGAATGATATCATAACAATATACTTATTATTAGCCACCCAAATATACAACGCACAGTAAACAAACCAACCTTCTACTAATCTTAGTATGTGCAGGAACACAGGTGTAGTCAGGGCTGGAGAGGTGGAATGGTCAGGCCGGCCATATGGTTCTGTTAACGACCGTCTGGTGGTACCTCTAGCAGTCCTCGGGACAGGATTCCCCAGGGCGTGGAGTCTAAGTCCCAGTCTGCTTATTCACCAGGGCACCTGATGGTGGGGATGGACTTGGAGCAGACAGGAACCAAGTCGCGGCCCCTGAGTACACCTGCTCGTGGTAGAGGGATCTGCCAGAGGTATATGCAGGTAGGAAGCCTGATGTGAAGAGGCAGAAAGTGTGAGCAGGGATGACTGGATCCATTCAGGATGGATGGATGGCAGAGTAGTTAGCGTGGTCAGACGGGCCGGGTCGGTAACAGCAGGTCAGCGTGGTACTAAGCAGCAGGCAGAAGAGTAGTCAGGTCACTCGCCGGGGTCGGTAACAGGAGTACAGATCAGATTAGGGATGTCCAGGAGAGTAGTCAAACGAGCCAGGGATCAAGCAGGAGAAGTCAGCAGAGGTCAGGATCAGGCAGGGTCAGCAGCAAATCAGATCGGCAGAGGAACAGGATACAAGGTACAGGGGCTTATGGGAAACATACACCAAGGCACTGATCACAGGCCTGGTCCTGCTTAAATACACCTCCTGCAATCAGCTTCAGGTGATCGCCTGATTGCAGGAGTGAGATTCTGGCTGCTGAGAGCACCCGCTGGCCAGCCTTGGTACTGCAGCCCACAAGGCAGGTGAGTCCCACCACCATTGGCAAGTCCATTCCTGACAGCCCCTGAACAAGGGTCTCCGCCAGCAGGACTGGACACGGGAACTGTCTCCCTACGGCTCAGGCCTCAGCCTACTTTTGGGCTTTTAACCGCCTACTGGGCAGACCTCTCCAGGGATTGGCTAGACTCCTCATAAATATTCAAGCTGCTCACTCTGTTCTTCCTCCCACTATAACTCTAGAATTTTGTACAGGGTGAAGCAATCAGATCAGTAGCCTGTGAGGCCTGAACAATCAACCCCTGCTTCACTGCTTACAGAGGAGCGAACTAAATTTATCTAACAACTTGAATTCATCTTAGAGGGTACTACAATTGTTGATCAGGATCCTGTCTACCAGTATCCAGCATTTTGTGATCATATCACCGACTTTTGATCATAGACATTGACAGATCGGTCACAATGCTGAGTGAGTCTGTGATTACAACAACGGCACTAGCTGTATATATGTGACAGCATGACATTAAAGCCCATCGCCGTGCTGCCACATATATGTTTACAGTTGGTACTGCTGTTTTGTCCGAGGAGCACAGTCGCTTGGTGTCCCCCACCAAGTTCTCTATGATCAGGAGCCATTGAAATGATCACATGATCAGGATCCCACTTACCAGTCTCCACTGTGAGTTATACGCACAGCTGACGGCAAGCTTATTTCTAGGCAAAACAATTTAAAATTTTGTGGGGAAGAATTTTTATGGCTTCTGTGTCCCCTTTGGGGAGATTCACGCTTCTTTTTGTACAGAAAACCATTGCCACCAAGAAACAAAGTTAGAAGAAATCCAAAATTTTGGAGTTTTTTCCAGAACAAGAAGTATAGGGAAATCTTCCAATGGGGACACCTGTTTCGGGGACAATTGTCTAAGAGGGGAATTCCCCTCACTTTGGGAGATCTCTTCAAACTAACTGTTGGAACTACGAAGCAGGAAGTAAAGGGAAATTTCCCCCATGGTACACAGACAGCAAACAAATAACCTGGCTGGGGTTTTAAATCTAATTTACTCTATTTAAAACAAAGTTTTGGTGATACTTACACCAAAGACACCAATCATGATGTATAGTAGTTGTTATCCCAGTAGCAAAAACTTCTTTTGAGGAAATTGCCACCTGCGTGTATAGGATTGCAAACTATTCAATATCTTACTTGGCTTGGTGGTAAAAAAAAAAAGATTGACTGCCAGGGTCTGTGACCCATTCTGGACCAAGTGTAAGTATCTACTGATAGCCCACATTATCAAGGTCTACTCACCCATCCCCAATACTGTTGCCTGCTGCAGGAGTCCACCCTGGGAAGCAAAGGTGTTGTATCTTACCCAGGTCGGGTATATGATGTCACAGATACGTCAACTCATATGACAGTTTTTGGGCCTGTTGATTGGCTGCTGTGATCTGAGCACCATTATACAGGGAATATTACATTCTCCTTTGTATCTATGTTAGCAAGAGAGGGATTGCTCTAATAGAGTGTAGAGGTGGTATAGGAGCTTGGTTGGGTGAGTATACCTTTCTATGGAGCAGGGGTGGACTGACCATTTGGAAACTCGGGCACTGCCCGAGGGCCCGGGGTCAGTAGGGGGCCCCATGAGATGCCCCTGGTACCTTTTTCATAGGCTTTTTTGAGTTTGGGCAAGGACACAGGGGCCCCATGATCCCCTATTGCCCAGGGGCCCCATGAGTTGTCAGTCCGCCCCTACTATGGAGTCATCAGGAGGCACGTTTACTTGCCCTTAATAGACAAAGTGACAGTGTCTCTTTAAAGGGATCCTGTACCAAGAGAAATATGAGGGCCATGATTGCTGATGCCCTACTGAAAATGTTGGTTGCCTAGCTGTCATGTTTATTTCTGACTTACTTTGAATCTAAGACCTGGAAGACCCACGTAGCAAATAACGTCAAGGTCAAGTCAGAACTTCCAGATCTGCCCACTTGTTGCGTGTCAAAGACTGAAAATGCGGAAGACTATGGATAAATATGACAGCTAGTGGGATAGCATGCTTAAGAGATGTTTTTGTTGGAGGCCTCCATTCCCTCAGTACATGTTTCCTTTTAATCAATGAATATTTTAGCATGGTTCTTGAAATTGGCAAAAAGGTCTCCACTGAAATTCTCCGGTTTAGGCATTCCAGTATAGGAGATCTTATACCTTTATGTATATGTAAATGTAGATTTAGAAATTCCCAGCAGCCTCACTCTGCAGAGCTTTGCTTTATCTTGCTCTGTCTCATAAATATGAATGCCATGAGAAATACTCTTTGAGGCGTGCATAATTCAGCGAGATCCCGTCTCGGTGATTGTCACCTGAGTGACACCTTCTGATCTGCCAGTAATAGGATGAGGCTTGGCCTCCTGTGTGTCTGGCTCGTCTCTTTCTTGTGTCTTTCCAGCCTCCCATCTCTGTCCAGACTGCTCATTAAAAAATGCCCTGACTTCAAGAACAGCTGCTGGAATAAGCATCATGTATCCGCCAGGCATCATACAGCTATATTAATGACAATGCATTGATCAGAATGGGCTCGCAAGTTATTATCGATGGATACATTTTCTGCTAGGTTGTTTCTAGGGAAATTATAATTTATTAATCTGTGATCCATTTCAAGATGCAGAATTAAAGCCTAACCGCACCCAATTTTTTATGGTTTAAGATACAAAAGAGAAGATCCATCAAAGGACGTTTTCTGCCCTTGAGAAACTTATAAAAGAATTGGGGGAAGAGCAGTTACTGGGACAGGAACATTGTAATAGCAAATAAGCACACTCATGAAAATCTAGAAGGGAAAAAAATGATCTTAAGCATACAGAAGGCCGTGATATACTATACAATGACAAAATAGTCATATCATTTGTGCAGCAATATAGGATATTGTTAACATACATCAAAGACATACAGTATAAACAGTATGAAATATATACTGTGCTCGAGCATAGATACAAGGAGCCAGGGGCGGACTGACAACTCATGGGGCCCTCGGGCAATAGGGAATCATGGGGCCCCTGTGTCCTTGCCCAAACTCAAAAAAGCCTATGAAAAAGGTACCAGGGACATCTCATGGGGCCCCCTACTGACCCCGGGCCCTCGGGCAGTGCCCGAGTTTCCAAATGGTCAGTCCGCCCCTGTAAGGAGCATAAAAGGAATACCAATTGCCACGAGGTCAAGAAAATAAGAGGTCAACGTTTTGAGCTGTAAAACACCTCTTTCTCATAAGAGCTTTTTTGGAGAAAGGGGTGTCATACATCCTATATACAAAATACATATATACAACAACAGCAGAGGCATATAAATACAAAGATCAAAAAGGAATACCAATGTAATAAAATCCAGTGTTCATGTTTCAAGGAATACAATACCCTTTTCTCAAAAAGGACATTTTTTGAGAAAGGAATGTTGCACACCCTACTGTATATACAAAATACATACTGTATATACAGCAACAGCCCAGAGATATAAATAGAAGGAGCAAAAAAAGGAATACCAATGGTAGTAAAGAAAACAGCCCAACAACGCCACCATCAAATCCGCCCCGCAGGCCAGAGTACTTGGTGTCATTCTGGACTCCAACCTATCCTTCCAGCCCCAAGTCCAATCTTTAACTAACTCATGCAAACTCCACCTCCGCAACATCGCCAAAATCCGCACGTTCCTAACCCCAGAAACCACTAAACAGCTCATCCACTCCCTCATCATATCACGACTCGACTACTGCAACTCCCTCACTGGTCTGCCTCGCCGCTGGCTATCCCCGCTTCAGTTGATCCTGAATATGGCTGCCAGACTCATTCACCTTTCCAACCGCCACCCCCCTCTGCCAATCCCTCCACTGGTTTCCGATTGCGCAACAGATCAAATTCAAAATCCTAACACTGACGTACAAAGCTGTCCACCATACTGCCCCGAACTACATCACTGACCTAATATCCAAGTACCGCCCAGCACGCACACTCCGCTCCTCACAAGACCTCCTTCTCTCTAGTTCCCTGGTCTCCTGGTCTCCTCCTCCCATGCCCGCCTCCAGGACTTCTCCAGGGTGTCACCCATCCTCTGGAACTCCCTTCCCCAACCCATCAGATTATCACCTACTCTCCTCTCCTTTAGGTGCACCCTGAAAACCCATCTCTTCAGGGAAGCCGACCCCACCCGCTGCTAACTTGCCGACCTCCTCCACTCTTCCTACCACTCCATCCCCCACAGCTATCTCCTCCTGTACCACCATCCCCTCCCCCTCGAAAGAGCAGGGCTCTCAATCCCCTCATGTTTTGCATTGTATTGGTATTGTTCTGTCACATGTTCTGTCCCCCTCTGTAATGTACAGCGCTGAGTGAACTATTGGCGCTTTATAAATACTGTATAATAATAATAATAATAACATATAGATACGAAGAGCAAAAAGGAATACTAGTAGGAGCAAAGTCCGGAAAGAGTTACAACATTTACAATTTGAGGTATACAACAAACTTTTTTTAAGGTCCTTCTTGAGAAAAGAGTGTTGTACACATTACACAAAATGTATATGCAACATCAACCCAGCATATCAATACGATGAGGAAAAAAAGGAACACCAGTGCTAGTTAAGTCATGAAAAAGAGGTCCAATGTTGATGTTCTGAGATGTACAACATCCTGTTTTTCAAGAAAGACCTTCTTTTGAAAGGGATGTTGAACTCCTTGAAACATCAACGATGGATTGTTTTTTTTCATTACTTTACTATCCTAGGTATTTTTTGTTATTCTCATTGCATCTATATGTCCAAGCTGTTGTTGTCAATAGGTATTTTGTAAATAGGGTAACAAGACCTCCTTCTGAAGAAGATCCTTCTTGAGAAAGAGTGCTGTAAACCATCAAATGTCAACAATGGACCTCTTCATTCCTAACCACAAGGCCATTGGCACTGCTTTTGTGTACACGGTATCTTTATACTGAGCTTATTTCATATCTAGGGTGTACAACTCTCTTCTCTCAGTAGAGAACCCCCTTGAGAACGGGGTGTGGTACATCATGAAACGTTGACATTGGACCTCTTTTGTTCTGACAATACAGCTATTCATATTCTGTTTTTACTCATTGCATAAATATGCCTGGACTTAAGTTGTGTATGTGTATGTATATGTGTATATATATATATATATATATATATATATATATATATATATATATATACACACGCCCTCACCGGCCACTTTGTTAGGTACACCTGTTCAGTTGCTTGGTAACACAAATTGCTAGTCAGCCAATCACATGGTAGCAACTCAATGCATTTAGGCATGTAGACATGGTGAAGATGACTTGGTGAAGTTCAAACCGAGCATCAGAATGGGGAAGAAAGGGGATTTAAGTGACTTTGAATATGGCATGGTTGTTGGTGCCAGACAGGCTGGTCTTTCCAAAACTGCTGATCTACTGGGATTTTCACACACAACCATCTCTAGCGGTTACTGAGAAAAAAGAGAAAATATCCAGTGAGTGGCAGTTGTGTGGGCGAAAATGCCTTGTGCATGTCAGAGGTCAGAGGAGAATGGGCAGAGTGGTTGCAGCAACATTCAGATGGCGGAGTCAGAATTTGGAGTAAACAACATGAAAGCATGGATCCGTTCTGCCTTGTATCAATGGTTTAGGCTGGTGGTGTAATGGTGTGGGGGTATTTTCTTGGCACTAACAAGGGATACCTTTATTAAGTGGATGATGAGTGTATATGTATTTCGTACTGCATGTATGTCTTTGATGTATATGAACCATAGTCAAAAAAAAAAACGCGCACTGTGGTGCTCAAGAGCAGAGCATGAGGAAACCTTTCAACTTCACAACCTATAGATGGTCAAACATGTACAAAAAAAAAAAAAACATGCAAATGACTGAAAATGTGGGGTGAGTTTTCAAAGTGTTTGCAAGCATTCAACATGTGCCTTTATTATTCTGATCTATGCAACTGTTTTCAACTCTCAATGGCTTTTGTTTCCGAGAAATAATGGCCATTATGGCAATTAACGATCATTACAGCTTAGTAAATAGGGACTAGGATGCCTTAGTGATAAGGATGTGGCTTTAAAAGAAAATTACAAGGCTTGTCACATAGACTGTGGATATTCACTACTTGAGGAATAAATAGATAATCTCAGTGCGTGAAATATCATGCCTGGTTTGAGAATCAGTGAATCCTCGAGACGTGACTTAGTTAACTTGAGAAGAGTAGCTAAGAAACTGATCTAATCCAGCTGCATTAGTAACATGTACTCGGCCACACTGCACATCCATGTGAGGATAATTATGGCCACCGCATCCAGCTTTTTTCATGCTCCAGTCCTCCGCAGGGCTTGATGGAGTGGTGCAGCTGTCTTCTCTGCAAGGATGGGAATGACACGCTGGAGACGAAAGAGGCAGATGATCTCTTGTGAGTACTTTAGCATCAGCCAGAAACTTTTATTACTGCTGACGCTCTGTGGGATGAGATTTATAAGCTGCTCTAAGTGGATTTTTTAAAAGCGTGTGATTATTCATAAAGGGGAGTAATTATTCAAGGCATAGCTTATCAAGGCCATGAGCTGTTTTATAGGTTAATGTCCTTCAGGCAGAGAAGATAAAATCTCTTGACAATGAAGGATTATAAACTGGCATGTACTTTGCCACACCAACAACCCATTTAGGTTATTTATAACCTGTAACCCCCCATGCTATATAGTTGGCCAGTCTTAAAATCTTAAAACCTAACAATGAACTTCTATTTATTTCCCCTTTTGTCTATTAAATATACCATTGGAAGCATTTTGTTAGATTTTTTTTAAAACTGAAGTGTAGTTATGGCTGTTTTTACATAGTTACATGAATCCATCTTTGACCAATGTAAGTATGCATGTGCCATACCTGTGGGAGCCCTGTGGAAGCTGGAAATCACTGTAGTAGGCACAGCTACTACAGTAGCTTCATGGTCCTGTGCCCAGCAGCTAACCTGCTGCTTAGCAAACACAGGGGGCCACTTTTCTTATTTCTTAATGAATGGGAAGCGTTCTCTGGTTGGATGAGCTGGAGGAGAGGCGTGGTGATGTCACCGTCTCCAAACAGAAAATGCTTTGCATTCATTGAGAAAACACAGAGTTCTCTGAATGATGCCCATGCCAAATCAGCCACTTCCAGTGTCCATTAAGCACCAGGGAAGCCACTCGGCACAGAACCTGGAAGCAAATGAAGATCAGTGAAGTGCTGGTGCCTACTGCAGTGACTTCCAGCTTCTACAAGGATCAACCAGGTATGGTAATACATACTTACATTGGTCCAAGTTGGAACAAAAATATCCATCCTTGGTTTTTTAAAAATGTAAAAGTAACCTGATCGGGGAATGGACACCACTCAATCTTGTCCCAGGAGTCTGGTGCACATGTGATGGCTTCAGCCACCACTCCAGTCACGCTAACTGACATGTTTCAGGGCTTGATCATAGAGGCAAAAGTAACCTGTTGATCATGGCAAAACTTCAAAGCTGCCCAGTGTCCTCTGCACACTTCCTAGCTCTTATCACAGAATGTACAATGATTAACCTTTATGTTGTAGAGTTCCAAAGGACATTTCCAAGAGGCACCAGGACTTCAACACTTACTATTTTTCGAACAGGGAAAAGAACAGTATTATTTGGTAAGTTTACTGGCTCTAGTGAGGCGGTTTACATGGTACAAGGTAACCCAAAATGTCACTCAAAGAGAGGAGCAGCAGTCCAATCCAAGTTAAACAACCCATCACTGTCATAATTATTAGTAAGTAAAACAGCCAATGTGTCTCAGGAGCTTAACGCCTTCCTGTCCATCCCTTTAACTGGGTTTTAAGAACACCCTCCTCTGTTCAACTGTGGTGCTTAGAGACTGATACATTGTCCACCCCTCCAGCCTATGAATATGACACTGATGTTGTCCTCTTAGGACTGTGGGTATCTCTTCATATACCACATTACAAAACAGCAGAGGAGGCTCAGCAGCCTAGCGCATTACCACAATATAAACATATTAAATAAATAAAAACAAGCAATTACAAACACATAAAAAATAAAAAGTGTATAAAGGACTACAAAACAGACTGCTGCCAGATCCACAACTCTCAACTTGTAGCACGGGAAGACCCTTCAGCATCCAATATGGCTTACGTGTTTCGAGGGGCAGCCCTCTTCTCCAGAGCGGCTCTGAAGAAGAGAGGTCAGCCCTCAAAATGCATAAGCCATATTGGATACTGAAGGGTCTTCCCGTGCTACAAGTTATGCTGTGTAGATCTGGTGGCCATCTCTTTTGTTTCCCTTTAATTGGGTCCAGTTGCCAGAGAGTAGGACTTCCCAATCAAATGAACGCTATGATTCACTGTCACAGTGGTCATATAAAGGGGAGCCCATCCCACCGGCTTCCAATCTTGACTAGAGACCGAGAGCTTTCTATGACTGCTTGGTCACTGTGCTGGCAGTGCACTCTCAGCACAGAAACCTCAGCTGTTCTTGGACAAATGGGTTGCGTGGGTGGCAAGAGGTTAACACTGTATAAAGTCAGGGTTTACATGGATTCAGTAATAGACTCTACTACGTGATCTGTAATGAAGTTGTATCTGAATAGGTCAGAGAAGATCTGTGGCATGTACCAGCATTATTGGGTAGTAACATTAACAACCTCTAATATAACTAGCCAATAATGCCAGCATATTCCCTCTGACCTTTGCATTCTTTATTTCAGGCTTTTTTTCCCGATTTATTTTCACCTGGCGGTCCTGCTAGTACCACACTTCCAATTTGAAAGTAACAATGCTTCCTTTCTGTATATATCTATGAGGGATAAGTGTTGCTGCCCCAATGCAGGACTACAGAACACCTCACCTTGTCTCATCTCCATAACATTAGGGAAGGTATTTTGTTGACCACAGAGTTAACTGGGAACAATGCAATGGATAACAGTCAGCACAGGCAGAGAGCAGAGGAATTTAGAGGCTTACAAAATTTTTGGCAGGATCAATGGGTAGTTTTTTTATTGTTAAACAGACAGTCACAAAATGATATAAATAACAGATCATCAAGACGCAAATAACAAAAGTTCATTGTTCGGGTTTGCATACATTTTAAAGTTTGTGGCTAGTTCTCTTTAAATCCCATTTGTACAGAATTAACGGCATGTACTGCAGCATCTGACATGTACTGGAAGATTCATGTGTAGCTTCCCTTTATTTGACTGCAGCTTCCTATAGACATCGGGTGAGAGGAAAATTGACCTCCTAAGGTGGTCACATGAAACTGAATCACCACTTACTGAGCTAAAGAGATATATTTTTCCTTTTTATCACTGTCATAACCGCGTGATAGCCGTGCATTGTGGTTTACTGTCAGTGGGGGTTTGTTGTAGATTTCCAAAAGCAGCAGAGACATAAATCTCTCTTCAGTATAACTCAGATGCAGTCACTATAAAAGAAATTAGAGCATTTTTCAAGGTGGATAAACTTCCCTTTAAGGGGAAATACTAATTATTACAACATTCCTCTTCAATATTTTATGATGGGATTTCTACATTTTTGCATGCCTGCACTTCCACTTCCATATCACTTTGGATTATAGTTAAAGTGCATGTCTGGGGAAACAAAACATATTTAGTGCATCTCAACAATACATTCACATTTCTCTATGTTTTGTCTCCTGTGTGCTACTGACTTACTGTAGTGAGCTCAGTGCCGGGAGAAGGTCATCTATCGGGCAGGGTGAACATGCCAAACTGCACCACCCCAAGATACTGTATATGAGCGTTATGTGGCAGCAAAAATCCCCTTTTCTTCCCCAAAAACTCACACTAATCTGCACGCTTATCTCCTAAGCATAAATGTCCCCTCTTCCCAGTACAAATTGCTGAAATCCCCCCTACCAGAACAAATCTTTGACCACCCCATCACTGCTCCTATCAGATCAGGACTTTACCCTCCTCCTACCCACATTCTTTGCTGGGAGGGGATGGGGGCAGGTAAGAAAGCCCTGAACAGTCCCAATCTGACAGTCTCGATTCAGGAGCACTGCAGTAGCAGGAGGGAGGAGCAAGAGGGGAGAGAGCACAGCCCTCACCTCCTCCCAACTCTCTTCCTTTCCAGATTAAAGTGGAGTTGCACCCAAAAGGGGGAGTTCCACTTTAATGCTTTGCCCCCCCCGCTCCTCATTAAGGATTGGCACCTTTGGGGAGCAGGTACCTGAATTTGACAGGTACCCGCTCCCACTTCCACTGCTATCGCCTAGGTGATCGGAAGCAGAAGTTGTTCACCACCCCTCCCTCCCCGTAGTCTTCTGGGACACGTGACAGGTGCCAGAAGACTATGGGGCTATTCACAAAGCGCAGTGCTTCTCCCGCATGCTCAGTGGGCACCCAGTTGTGAAGCCTCAAGCTGTCACAGCCGGGTGCCCACACTAAAGATGCCGGCGCCAGGGAGAGAAGACGGCCAGCATCTGGTGAGGACACCATCGACCGAGGCACAGGTAAGTGGCTGTATTTTAAAAGTCAGCAGCTACAGTTTTTGTAGCTGCTGACTTTTTTTTTCAGCTGGAACTCCGCTTTAAGTATGTTTCTTCCAGCACCAAGCTTACAGAAGATGTGATGTGGCTGTCACTACTCCTTTCAGATTGTAGTGGCAGGAACTCTCCTTGGTGCTGAGCCACATAGCCATTTACACTCCAGCGTGTTCCGACATGTTGTAATTTGTACTCACCTGGGGCACAGGCCAGTTGACGCTGTTGAGTCTTTACAGAGTAGTAGAAGAAATAACATGTTTGTGTTGTGCTGTAGGTGGAAAATGAGTGGAGGAATCTGGAGCAGCGGGTTTATATCAAATATTGCGTGAAAATTATTCCCCTTAAGCATGTCCTCAAAATTGTATGTTAGTGAAAATAAAAAAAAGTATCATGTCAGTACTCAATTGTTTCTGTTGCAAGTGCACTAATACGGCTACAATCACCTCAAGCAAAAGTGAGAGTGAAACTTTAGCTCTGTTATAGCAGGCTTATGGGGAAGATTCCATGAAGAAATCAAGTTTTTTTTAACGGCATAGGCGGTTTAAGGATGGGCGCAAAGATGTCCATGATGACGCAAGAAGTGGGCAGCCAAAAATGCAAATGACAGATGCAAATGTGGACAGAGTGTGCTGCCTCATACTCTCACCGAAACTCTTGCCTGATAAGCTGATTCTCCACCACAACAATGCTCCTGCACATGATGCGCTAAGTGATCGCTCCTAGCCCAGAAATCCATTTTGAAACTTGACCAACCACCAAATTCACCTGATTTAGCATGCTGCAACTTTTGGCTGTTTCCGAAATAAGAAATACCTTAAAAGGACACAGATTTCATGACATTTTGTAGGCATCCAGCATGCCGCAACAAACATACTGTGCTGAGTTCTGGAAAATGAATTACAACAAAGTTTCCAGCAGAGGCACTGTCACCAAGAAAAGTGCATTGCTCCACAAGGGGACTACTTTGAAGGTGACAACAGCTTATAGCGTATAGGTAAGCAAACATTTTTTTTTAACAGCCCATTCCGGAAATAAATTGTCACATCTCTTATTTAAAATGTTGCTCCAGGCGAGATCAGGCTGCACATTCCACAGTGACAACTCAGATGTTGGCTCGGCTCGTCTCCACCAAAGCAATCAACTGTATCAGCAGCAAAAAATACTGCACACCAAGATGCAAAATAATCTTCCTTTTTTTCTTGGACATACATACAATGTAATACAGGAGCATAGTTCTCCTAATAGCTTTCTATAGGCTAGATAGTGCAGTCACCATCCCTGAGGAACAACTTTTGAAAACAAATCTTTTTTGAAAAAAGAGACCTAATATTTACCTGGCAGGGGAGATACTATTATCAAGAAGGTGGTTCTCCCAGGGTGAGGCTCATCTATTGATCTCCAGATGTGCTGATCCCTGCGATTTCCTCAAATGCAGGTAGTGGGGAACTGCAGATACCTAGACGTGAAGACTGTAGTACTGCGCAGTGTAGGGTGTTTCAGCGGGTTTGCGGTTTCCTCTGAATATTTTTTTAAAAAAGCCACTTAAGGAGAAAATGATTTTCAATAAAATTCTATGATTTCAGCTTTGTTCATAGACTTGCTCTGAGATATATAGAACATCAAAACATGGAAGCTGTGCTGTACCACAAAAGAGGATACGTCGCGTGTATAGGCAAAAAGCCAATATTGTTGCCTTCTGTAAATATTGTAAGGATCCAGCCATCATTCATATTTCCTGTCTGCTACTTTCAACTTTCTCTACATACAGAATTCTCCTTTGGGTGACATTTTATGTCCCTTGGCTGTACTCATGTGTCTAAGGGATTCCACAAGGATGAAGGAACTTGCAATCTTCAGTCCAAATTCTCTTTAACTGGCTATGCAGGAAACACCAGGAAAAATCTTCCTCCATGGTTTATTTACTGATTTTTAAGGGTCTTTTGTTCACATCAGTGGGGCAATAAAATTAAATACAAATGCAAAACCTTGAAACAGCCTAAAGGAGATCAATTGCAGGTCAGGCAAAAGTCTACTGAAGGCCATAATCACCAGGGAAGGAAGTTAAGACTCTTAGTCTGTAGGAAGTAAAGACTCAATCTTAATGGCCAAATGTATGCACCTAACAAAATGTTGCACCACAAAACAGGTTGAATTTAAAACTAGCCCAGCATGTTAGGTTCCAGAGGAACAGAAAAGCTGTACTCTTGGATAGGTCAGAGATCAATGTCAGAAGAACATATATGGTAATAAAAGGAGTCAGATAGCAAGTCAAAGGTCAGGTCCAGAAAATGTATAAAGTTGAGCATTGGAACCTAGATAGGAAACAGAGGCCTGAGTCAAGAATTTAGCTAAGTAAGGACATTCAGAGATCTATCAAAAGTCAGGTCAGGCAAGGTCATCAACAGGCAGTAACAGCGCAACCAGCAGGCAAATGTATTACAACCATAAAATGATTTACATTAAGCTAATCCCATTAACAGATATATCTTAATAAATAGAAAATATATACATTATTTTAAAGCTATCTTCATTTAATACCAAATTCTCCAATAACATCTAAAATCTAATAACTAAAAGCTAACAATTTTTTCTGGGTCAGTCAATATAATGCGCAATTCTAGAGGTTAATGTTACTGTAACTGATATAGGCCACTTGGTAATATTCATTCACACCTTCAGGCTTGCAGCTCAAAAGGATATCGCCAATCTTCTAACAAGCTTTCAGCTTGAATTTTAATGTGCTGTGTTGTTTATTACACTGAAAGTCAAGATAATGACACATCATTTGTGGACTGCTGAAAAAGAAGGCATACATTATTAAGTGAAACCTTGACGTGCCAAAGATTAGCTATTGTTGATGAGAAGAGAGAAATGAATATAGATCATTGTTTTTCATATTAAAGATTTGGCTAATAAATGATGCTGGTTTTGTTGCTGGGTATTAACTTCTTTGTGTGTGAGAACAAGTTCATGCCACTAATGATACCAGTTGCAGGTCTCACAAGTGATGTGACAAGGGGTGGCAGAGACTCGGGACCCATCTTTGTTCTGCTGATTCAGTCATATCACATTGATTGCGACCTAAAGTGAAGATTGTCTCCGGTAATCCATTGTGAAGCCATTTTAGAACAGTAGGTATCTATTTGTTTCATTCCATCACAAATTACACCATAGTAGTACTGCACAGTTTAGGGTCTCTAAAAATAGTGGTGCTTGCAGATTGAAAGCTGCACTAGAGGACAAGAAAATGTTCACAAATATTGTGAAGTACACCCCAACAGGCTATGATGAGGTGTGCCAAAGGGAAACAAAAAGCCATCCATAGAAACCAATGCAAAGATGAATAGGGCCTTTTCAGTGCCTATTCACACTTCTCTGTTCCTGTGCCTTGAGTTAATTCACTTTGGGTTATGGATTATGATGCACTGTGTCAACCCAGGAATGGTCCAAAAACTGACATGAAGCATATGGTGCACCACAATGCATGGTAGTGCATTTCTTGCATTGTGGTGCTTCGCAATGCATGTGCATCAGAGCTGTATTGCCCTAATTCATTCGGGTGACATTCAAAATGAATGAGTCAACAATGTGCCAATGCACATACCACTCTGCCATAATACACTGTAGCACAAAGCTTTGTTTTAGACTTTTGTACTGACAATATCCCCATGTCTCATTCTACCAAAAATCCCCCAAATAAGGGTTTTATTTTTCATTTAAGGATAGTGACTGGAGCCAAATCATCTATGTCCAACCTCATATTTTTTTGTTAACACAGATACACCCTAATACTATGAAGTCATTATAAAGTGATTAAAGTAATTTATTCAAAACTGCATACAATTGTTTCTGGCTTGTTGACCATCACCAGTGCCATGCAATTGAAACCATGGACCTGAGCTTGGGAACTAACAAGGAAGTAAAGCCTGAAGAGTTATGGTGAGGTGGGCCAAAAGAAAACAAAAAGACCTCCATTGAACCAGAGCAAAGCACATTAGAGACTTGGGGTCCATTCACACTTCTTTGCTCCTGTGCTTTGCTTTAATGCAGTTTGTGTCACGTGCCCCTTGGTCAACTGTATATCAAGAACCACTATTTTATAGCACAGATACAACCTAACATTATAAATCCATTTATTCAAAACTACATACAACTGTTTGAGACTTGTTGGCCATCATCAATGCCATGCATAGAAACCTTGGCTTCTATGGGCAACAGCTTGGAGACCAAAGAGAAAGTATAGGCTGAAGATTTCTTGTGTGGTGAGCCAAAAGGAACCAAAAAGACCTTCAGTAAAACAGAGCAAAGCACAGTAGAGACTTAGGGCCCATTCACACTTTTCTGTTCCTGTGCCTTGCATTAGTGCACATGCCACTTGGCCAATTGTGTATCTGGAAACGCTATTTTATACGACTGGTACAACCTGATAGTATAAAGCCATTTCTTCAAAACTGTATATAACTGTTTGAGACATGTTGACCATCATTAGTGCCATGCAAGGGAAATCATGACTTTTATGGACCAGAGCTTGGGGACCAACAAGAAAATATAGCCTGAAGGGTTATGGTGTGGTAAGCCATACGGAACCAAAATAAAACCCTCATTTGAGCAGAATCTATATGTCTCATTTTTATACTTTTTTCTTATCAGTCCCGAAAAAATTCAAACCTTCTTCAGCAATGAAGATAAATACAAGGCAGGTAGCAACTGAGGAACTCATGTTGAGCTGTTTCTGAACAGCGCAAAGAGGACACTGATAGCATATACATCTTCTTTGGGGGTATTGTACCATTTAATACAGCCTCTGATCTGAGAAATAAAGTGTATTTAAGCTTAGATAAACTTACCGCTTATTCAAATATAACTGAACATTTCTTTGCCACAATAAAACTGTTGTGGATAGATGGCCATGTCCGCTTTTTTTGGCTACATTAAAATCTTTATCTTGAGTACAGCTTTATACCAGTCTCTGTAAGCCAAAGAGGACATGTTATGAATGCACGATTCCTTTGCTTCATAAAACAGAATCTGAACAAGATGCTTCCATTAAAAGCTCCATTTCAGGCATAAATATTGTTTATGAATCTGTTAACAGTTCACTTGCGGTTTATGTAAATTCCCCCTGTTCACTGCTGTATTCAGGCTGAACACTCGTGTTCAGTGATATTTAATAAGGCAAAGTAAACCCGAGCCTCCATATCTTTCATTTTTTGTTATTATTATTTTTTTTTCCCCTTCTCCACGTCTTTGAGCTTCATTGTTGACCTCTCATCCCTTTGCCTTTCTCTTTGTCAATGAAAATTCCTATCGTAGAAAAGCCAGCTGAAGCCCTTTCTTCCCCCTACATTTTATGAGATGAACAGAGTAATCTTTCACACTGCTGATCTGGAACTAGAAGGAAAAAAAAAATAGAGCAAAACCAGGCCGTTCTCTAGTCTAGTCACGTCTATCAGACTCAATTGTCTTGCTTGGTGCCTTCTCAAACATCTTCACTCCGGCCTTGCATTCTCAATGTTATCTCTCTTTCGTGCCTTTTTTTTATCCTCATTATCTTTTTGTCCTTTGTGTGTGATCTTTCAAGCTGTGGTCACTGTTTTCTGTGTTCCATATTTATTAGTTATCTAATTGTGAAAAGAGATTCTAATACTTCTTGGCTTTTAATAAGCAGAGTAAGCTACGCTCATAAAAATATTTTATGAAATGTTGATGTGTTACGTGAAACGGTAGTTAAAATGATCATCTTGTAGTGAAATGTGTCATTCGACAGATGGCCAAACTATTTGATGTTGCTTATTAGTATTCTTTCTGCCATTTGTATATAGTTATTTATTTCCTGTTCAGCATGTAAACAGGGTATTTTTATTGGTAAAACATATTACCATTTAAAGATTACCTTTGCCCAAAAAAGCCAAACAGAGGACAAAGGACTGGTCATCAGTATTGCCTGTGATCTCCCTGCTGTTGAACCTTTCTCTATTAATGACTAACCATGCTTTGTTCTGCACAATGTCTCTGTGTGGAGGTGGCCATCTTGACAGAGGCAGGGCTTTGCTTCCTCTTCTCAGAGCTTGCCCCTTGATGACTGGTGTCCTAATGATCAAGAAACAAAAATAGGGGTTCAGGAAGCACAGACCCACAGACAGAATAAAGCAAAAGCCGGGAGAACCATTCACAAGTAAAGCTTCCTCTCCAGCTAGAAGACAGCAGCATAGTAGTGACATTACTAAATCTTGTACCAAATCTGGTGAAACTAGCATGTTAGTAGATGGCGGTCTGCCTCTTGTATGGCCATAGTGGGCAGCTGGAGCACCCCCAATATAGACTATCATTTCGGACAACGTGAGACCTTGCCCTCTGACTCTCCCTTGATGTGTGGGTGGTGGCAGGAGACCAAACCCCCTTTCCACCCTCCTGGTTGCATGACTTTACCCCTTCACTCCCAGGGGTACCCAGACAATGGCCCTCATCCTCTTCAGGCTCGACAGCCAGGTTACATGACTGGTAACACTTACTCTCTCTCCAGACCTACTGCAATACCCGAATAAATGCACATTCTTTACTGAAGAATCTGGAATGGTGATACAACCTTCTTAGGTCTGAGACCCCCAACACAGTTAGGCATAGCATCCTTCATCCAGACAAATGTCACAAGTCTCTATGGGGCTGGTGGTGTATCTCTGTGCCCATCTCCAGGAGAGCCTCTCTAGGGGACAAAAAAAAGTAAAGCTTCTGTTCATTAGGTGATGGTTTCCCTCATGAGTTCTCTTCACATGGCCAGCAGCTAACTCCTACAACTACGCTTCTCCTCAGGTATTTAGGGGATCCTGCCAGAAAGGAAATTAAAGCATCCTCCTTCCTAGAATGTTTTAAAAGAGCAACACTGTTAAGTGGGCCACACAATGGACCCAAATTCAACTTCCAAACAAGTATTCAGAGGCAACAGCTTCTTAAGCTGGCCATAGATGGGTCGAAATTCAGCCGGTTCAGCAGAGAGGACTGAATTTCAATCAACCTATGGCTGTTTCCCTTCAAGAGAAGTCAATCCAATGATTGACTGCTCTTCAACGGGACTGTTGGAAAATTCTTGTTTGATCGGCTCCTGCAGCTCTGATCAGTGTATTCTAACAGCAGAGGAGTCCCCTCTGTCAGAATTTACTAGCACAGCGGGGAGCACTTCTCTTCTGTGGATGGGGGAATCTGTTTGTTTTTGATCAGCCCGCTGGAGAAAAAAAATGATCCATGTAAGGCCAGCTGATTAGGTGATCCTACACAGCAGATATACAACTATGAGCCAGTAGACACAGGATGTGCAATGCTATTTTTCAGGAGGAATTCAAATAGTAATTTTTCAGGGTACTTTTTAGGCACAATTGACAATTCCCACATGTTCCCTATGAAATAAAAAATTTATTTTGAGTTGAAATCCACTCTAAGGAAATGTATTGGTTCCTCCATGTTAGGAGCTGCTACAATTCCAGAAGAGGTATCTATTTTGGAGGTTCGTCTCTTTCACCCTTTCAGACAGCTTGTTGCTTTTGTTTTATGAACGGTATTTAAGTGCTGCTTCTACCATTTTAGGGTGGATGCTGTGTCTTTTTTTTTTTAATGTATGTTGATTCGATTGTTTAGAAGTGTATGGATCCTACCGTTTTTTTTTGCACGGGTACCCAATTACCAATAGTAGATTTTGACTCTGTCCACATTTTAAATTTGTGCTGGTTTTGCGATGTTAGCAAACATTTTATTTCTAGCAGTTTATATGTGTTGTTTGTAAAATTCCAGAATGATCTACCAATACTTGCCAATCTTTCATGCATGCAGCATGGTCCATGACCTAATGGTAGTCATACCAGCTGATTTCCAGGATTTTTAGTGTCCTTTCATTAAAAATGTTAACCGATTGTGAAGTGAAAAAAAGTCTGTGGAAGAGTGCTAATAATTCTGTTGTGTTGGCTCAAGTGTTCTTAGTTGCCGTTGTTATCCCTTCAAGAAAAGCAAATACTATGAACAGAACAGAAGGAGTACTTTTACAACATATTTAAGTGCTTATTTTCTGCATGTATCAAGTTTTTTGCCAACAACCAACCATAATCACATGGGCAGATGACACGTAAGTTGTGTAGTCAAGAGAACTTGGTGCTGTCCATATGGCATTGCTATGAAATGTATTATTATGAAAGATCCTCCTCTTTTTTTCAATAATTACTTAGGAGCCCATTTTTTACAGCACTTTCATCAGCTGATTTAATTACTGAGTATACAGCGCCTTTATTTATTTATTTCAAGTACTTATATAGCGCAATCAATTTACACAGCTCTTTACATATATATTGTACATTCACATCAGTCCCTGACCCTCAAGGGGTATACAATCTAAGGTCCCTAACTCACATTCATACATACACATACTAGGGACAATTTAGACAGGAGCCAATTCACCTACCAGCATGTCTTTGGAGTGTGGAAGGAAACCGGAGTACCCGGAGAAAATCCACACAGTCACAGGGAGAACATGCAAACTCCAGGCAGGTGGTGCCGGGGTTGGGATTTGAACTAGTGACCCTAGTACTGCCAGGCGGAAGTGCTGACCATTTAGCCACTGTGCTGCCCGTATTTAGCCACTGTGCTGCCCGTATTTAGCCACTGTGCTGCTCATATTTAGCCACTGTGCTGCCCATATTTAGCCACTGTGCTGCTCATATTTAGCCACTGTGCTGCCCTTTATCTTTTAACCCTTGCCTTTGTTCCAGTTTAAGCTGGTGCCATGACCACTGCTCTACATTTTCTGTTGTAGGGTGGCTCCTTTCTCTTGCTGCATCCTTGGGAGCCACACTCGGATACAGGAACTAGTTTGTAGTGCACTCCTAAATATGTTGGTGACATCACTTGGCCTTCTCGTGGAATACAGCACTGTGCAGGAACACTTTTGTGAATTTGGGATCTATAGCTTTCCCACAATCTGAGGAGAAGGCCCAGTGACATCAACCTCACCTTGGTGAGTCCACCAAAAGTGTTTAGTAAGTATTTTTTCTTTTGTTCTCCTTTTCATCTTGTTTTTAATATCAATTTTATTTTTACATTTGGGAGGTTGTGAACTTAGCTACTAGCGGACTTCACATTTTCATGGAAGGCCTGCTTTTAAGAATTTCCCATTGTTGATACCGAACAGGAAGTGATGGAGTATGATAGATAATGCTGGCAGTCAAAGAGTTAATCAACTACACGGTTCTGACACATGTGTCGCTCGATCTCATTCCCAATAAATCCATGACATCTCATCACCTGCTAGGGATTAAGTGAAGCCTTCAAGTAAATACAGAAAGTGTGATGGCTCAGCCATTTTTTTTTTCTAGGAAAAGCAAGAATCAATCCGTTTTTACGTGGCGGAAAACTCCACGCCTGCAGCGCAGCTGACAAATCGCACATGACAGCTGATTGCATTGCAGGTAATTTTTGTACATGAGAAGCAATGTGCAGGTATCGAGCTTGTAAATGTTAACATCAGATTAAATTATTTTGGAAATCTTTTATTTATAAGTCACCTGCGTGTTGTAAAGAGCGGGACTGTGCAGAAGACATATTTTTGTTGCATTTTTATATGTGCAGAGAAAAAGAAAAAAAAAATAACAAGAGAGAGCCTCTATTCTGAAACTAAGTGGTTGCTCTCCACTAGTCGACTACTAATGTGTTTGCATTGCAATTTCTCCTTTCTAAGCTCCACATTATTATGAATGCTAGAATAAAGGCAATTGGGGGTGAAAAAGCAACAGTGTGTTCTATATTTTTGTAGCAGCCTTCTGTACTGATGTTGACTGTTGAAGATAAACAACTAAATACGCCTGGTCTCCCAGGACAATGCATTCACTATAGCTGGTCTCCCAGGACAATGCATTCACTATATCTGGTCTTCCCGGACCCTGCATTCACTATATCTGGTCTCCCCGGACCCTGCATTCACTATATCCGTTCTCCCCGGACCCTGCATTCTCTATATCTGGTCTCCCCGGACCCTGCATTCACTATATCTGGTCTCCCAGGACAATGCATTCACTATATCTGGTCTCCCAGGACCCTGCATTCACTATATCTGGTCTCCCGGACCCTGCATTCAGTATATCTGGTCTCCCCGGACCCTGCATTCACTATATCTGGTCTCCCAGGACAATGCATTCACTATATCTGGTCTCCCAGGACAATGCATTCACTATATCTGGTCTCCCCGGACCCTGCATTCACTATATCCGCTCTCCCCGGACCCTGTATTCACTATATCTGGTCTCCCCAGGCCCTGCATTCACTATATCCGCTCTCCCTGGACCCTGCATTCACTGTATCTGGTCTCCCCGGATCCTGCATTCACTATATTCACTCTCCCCGGACCCTGCATTCACTATATCTGGTCTCCCAGGACCCTGCATTCACTATATCTGGTCTCCCCGGACCCTGCATTCACTATATCCGGTCTCCCCGGGCCCTGCATTTACTATATCTGGTCTCCCCAGACCCTGCATTCACTATATCTGGTCTCCCCGGACCCTGCATTCACTATATCCGGTCTCCCCGGGCCCTGCATTTACTATATCTGGTCTCCCCGGACCCTGCATTCACTATATCTGGTCTCCCCGGACCCCGCATTCACTATATCCGGTCTCCCCAGATCCTGCAGTCACTATATCTGGTCTCCACGGACCCTGCATTCACTATATCTGGTCTCTCCGGACCCTGCATTCACTATATTTTGTCTCCCACATTACACAGAACATGAAAATGTAATTATTTTAGTAAATATAAACTGCTAAATACCTTTTCTCATCAGCTGTATATGGCAGTCTTGTTACGTCTATCAGTGTCCAGCAGAGCACTGGTTAAAGCTTGGAGGAGGAGTTTTCATTCTCCCCTGATTATCCTATGAGGCTGCAGGACCCATGACCCTCTGTTTGGACAGCGCTGTTTGGCCCTGTGCTGATCACATGCACTCTCCCAAGAAAAAAAAATGTCTAGCAATACACAGTAAACTGATCATGTGCAGCTTGCCCCCAAGGCTCTGTTCTATCAGAAGATGGATTGGGGACAGTAGAAGAAGGGGAGGATCAGAGAAGACAGGATCAAACATCCTTTTTACACAATGTGGAGGATTAACCCCCTAGGTCCCACAGTGAGTATAACTGCTTATACACACTGATTTTACTATTTTACTGTTGTGGGTTTAGTAACACTTTAATATACATATATGGGAGCTGTTTTACCTGCTAAATGATTTACATTTTTGTCTGTCCAGCCAACCTGGTGATCTGAATTTTCTTTACTGAAGTTAAGCAAAACAAGCTGTTCATCTCCTCACCCCTAGTCTGGAATTGGTCAGTGAAAGAGCAGCAACAGACCAATGCTCTCTACTTCTGCCAGCATGTTCCTTGTCAACACATGTGAGTGAAAGGATGCCTGATTGGCCCTAAATACTGACCCTCCCACTTCCAGTCTGAGTTCTGTTGTATAGAGGAGTATAAGAAACTTAAATTAGGTCAAAGTCTAGTCTAGTTGCATTGAAAAATACATTTAGTGGGTTTTTTGGTTTTTTTTAAGAATTCATAACTACATTCATTGATGTTTTTTTTTTGCATGTGCCTAGATGTTTGCTTTAAATGTTACTTCTAAACCCTTAACTGTGTGCTGTGCATTTCTGTGCAATTTAATCCACATGCAAAACGCTCTACATTTCTACTACTTTTGTACCATGCAATCTGGTTGCAGTGCGCCTTAGAAAGTAGTGCATGCACTTCTTGTGGTGTAGTGTGATTTCAGCACATCATAATGAGTAGGCTGAAATCGCACTGCACAGAAACGCATGTGAAATGCACAGAAACGTACAGCCCATTCCTTTGCAATTAAGATGCGGGCATGGTGTAAACTGGCCCTAAAAGGTTTCTGACTTCTGCTCTCAGTGCTGCTTCCCTGAACTTCTGGTCTTCAGAGGAAAGCATTAAAGGTGGACAGTACAGTCTGTTTGCTCGAAGAAAAGAAGGGGAGGAGAAAGGAGGATCAGGGGAGTGCCTTGCCATCCTGGCCTACGGGGCTGTGTGTTTCTATTCATGCACACAGTGTAGGGAGACATGACTGTAGTCACTGTATGCAAGGATGACTCCAAAGAATGCTGCAAGAGAAAGGAGCCACCCTGACACAGGAAATCTGGGGCAACAGCCCATGGCAATAGCTTAACCCCTTTGCACCAGCGCCTCCCGGCCCTTTAAGAGGTTTCAGAAGCCGGGAGGCAGGGCAGGGTTTTAGGGTCATGTGACTGGAAAAGGTCCGTGACTCATGGTACCTTTCTGTGAGTCACGGACATATGTGCTGGTAGCGTGCAGGGCGTGTGCTCTCAGCACATATGTATTTTCAAATGGTACGCAAATATGTGGCCGCTTGGCGTCAAGGCCCAGACGCCGAGAGGCCACATATTTGTCTGCGCTCGGCATCTAGGGGTTAAAGTAGAATTATAGGCAAAACGTTTTTTTTATTTTGGATAGAGTAAGGGAGGGTTATGACCCCTGTCAGTTTATTTTTTGCCATCTGTGTCCCTTCACTTCCTATCCCATAGATAAAACAGGAAGTGAGAAGAAATCCCTGCAAATTAAGGGAATTCCTTGGGAACCCCCAACTCACCAGAAGAAGTGTCCCCATTGAAACATTTCCCCACTATTAGTTTTTTGGGGACAACCCAAAACTTAGGATTTTCTTTTACTTTAATTTTCAATTATATCAGTAAACAGGATAAATAGAGAATCTCCCTAATAAGGGACACAGACAGCAATAAAAACCTAGTAGGTGTCCTAATCCCTATCCACTCTTCAAAACGTAAAAAAAAATAATTATACTTTAAGACCCCGGTCGCACTGGGTGCGACTTGGTATGCAATTTGAATTCCATGCAACCTGCAAATTGCATGTCAACTCGCATCCTATTACAGCAGTCATATCAGTGCATTTCTGACTTGGTACCGATTTTAAACTAGTACATGTACTACTTTTGCTGCGATTTGCATTGACATCTGTCTTGCAAATCGCACCTGAAATTAACATGTCCACCGACTTTGAAATCGTGCGACTTCACTGTAAGTCACACAATTTCAAAGTCAGGCTTGATGTCACTGTAGTGGTGTTAACTATAAAATAGGCAATGAACCAAAGATGAAGAAGCTGCATACTCAGTAAGCTATTAAATCAGCTGAAAGCGTATAAAAAAACTGAAGGTTTAATATCACTTTTACTATATAAAAGTAGCAGCATACGTTGGTGGCCTACAAGTCAACACGCACATTCATAATATACAATCACATATAAATATGTAACATATCCAAACGATAATGAGTGTTCCAAAGGCTGATCTTGCAAAGGCTTTGTAGTTGGAATGTTTTGTACAATACCGCTCAAGGTCTAAACTTGAACTAAATGTCACAATAAGCGCAGCATGGTCACGTTTTATTTTGCTGAGACTATGACATTGGTTCTTAAATTATGTACCTGAGGGTATGGAAACTCACAGACATCTGTTGTCTTGTTGACAGAGATCCTACATGTCCCTAAACATTGCATTGTTCATGATTTCTTTTGCTATTTATTATTCTTGGATGACTTCACTCGTCTGGTCATTGCAACACCTGATCAACTCCTATGGTTGCAGTGCTCAGGAGGTCACCAGAAGCTTCTCCAAGTACAGGAACATAGAGGAGTTGTTTTGTAGGTATCATCAAATAAGTAGAGAAAAGTGACTGGTAATTTTTTTTTTTGTATTAAGAGGATGATGATTTCTTGGATTCCAGTAAAAGGAAGCTTTGCCTACTGGGAGCATGACAGTCTTTAATGGATTTGCAATTTTTAAAGAAAGGCCTGGAGTAAGAAGAAAGAAGACCTGAATGAAGGGCCGGCATGACAGGGGTTAAAGGGGGTTGGGGGAGGCAGAGTCATTAGCATAAGGGGGAATCTAAATGGTTTTAAGGAAGGAGTGGGGGGAGCTAAGAGGGGTGGTCTTCAGTCTGAAGAGAGTTTTCACAAGGCAAACTTCCCTCCCGCCTGCCCGTTGTTTTATGGTTTGTCTTGGTGGTGGTTGTGCCATATTGGTGCTGGGGGACGTCCAGCGGGGTGCAAGATCCTCCTTGGTGAATGTGGGCACAAGAAAAGGCACTTTGTAGGAACCCGTCTGAGGTACGGCTTCCAGTTGTACTGGTGGGGGTATCTGCGGTTGTGTCTCCGAGTCGGTGATGTTGCGGCTGGAGGCCTAGTTAAGCAGGACACAGGTATTCATTTTCTTGATGCCTATTAGGACCTTGGAAAAACGTATGTTTATACTGTGTTTTCTGTTATTTAAAATGTTATTTTTTGATGGTTGTAATAAAAGGCCGTTTTTGGGCCATTAACTCCATTTTGTTGTCAGTGTGGTTACTTAGGTTAAGAATGGGGCGTAGGTATTAGTTTAATGGGACTGGATCAAGCCATCTTTAGTCCCCTGGTCATGCATATTAAGTTTGTCTAAATGTAATTGTGGCCTGGCTGGGTAGGTTGAATGTGAGGGTGGGCCTGTCTTGCTATTTTGTGTAATGCTGGGAGGTTACAGTCACTGGCCTTTAAGAGATCGGCCACCGAAAGTGATTCCTGCCCAACCTCTCATTTATTAGAAAGGTTCAAACTTTATTGCTGGTTTAATCTTGCCAGTACTTGAAAAAGTGGTTACTGTTTATTTACTGTAGGCCACCAGAGCTCTTGCAATACTTTCAGAATATAGCAGACTCACACCCCACTATTTGCCTCCTCCAGCACTGAAAGTGGCACTGGTGGCTTTGTCCACTAGTGCCACCATCTTCTTCATCATTTCTTCCAGGTTCTTGTTGCTCCTCTTCGGCTATAGTTGACCACTTATGACGTAAATTCTGTGGACTCATGCATTGTTTCCGACACCCAGCCATATAATCGGCATCTTTATGCTGCACTACACATTAACAGCAAAAAAAAAAAAAACTAGGAGATAAGGGAAAGTCTATCCAACTGAAAAAAAAACTCTTCTAACTTTTTTCTTTTCAAATAAAGTTTAGCTTTAATGGAGTTGGTCATGGTATAGTCAAATGTCTATCTAGTACATATGGTAAGAACAGGGGGTTTAGGGTGATTTAATGGTGCATTACGACTTAATAGGGTCTCATAGTTACATAGTTAGTCTGGTTGAAAAAAGACAAAAGTCCATCCAGTTCAACCATTAAAAAAAAAAAAGGTTATAATCCTACACCCACAGTTGATCCAGAGGAAGGCCTGTGTAGTTTAGATATGCATCAGTGAAAGCCTGATTACAGAGGCATGAAACCTCTCAAAGACCAAATATTTATCATTCAAAAATCACATAGCTACATAGTTATACTGGCTGAAAAAGGACAAAAGTCCATCCAGTTCAACCATTAAAAAAAAAAAAGTTACAATCCTACACCCACAGTTGATCCAGAGGAAGGCAAAAAAAAACAGCAAAGCACGATCCAATTTGCTCCTGCAGGGAAAAAAATTCCTTCCTGATCTCCCGAGAGGCAATCGGATATTCCCTGGATCAACTTTACCTATAAATGTTATATCCAGTTATATTCTGTGTATCTAGGAAAGAATCCAGGATTTTTTTTACAGCAATCCACTGAGCCTGCCAGAACCAACTCTTGAGGGAGTCTATTCCACATTTTCACAGCTCTTACTGTGAAGAAACCTTTACGTGTTTGGAGATTACATTTCTTTTCCTCCAGACGTAAAGAGTGCCCCCTTGTGCCCCTCATCTTTTGGGAAAGGTTACCATCACTAGGGAAGTGAATGCATAGACTTCTCAGCTGTCAAGGAACCCAAGCTTTGGACCTACAAAGTATATTTTATTTTTCTAGCCCATCAATAAACTTTTGGTAAGAATAGGAAGTGGAATATTCTTTAGGATGATTTAATGGTGCATTATCTCAGTAAACATGTGACTTTGCCCTTATTTCGACTTAGGCTCTGTTTTGCAGTGCTTTTTGCAGTTGGTTTTGCTATTTTCTACAAGCGTTTTTGACACATTTTTTATGCATTTTTGACTGCGTTTTGTTTAGCTCTTTTTTTTTTTGTTAAAGTGGAATTTTTTTTTTTGCTGGGCAAAATAAAAATGCAAAAATGCAGCAAAAAAGTGGCAAGAACGCACTACCATGCATTTCAGCAGCTTCTCCATTGAACTCTATTGTAGGAAAAAAGCTTTTTGTTTTTAAAAAAGTCCCTGACCCTTTCCAAAAACACAGAAGCTCAAAAAAGCATAGACGTGAACGTGTTCCATAGGAAACCATGTTAAATGGACTGTAATGTGTTTCTGCAAAAAGCACCAAAAAATGCATTGGTGTGAACAGAGCCTTAACTTCCTTAGCGGTATTCCCGCTACACTCGGGCTTACCATGCGGCGTTGCTCAGGGAGTCGCTGCAGCACTTACCTTGTCCTTCGCTCCCACAATGTGTCCCCTGCAGCGTCCCCGGCCATCTCCTCCGGCCGATGCCGGCATCCGGCTTCCGTGTTCCAGTCCCTCTGACGTCGGGACGTATGGGCGCCGGAACCTGCGGCAAATTTGAAATTTTTAAAAAATATCATTTTTTTTAAAATGACTATTACATAGTAAAACATTGCTGTTTCAATGCATTTCACATACATTTTGTCCCGAGTGCTTTGTCCTGCGCCCTGCCTGAATTTTTACTGTTCTTTCTGCCTGGAAACTGAGAAAAGTCCATGGCGTCCAAAAAGCGTCCCTTTATGTCAAAAGCGGTTTTAGACCAGCTAGAGAACAGCGATAGTAAATCAGAACCACTTGCAGAATTGAGTGATAATGATTCGTGGGGAAATTCGTCATCAGACACTGAAACCGATTTTGCGACTTTGCTCAGCGATGTGCGAACTTGGCGCTATATTTCACATTTCAGTGTTTTTGGTTTGATTATATTATTGAATTAAATGTATTTTTATATTATTATTTTTATGATTATTTATTAAATTATAATTTATGATTTCGTGTTTCAAATTTTATCCTACCTGGGATGTTTACTAGACTCTTGTTCGGACAGATTTCAGTGAGTTATTCCTAAAAATTACAGCCTACAATAAAAAACTACATATTTCCATGCAAAAAAATGGTACCGCTTTCAGCACAAAAAATCGGAAATAATCAGACCGCCGAGGAGGTTAATTGGGTCTCATCATTAAGGAGAGGTTACCATCATTATGGTAGTGAATGCATAGATTTTTCAGTAATCAAGGAACCCAAGCTTTGCCACTACAAAGTATATTTGATTTCTTAGCCCATCAATAAACACAAGTGATAAGCAATAATATACCTGTACTTCTCTGCTCTTAGTGTCAGCAGATGATAACTTGGTTCCCATATGGCTTCGCTGGCATACAACAGCTGCACACCTGCTCCCATTATAGTTTCACCACTGGGACCATTTGCTAATGTCCAGCTGCTGTCCGATGCCTCTAGCCATTTTCTTGTGGTTATTTTTCATAATCTTCAGGGACAGCTTTTGTAAATGTTATGACCAATAACATTTCCAAATGGGGTTTTTATGGTTTTATCTTGATAACATTGGAAGGTGTCTTTTTTTAAATTTGATTCTCAAGTCACAAAGATTATCAGGTTGGAGTGGTCAAAAGCAGAATTAAAGAGTATGTGCACGCTAGCAACAAACTTCTTTGATTTGATGCTTTTTGGTCTGTTAAATACCTGAAAGTGTTTTGTTATATCTTTTTAAGTGCTCTGAAGAAGGGAGTATGTCTCCTGAAACGCGTCAGTGGACCTCATTAAGGGTCTCCCATCACTTGGGACTGTCAGCACTGACTCTTTATCTCTGAGCTCTGAAGAAGGGAGTACATCTCTCAAAACGCGTCAGCCTACCTCATTAAGGGTTTCCCATCACTTGGGACCGTCAACACTGACTCTTTATCTCTGGCTCTGAAGAAGGGAGTACATCTCTCAAAACACGTCAGCCTACCTCATTAAGGGTTTCCCATCACTTGGGACCGTCAAAACTGACTCTTTATCTCTGGCTCTGAAGAAGGGAGTACATCTCCTGAAACGAGTCAGCCTACCTCATTAAGGGTCTCCCATCACTTGGGACTGTCAACACTGATTCTTTATCTCTGGCTCTGAAGAAGGGAGTACATCTCCTGAAATGCGTCAGTATACCTCATTAGGGGTCTCCCATCACTTGGGACCGTCACCACGGACTCTTTATCTCTGAGTTCTGAAGAAGGGAGTACATCTCCCGAAACATGTCAGCCTACCTCATTAAGGATCTCCCGTCACTTGGGACCGTCACCACGGACTCTTTATCTCTGGCTCTGAAGAAGGGGATACATCTCGTGAAACGCATCAGCCTACCTCATTAAGGGTCTCCCATCACTTGGGACCGTCACCACTGACTCTTTATCTCTGAGCTCTGAAAAAGGGAGTATGTCTCCCGAAATGCGGCAACCTATCTCATTTACATCCCTAGCGGTCTGATTATGTCAGTATTTCTGTGCTCAAAGCGGTACATTTTTTTGCATGGAAATATGTAGTTTTTTTATTGTAGACCTGTAATTCTTAGGAATACCTCACTAAAATCTGTCCGAACAAGAGTCTGGTAAACATCCTGGGTAGGATAAAATTTGAAACACGAAATCATAAATTATAATATAAATAATCATAAAAAATAATAATATAATAATAATAAATGTAATTCAATAATATAATCAAACCAAAAACACTGAAATTTGAAATATAGCGCCAAGTTCGCACATCGCTGAACAAAGTCGCAGAATCGTTTTCAGTGTCTGATGACGAATTTCCCCCACGATTCATTATCACTCAATTCTGCAAGTGGTTCTGATTTACTATCGCTGATCTCTAGCCGGTCTAAAACCACTTTTGACCTAAAGGAACGCTTTTTGGACGCCATGGATGTTTCTCAGTTTCCAGGCAGAAAGAACAGTAAAAATGCAGGCAGGGCACAGGACAAAGCACTCGGGACAAAATGTATGTGAAATGGTTTGATCAGGGGCGGACTGACAACTCATGGGGCCCCCGGGCAATAGGGGATCATGGGGCCCCTGTGTCCTTGCCCAAACTCAAAAAAGCCTATGAAAAAGGTACCAGGGGCATCTCATGGGGCCCCCTACTGATCCCGGGCCCTTGGGCAGCGCCCGAGTTTCCAAATGGTCAGTCTGCCCCTGGGTTTGATACAGTAATGTAATACTATCAGATGCTTTTTAATAAATTTGTGTTTCACCTCGGTAATGCACGAAGAGAGTGCGCCCTGTTTTTACTTTTCTTCGCCAGTACCAAGGTTTCCCGATCTTCTAAGGGCTGCACCTGAGTGAATGACAGTTACAGTATCCCTAGCCAGCATGAAGATTTGAGCACTAGTTTCGTTTTTTGGATAGCTTTTGCTTTTCTTCACAAGTGCCGACACATACCTGTTGATCCTGCCAGAAATCTTGTGAGCTTATAACCTCCTGTGTTAGCTGGTATCGGTTGTTCCCAGCTCTTTGTTCTCTGTGAACTACTAAACACCTCCTTCCTATGTTATGAAGAAGAGGAGAGGGGGGGAGGGAATCTTCTGAAGTTCTAACACACCTCTTGTCCTAGGGGGACAATGGGGTTGATTTACTAAAAGCAAATAAACATGCGCAGTTGCACTCATCATCCCCAGAGCTTAATGAATATGGTGAAGCTTCCATTTGTAAATAATACCCAATCAGATGCAAAGAAAATTAAAAAAAATGCATTTTTGCCTGCACATGATTGGATGATGGAAGGCAGTAGAGCTGCAACACATTTGCTCTGGGGGAAATGCACAGTCTATTTATCTTTAGTAAATCAACTCCAATGTGACTCCTCTATAGATAAAGTGCAGTGAGCAGGGGCGGACTGACCATTTGGAAACTCGGGCACTGGGTCAGTAGGGGGCCCCATGAGATGCCCCTGGTACCTTTTTTCATAGGCTTTTTTGAGTTTGGGCAAGGACACAGGGGCCCCATGATCCCCTATTGTTGTCAGTCCGCCCCTAGCAGTGAGTGAGCATTGCCACCCCAGGACAGAAAGTTACTGACAGACTCACCAGCTGAAAATAACGAAAAAAATGCCTGGGGAAAAAAAAAAACAAATGCAGCCACCACATCTAATGACTGGTAAGCTGCAATATATTACATTTGTGCTGGTGGGTTTAGATACACTTTAAGACCTCAGCATAAAGCTTTTTCTTTAGCATTTCTTAACCTTGCAACCCAATGAGATTTTCTGGTTAACTATGACAGATATAGCATTACTTTTGGTTTGCTGTGTTCTCCTGCTATTTACTGGTAGTGTTGCCTTCAATTTTACGACAGTTTGAAAGATGGAGGCTACGTGCACTTCAGCAAGTGAAATATATAAAAAAAAAATGATAATCATGCCTTGGAGTCTCAAGGGGATCATTTTATAAAATGTGCCTATATATTACTTGGTAAGATATTCTAAGTTATTGCCATATTAACAGCGTTGCGGATTTAAGTTGGGTAATAACTGCTGGCGTTTACACACTATCAAGGCAAAAAAAAATCCTCAGCACGAGCCATAACTAACTGCCTCACATCGTGTGGAAGGCTTTTCTGCACACAATCCCTTTTATTTATTGTAGCTTCAGATAAATATTTCAGAATCAGGTCATTTCAAGTGTATATTTCAAATATATGTGTGACTAAATCTAGGGTCTTATCTTGGAAGACCAGAGACCCAGCACAATGGGACCCAATCAGTTACATACAAGAAGGTAGCACAGTGACTAAATGGTTAGCACTTCTGCCTGGCGGTACTAGCGGTCGTTGGTTCAGATCCCGACCACAGCACCACCTGCCTGAAGTTTACATGTTCTCCCTGTGCCTGCGTGGGCTTCCTCTGGGTACTCCAGTTTCCTCCCACTCTCCAAAGACATGCTGGCAGGTTAATTGGCTCCTGTCTAAATTGGCCCTAGTATGTGTATGTATGAATGTGAGTTAGGGACCTTAGATTGTACACCCCTTGAGGGTTAGGGACTGATGTGAATGTACAATATATATGTAAAGTGCTGCGTAAATTGACGGCGCTATATAAGTACCTGAAATAAATAAATAATAAGGTGGGTGTATGGCCAGGAGCCTTCTTTGGGAACCATCAACAAGAACCCTATATTCCAATTATGCTTGGTTCTGGAACTTGATTCACACAAGCATGGACATTACCAGTGACGAACTGACCATTTGGGCTCTTGGGCACTGCCCGAGGGCCCGGGTTCAGTAGGGGGCCCCATGAGATGTCTCTGGTACCTTTCATAGGCTTTTTTGGGTGTGGTTTGAGTTTGGGCAAGGACACAGGGGACCCATGATCCCCTATTGCCCGGTGGTCCCATGAGTTGTCAGTCCACCCCTGGACATTACTAAAACCAGCAGAACTGTCCTGAAAAAAATGTCTAGCTGAATCCTTAAAGTTCTGAAACTGAAGCTAGGTTCACATCTGTGCAGGTGGTGACGCTGCGGATCCGCACGAAAATCCGTGCAGCCACACAGAGGAATGCGGACTCGCGGGCGGGTGATATTAGTTCGAATGGCACGCCTCCCGCACTGGAAAATGCAACTGTACTGGGAACCGAGGTTCCCGTGCGGGCTGCGTTTTCGAAAGAAGTGCAGGGACTTCTTCCCTGTGTGTCACGGGGCACGGGAGTCAATTCAAATGAATGGGCTCTTGTACCTACGCAAAACATGGCCCGCAGGAAAGCACATATGTGAACCAGGGGTGAGACTGAACAAAGTGCAGACTTTTTTATTTTTTAAATTAGAGGTACATATTGGGGGAGATTTATTAAAACTGGTGAACTCAGAATCTGCTGCAGCTGTGCATGATAGCCAATCAGCTTCTAACTTCAGCTAGTTCGATTAACCACTTCAAGTCCGAACACTTTCACCCCCTTTCTGTCCAGGCCAATTTTCAGCTTTCAGAGATATCACACTTTGAATGACAATTGCACGGTAATGCAACACTGTACTCTTATGAATTTTTTAGCATTTTTTTGAGCCATATAAAATTTTATTTTAAGTAAAGGAATGCGCTAAGTTATAGCACTAAGAAATTTATTTGGTTTCTTTGAGGTGGAATTGCTGCTTTAAAGTATTAAGGGTGTGGCGCTTTTATTACACTTGTGATAACATTTTATTTTGGTGGTATTTAGTTATCACTGGGTTTTTATTTTTTTGCTATATAAATGAAAAAGTCCAACAATTTTGAATAAAAAGTGTTTTTCTTATAACATTTTGAAAATAAATAATCTTTCTTCATAAATCTTGGACAAAATGTATTCATCTATCTTTTTAGTAATAAAAAATAACCCAAATTAGTTTATAACCAGCAATTATAATTTTTATAAAAAAATATTTACATTTTGTATATTATTATTTATGTTTTTTTGTTTTTTTTTACATACTGTCACCCTAGCAGTACAGTGTGAGCTGTGATTGGTCACAGCTTGGCACAAGGTACAATGCTGTTGTGAATAGCCTTGTACCATGTGATCTCTGTGATCATTCACAGATTTCACACGTAGTAAGCAATGATGTCAGGAAGTGAGATCTTGTTTACTACTATTCATGTGATCGCTGATTGGCCAGTCAGTGATCAAATGAATCGGAACCTCACACAGAGGTCCCGTACAGCGATTGGTGTTCCACTGTGTCCTCCGGACACAGCGGGCACTGTTCGTGGTGCCACGCGCTGCCAGGGAGCACACACAGGCAATGGATGCGGGGGGACATTTAGAAACATCCCCCCCGCATCGGCCGTGCTCCTGTCCGGCCGTTTATGTACATGGGCCGGACGGGAAGTGGTTAAGCTTTGGAAATAAAACCTGGAAGCTAATTGGTTTGTACAAAGAGTTGCACCAGAGTTTGCACTCTCCACTTTTAGTAAATAACTACCATTGTGTTTTTTTTCTGGTTCCACCCCAGCACCTTTAGCAGAGTTTTATGGTTTGTCCCAACTTTTTTGCTTGATAGCTTAGTGTGTATGTAACTATGGTAAATATGGTAAGAAATAAAAAAGGCATAAATAAAAAAAGAAGTCAAAGAATTATATTAATAGAATTCACCATGGTGGACCTTTAATATTCTCTGTTTCCAAGGTTGTTGTATTTTCCAGATGAAGTTTAACTATGTATTTAAATCAATTTGAGGAAGAAGCATTACTGGGTTTAGGTCATGAAGTTCAGTAAGGACCAGAGTGAAACGAAATAGAGAAATATCATCAACCTGAAATGTTGGGAAAAATGTTGGTAAACTTTCACCATTTTGGTAAATTGCATTGTAGTGAACAAGTAAGACAAATTAAGGTGGTGGTTTTTAAGGGTACAGTGGGCAATTAATGGCTTCTGAAGGTTACAGAAGCTCCTTTAAAATATTCTGGACTTGCTCTTGTGCTGAAAAATAGCCCCCCGTTAGACAATTTTTCAGTTTAAAAAAAACAAAAAAAATAGGTAATTGAAAAAAAAGTACAAAAAAATGGCATACACAAAGAGTGATGAAAAACACAAAAGAGAAACAAAAAAAAATTTAATTAAATAAACTAAGCTACCCTAAATACACACACACACCATACACACACACACACACACACACACACACACACACACACACAAACCCCACATTTTCTAAATGAAAAAGTAAATTTTTGAGGGAAAAATGTTTCACTTAAGCAGCTCAAAAAGCAAAACTGAGAGTTTCAGCAATTAATTTTGCCAAAATAAGGGCTTATGCACACCGCTGCTCCTAAACTCAAGTTATTGTGGCTTTTGTTGCTTTTTGCGTGAGCCCCTGAACACTCCTTAATAAAAGCCAGTAGGAATTATTTACTAAAATTGCATGGTGATAAATCTGGGGCAGCTCTGCACAGAAGCCAATCAGCTTCCAGGTTTTATTGTCAAAGCTTAATCAAACAAGCTGAAGTTAGAAGCTGATTGGCTACCATACACATTTTTTTCCCAGATTCTGAGTGCACCAGTTTTAGTAAATCTCCCCCTATGTGTCTATGCATACAAAGGATTTTACCAGAGTTTAGAGGCAGCAAAATGCTCCTTTCCTGAATGCAGAGGAATCACGTTCAGGAGAGAAGAGTGTGGGCAGATAAATGCTTGATGCAGCAAAAACAAGTGTAAATGCGTGTTAACGCTAGGTGGGCTTAGTGCATGAGCATTAGTGTATTTCAATGGCCAGAATAAATTATTATTCTCGCCAATAAAATGAATTACCACCTATGTGCTTGATGCAGCTAAACGCGGCTTAACGCAGTACAGGCGTTTAAAAGCATCAAACGTTTTTCTTCTGCCAGGAGAAAGGCATCTAGGGCATTGGCTGAGAGTGTGTATGAACCCTAACTCCTCTGATCCGTACTGTGAAGCAAAACCCTAAATGAAGTATTCATAGAAAGCAGAAAGAGTCCATCACAGCTGAACTGGTCTCAGCAAAGTACATCCTGGCAGGTTGCTATGGATTTATTTAGTGTTTTATCACTTGCACTGTCTAGTGATAAACCCATTTTTACAGGCAAATGGTGTTCCAGAATATTTTCAGAACAAAATCAAGGACTCTTAGTTACGGGGTACCATGTCCACAAAAACAGGGCCACGTTGAAACCAACATGTACTGTGAGATAACTTTGTAGAAACCATTTTTGGTAAGACTTCTGTCAAATTTTAGTCCAGTCTGTCTTGGGACTTGACAGACTGTCTTGAAACCAGGGGCGGACTGACCATTTGGAAACTCGGGCACTGCCCGAGGGCCCAGGGTCAGTAGGGGGCCCCATGAGATGCCCCTGGTACCTTTTTCATAGACTTTTTTTGAGTTTGGGCAAGGACACAGGGGCCCCATGATCCCCTATTGCCCGGGGGCCCCATGAGTTGTCATTCCGCCCCTGCTTGAAACAGTTAAACTTTAGCAGTATTTAGGAAACCAGCAGTTGTTTTTCAACTTGAAAATAAAGGTGTTGGAAATGTGAATACTGACACTAGGTCTACTCTTGAATTGGAATAGAGGCCATTTTCAAGAGATCACAAATTAATTTGGCAATAGAAGAGGTTCTGTTTTGACAGGTGGTTTGAATGTTTGTATATGCAGTTAGTTCTTATCTTCTGGTCTTCACAGAGGAAAAAAAAGTCTGGCATAGAGAAAGTAATGGCCAATCTGTCAGATCTATGACGCAGGCAGGGTTACCGGGCTGTGCATATCATCAGGAGAAAATGCTGGGTTTAGCTGTCTCGGTTCATCCATGTGCAGTATCTTGGGAAAAGCTTTTATCAGGATTTCATGAATGGGAGGGCACAGCCTGACAGAGGCTCTCTGAGGTTATTCTAGCAAAAACAACTAAAGGAAAATAGTACAAAGCACACACAGACCTACGGGAGTGAAAGCACCACTAATAACAGAACAGATTATTGTAATAGGTCAAATCATACATCTGTGCTATATGAGCCAGTCCTGGGCTTACAAGTAGTCTTAATGAAGAAATGAGGGGTATATCAATGAGCCATGAGGATGAATGATTGGGACACAAGATAAAAAATGACCATATTGGCCAAAATGTGACCTCTATGAATGAATTACTTCCCCCCAAATATCTCTCTTCTGTGAATATCAGTTTATGTTAAAGCCCAACTCCAACATTCACTAAACATGCCATATCCATTTTCTTCCCAATCGTTATTCAGCCTTTCTGTGCTTATTAAACATTTTCCCCTCCACTTCCCTTAAATATCCTCAGCCAAGTGGTGCTCACTTGACCTCTGACCTCCTTGGTTCTCGTCCAGTGGTGTCCAATGATGGCATGTGTCTGTGCTGGCAGATTGGCTAATGGATATCCCTTCTGTAGTCTAGAGGACCACAGCAGGTGGAGCCATGACTGCTCGTGCACTGCCTTTTGGCTTAAGTGAGGTTGAGCTCCATTCAACCTGGCAGTGAGGAAGCAATTATTAGACTTAGATGCCCTTTTTTTTAGGCAAGGGTTAGTGAATAAAATATTTTATGAAACTTAGAGTTAACATTTTAATCACTTATGTGCTGCCATAGTACATCATTCAAGGACCATGTCACTGCAGTTTTTTAGCTGGATACAAAGTTGCTGCTGTGGATGACTACAATGCTTATCTAAGCAGCTACCAATCTATGATGAACCATGGTCATTAGCAGCTGCAATGGATAACATCAGTAGCTACTGAAGCTGGTGATTCTTTAACTAGCTCCAAATGTCGAAAAAAGTCAATTACTCAGTGACTGAGCTACACAGAATTTCTTGCATACAGACTATTGTCCATTATTTCTTAGCAACAAAAAGGCTAGGGAGAAGAATTGTTATCTGCTACAAAATCACTCATGTGACATGGGCCCAAAACCCTGTTCAAACAATGAGAATATTGGACGAATGATCATCCCTTTTTTTGCATGCTAGTCTCATATTAATAATGAAAAGGGTACTAAAGTTACGAAAATTCCCGTAGGACAGAATAAAAATTTGGAAGTGATGTCATGTATTGAAATGTATTTGTATTGTATTTTCGGATGAAAACTGTACTGATTAACCTCCCTGGCGGTATGATTATGTCTGGAATTTTGTACCAAAAGCGGTACCATTTTTTTGCATGGAAATTTGGTGTTATGTATTGTAGGCCTGCAATTCTTGGTAATTACTTACTTAATAAATACTCATAAAAAATAATAATATAATAATAAATGTAATTCAATAATATAATCAAACCAAAAACAATGAAATTTGAAATATAGCGCCAAGGTCGCACATCACTGAGCAAAGTCGCAAAATCGTTTCCAGTGTCTGATGACGAATTTCCCCCATGAATCATTATCACTCAATTCTGCAAGTAGTTCTGATTTACTATCGCTGTTCTCTAGCCGGTCTAAAACCGATGTTGACCTAAAGGGATGCTTTTTGGACTTTTCTAAGTTTACAGGCAGAAAGAACAGACAAAATGCAGGCAGGGCAAAGGACAAAGCAGTAGGGACAAAATGTATGTGAAATGCTTTGATACAGTAATGTTTTGCTATGAAATAATCGTTTTAAAAAAAATTTAATTTTTTTTAAATTTTCAAATTTGCTGCCGGTTCCGACGCCCCACAGGGACCGGAACACGGAAGCCAGATGCCGGTATCGGCCGGAGGAGATAGCCGGGGACGCTGCAGGGGACGCATCGCGGGAGCGAAGGACAAGGTAAGCACTGTAGGGAATCCCTGAGCAACGCCACATGGTAAGCCCGAGTGTAGATTGGGGGTTACCATTTTTGGTACTGAAACTTTACCCCAAGCTACACTCGGGAATACCGCTAGGGAGGTTAAACAAATATCATACGCTCTGGTGTCGTACGGGAAAACATTTTCATGCTTGGCCCTTTGAATAATTTTGGACGAAAGCTGTGTACTAACGATCAGATTATGGTACGATTACTTCAAAAGCGGTATTTTTTGTACAATATTCTGTTCGTGTGTACTAGGCTTTAGAGTCAGTTTTTTCTCAGTCAGAATTTCCTGCGTTTCAAAACACATATGACCAGTTTGAAGCAATAAAATCACGACAGGAACAAATCAATACACAAATGCAAATTGTTACTTACTGCTATATTTTTTCAAACATAGAACTTGACATATTTGCATACATTCTTTATATTTTTGCAACCTCTATGTGCATCACTAGAGACAGTAAGAAGAGCAAAAAAGAAGTATTGGTCTAATGAGGAAAAAATAGGATATTTCTGGGTGCAAAAAAAATTTCAGGGACATAAATTTTAATAGAGGGTAAGCCAACTGCCATCAGAGACGGACAAGTCTGACTGGCTCCTTTCCTTATGTTTCCATACACCAAGGCCTAATCCAGAGATCTCCAAACTTTCTAAACTTAAGGACAGCTTACTTTCCTTCAGGCAATATGGAGCCTATGGTTAGTATGAAGTGGAATAGTGCCCCATCATTAGTATTAGTTCAAGGAATAGTGCCCCATCATTAGTATTAGTTCAAGGAATAGCGCCCCATCATTGATATTAGTGGGAGGAATAGTGCCCCATCATTGATATTAGTGGGAGGAATAGTGCCCCATCATTGGTATTAGTGGAAGGAATAGTGCCCCATCATTGGTATTAGTGGGAGGAATAGTGCCCCATCATTGGTATTAGTGGAAGGAATAGTGCCCCATCATTGGTATTAGTGGGAGGAATAGTGCCCCATCATTGGTATCAGTGGGAGGAATAGTGCCCCATCATTGGTGTCAGTGGGAGGAATAGTGCCCCATCATTGGTATTAGTGGGAAGAATAGTGCCCCATCATTGGTATCAGTGGGAGGAATAGTGCCCCATCATTGGTATTAGTGGAAGGAATAGTGCCCCATCATTGGTATCAGTGGGAGGAATAGTGCCCCATCATTGGTGTCAGTGGGAGGAATAGTGCCCCATCATTGGTATCAGTGGGAAGAATAGTTCCCCATCATTGGTATCAGTGGGAGGAATAGTGCCCCATTATTGGTATTACTGGGGGGAATAGTGCCCCATAATTGGTATCAGTGGGAGGAATAGTGCCCCATCATTGGTATCAGTGGGAGGAATAGTTCCCCATCATTGGTGTTATTTGGAGAAATAGTGCCCCATCATTGGTATTAGTGAGAGGAATAGTGCCCTATCATTGGTATTAGTAGGAGGAATAGTGCCTCATCATTGGCGTCAGTGGGAGGAATAATGCCCCATCATTGGTATCATTGGTATCATTGGGAGGAATAGTGCCCTATCATTGGTATTAGTGGGGGGAATAGTGCCTCATCATTGGCATCATTGGGAGGAATAGTGCCCCATCATTGGTGTCAGTGAGAGGAATAGTGTCCCATCATTGGTATCAGTGGGAGGAATAGTGTGCCATCATTGGTATCAGTGGGAGGAATAGTGCCCCATCATTGGTGTCAGTGGGAGGAATAGTGCCCCATCATTGGCATCATTGGGAGGAATAGTGCCCCATCATTGGTGTCAGTGAAAGGAATAGTGTCCCATCATTGGTGTCCGTGGGAGGAATAGTGTGCCATCATTGGTATCAGTGGGAGGAATAGTGCCCCATTATTGGTGTCAGTGGGAGGAATAGTGTCCCATCATTGGTATCAGTGGGAGTAATAGTGTGCCATTATTGGATTTCAGTTGGAGAAATAGTTCCCCATCATTGGTATCAGTAGGAAGAATAAGGCTTCATAACAGTTGGAGGAATTGGAGCTCGAGTGGAATGGTGCCCCAAGGCCAGATAAAAGGGCTGCAGTTTGGAGGCCAATGGCCTAAGCCATTCCTTTGTGTAATAAGAAAACCAAGGATATTTCCAGTTACAAAAATTTTACATGGACCAAAAATATAAAACAGGGTCAGCCCTATTCTATATATTTTTTCTTTTCAGTAATGTTACCCAGACATTTATGAGCTGCAGGAACAGCTATGCATGGTTACATTCTACCGATTTTTTTTTTTTGTATAGCTCATGCAGCCCAAGCATTCATTGACAGCCCACACTGTCACATGTAGCTTCATCCCAACACCTTTCTCTGCCATAGAAAGGTATTTAAAATTCTATCCTCAGTCATTTCCATGCGCCACTTGTCTGCTGTGTAGCATTTTATGTGCTTTATAAAAAACAAACAAAAATGCTGTACCAGTAAATCTGGCAGAATTTGTTCTTGGTACCTACTGCTCACCCAAGTACTGAGCCTTTCCATTGTTTATTTGCAATTTTCAAGATTCACAGCCATACCCAGCACAGCTTCCTCCATTGACAATGGATTTAAATCCCATTTTATGCTTTTCATTTCTCCTTGTACTGCTGTGTTTGCCTTTGGTATTGTGAGACTTGTCATTTAACTGCCTGTGACAAAAAAATGGGTAGGCAAACAAGAATATAAGAGAGGTTCCTGTTTCCTGCAAGTGTCAATGTTTGTTCTGAAGATTGTTTTGTTCTTTGGGTGTCAGGCTGAATGCGTGATGGCCTAGAATGTTGGTATGTAGGAGCAACCTTACTGTACTTTATGCGTGTTGCTGTATTACTGCTTGGTTCCCCCAGGTAAACATTTTCTTCACTTTTGACATTCAGAGAAAGAATTCAAAAAGAATTACAAAAAAATGCAAATGCAGAAAAATGTGAAAAAAAACTTGAAAAATCTGACAAAAGGTTAACAATCTCATAGTAAAATTACATAATTATTACACTGTTTTGGAAAACTCTCTTTCTTTTTCCTTGCATCCTTCCTTTTTTCTCTCCCATTGTATTTTTCTTTCACACTTTCTTTTCTTCCTTCCTCCCTTCTTTCCTTCTTCCCGTTCCTTTTCTTCTTCTTCCTTTCTTTCTTCCTTGCTCCCTCTTTCCATTGTTCTTATTCTTCTACTTATTCCTTCCTTCCTCTTTCCTTCCCTCCCTTTTGCCCCTCATTCTTTTCTCTTTACTTCCTGTTCTCCCTTCCCAAACCTCCTCTTCCATTCTCCCCCTCTTATTTTCTTCCTTTTATGTCTTCATTCCCCAGATCATAATTTTATTGACCGACCTTCCTTCCTTCCTTCCTTTCTTCCTTCTTCCTTCCTTCCCTCCCTTCTTTCATTCCTCCCTCACTCCCTCCCTCCCATCTCTTCCTTTTCTTCTTCTTTTCTTTTTTTGCTTCCTCCCCCTTCCTTCATCTCTCCTTTCTTCCTTTCCTTTCCTCCTTGTTTGCTCATCACTTCCTTCCGCCTCACTTCCTTCCTCCCTTCCTTTTGTCCCTCTCTTCCATTTTTCCTCTCCTATTTTTCACCTTTTTCCTTCTATTCCTTCACTCCTTCTCTTTCCCTTGATTGTAGTTTTGACATTCGTTGTACGTTTTTTGGACATTCTTGAGCATGTAAACAAATCTCAGATACGTTGCTATTCTGCTTGCTTCCTTCCTCCTTCCCTTCTATCTTCTTCTTCCTTTCTTTTTTCTTTCCTCGTTCCTTCCTTCACTTCTTCTTCTTGCTTCCTTCCCCTTCCTCTCTCCTCCCACCCCTTCCTTTTTTCATTACTTCCTTGTCTCTGCCTCTCTTTACTTCCTTCCTCTCTCTCTTTCATTCAAACCATTCATTCTTTCCCTTTCCCCTGATTGTAGTTTGACATTATTTGTACATTTTTTTTTAATGGCTTTATTGAGTATGTAGGAAATCTCAAACATATTGCTATTCTTCCTTCCTTCCTTCCTTCCTTCCTTCCTTCCTACATCATTGACATTTATTTAATTTCTTTATCGCTTCCTTTCTTCCTCTATCCCTCCATACTTCATTGACATATATTTTATTTCTTTCTCACTTCCTTTTTTCCTTCCTTCCTTCCTTTTTTCCTTCTTTCCTTCCTTCCTTCCTTCCTTCCTTCCTTCCTCCTTACCTCAATGACATGTATTTTATTTCTACCTTCCTTCCTTCCTTCCTTCCTTCCTTCCTTCCTTCCTTCCTTCCTTCCTCTATCCCTCCCTACCTCATTTATTTCATATCTTTCTCACTTCCTTTCCCACTGTCCTTCTTTCTTTCCTCCTTTCTTACAACAATCCAGTACTACAAAAGAAAAAAAAACCTTCATTATATTTTGACATTCATATTCTTTCTTTCTCCCTTTTCCGAGCATGTAAGGGATCTCACACACTTTTGCTACTCTGCAAGTTTACAAATTTCCAAATTAACAGAGAACAGTGGTTCAGTTAGAGTCCTGCCTCTCCAAGGAAAAATCCAGTTATGTTCCAAGGCAAGAAAGATTATCAGGCAGTTTCTGAGTCCTCCCTGTTGCATGTTCTCTTTCGTCTAATGAATGAATGTAACCCATAATAAAAAGTCTTGGGGCTTCATCAAAATGCAGGCCGTGGAGTCAAGTTTCCTTGTGCTGCCTTCAAATGAGGTCTGCCTCATAAACTGTAGACATCCATCATAGAAAAGTAGCTAAGGCATTAGACGGAAAGCTCTTTTCATGAAGTCAATCAAGTATTCTTATCATTTTGGTGACGCTCTTCTCTGCTGGGAGGAGTGGCAGCAGAAGGTCCTTGCATATATTTGCAGGCTGCGGAGACTATTATTAAACCCTTGGCAGTTGTAGAAAGCAAACATGGACATAATTGTAATTGGAATAATCTACTAAACAAAGTATGTCAGTGCAATATGAGTCTCTCCGAGGAACCATACGAGCTTCCTTTCCATATGTTTGAATTTACATGCAAAACAATCAGAGCGGCCAATGCGTTTTGACAAATACTTTATTAATTGCCTATGAGCGTACATTCTCCAACCAACAGGTGCGAACAACTTTAAATCAAAAGCTGAATTGTAATTAGCACATCGGGAAGTACCTAAAATCTGAACAGTTTACTATAAGAGCCAATGTACGACATGTAAGATGGCCGCTGTGCTAAACCATATTTTGGACCTGAAATCTAGGGATGAATTATTTTGCCAATTGTGATTATGCAGAGACAATACCAATTACGTCAGTTAGAATTAGAGGAGTGCTAAAATGAAGTTAGCTTTAAACAAAAATCACTTTTGAAACAAAGCCATGTGATCACCATATTAGCACTGAGATGAAGAACAACAGGTCATGGCAAATCCTGAGATTTCAAAAAGTTTTCAAATCACTAAATTTTGGCAGAAATCTTTCGGGTTTCCTGCCAAAAGTAAGAAACAACCATTAATGCAGTGCATGTAGCCTTTGCCCCTGGTCAGTTGAGTCATGAGAGCCAAAAAGTTGAAGGAATAAATAACCCATCCCCCTTTTTAGAAAAGGGTGGGCCAGGGGCGGACTGACAACTCATGGGGCCCCCGGGCAATAGGGGATCATGGGGCCCCTGTGTCCTTGCTCAAACTCAAAAAAGCCTATGAAAAAGGTACCAGGGCCATCTCATGGGGCCCCCTACTGACCCCGGACCCTCGGGCAGTGCCCGAGTTTCCAAATGGTCAGTCCGCCCCTGGGGTGGGCTGACAATAGCCATTTTGTCAGTGTGTGTTGGGACTGTTAGGGGCAGCTGTGTAGAGAATATATTTTTTTAATATTATTTATTTTTTCAATACTTGCATTTGTAAATGTCCTATATGGAAGTGCTCAGCTTCCAAATGTTTGACAATAGCTCAACTATTATCCTTAAAGAAGGTAAGAATTGACTCTATGTGGGGTTCAAACTTTGGGAAAGATATGCAAAAATGTTTTAGAATGGAAGTAAGGCAGATTCACTTATCTTATTAGTGATGGCTATGTTGATAATTACAGCCAGCCTCAACACTAATGCTAACTCCATCCATTTTATAAACAAAGTCATGCCAGCACTATCATGGTGTTCAGGGTGTTTGTTGCCATGCAAAACTAAATAAAATATTTTGGCTGGCATTAGGCTTTAAGAATATTATAAGTCCAAGACTGTGGTCATCTGACAATTACGCCTATATGAGCTGGTTAGACATCTACAAAACAGGCATTAATATTAAGTCACCCCCACCCATGCCTTTGCAGCTATAACAGCTTTCACTCTTCTGGGAAGGCTTCCAACATGATTCTGGAACGTGTCTGTTGGAATTGGTTCCCTTTTAGCCTTAACAGCATTTATGAGGTTAGGGACTGAGGTTGGATGTGAAGACCTGACTTACAATCAACATTCCAATTCATCCCAAAGGTGTTCATTAGGGTTGAGGTCAGGACTCTGTGCAGGCCACTCAAGTTCCTCCACACCAAACTCATCAAACCAAGTCTTTATGGATCTGGCTTTGTACACAGGGCCACAGTCATGCTGGAACAGGAAAAGACCGTTTTCCAAACTGGTGGGCCATATCATATATAAACTGTGGTTGCTTCCACAACCATGAGTTGGCATCAAGCAGTCAGACCTTACATATCTAATTCTAAATGTATGATGTATCACGTAAACAGTAGAAAAAAAGTATTTATAACAAAGGAAAATTTGTTTGACAATCCCAATTCCTTCCAGGATCAAAATTATACCCTGTCATGAGAAACATATTTTGTTTCCTCCACTTATGTTATTTGCAGAAGAATAACAAATTTGCATTGTTGACAACTCTGAATAAGTAACCACTGATTTAAGAAATCTAAAACTACCTTTCACTTTTTTCTTAGTATTACTTCTATTATTTGTTAGCTTTTGGCACAGATTACAAACTGTGTCCCTCAAAATGGTCTCAGATCTCCTAAATGTCACAGGAATGGCTGGATACATTAACTTAAGTCTTAAAGGACCACTAAACCACAAAATTGAAATTTTCATTAATGGACCATAAAACTATAATGGAATGTTCCATGTTAACTCGACAGTCCGTTGCGGTGAAGGTAAAATTTCACACTGGATGTTAACATCCCATTCCATTATGATCAGGTAGAGATGAAAATATAAATGCAAGCGATGCATGCAAACTGCAATGGAAATATTCCTCGCCTACGTCCATAGATCTATTCATGTGCACATATGTGTTGTACTGAGCTACATTTTTAAATTGCTGCATGCTGTAGTTTGGCATCTACTGTACATACATAAACTTACAAAACAATGAATTAATTTAACCATATGCACATTTTGGAGCTATAAAGCATTTCATAGTTGAACATTTAATATCAATCAAAAGAACAAAAATGTAAAACATTGCAGTTCTGCTAATACTTAAAGGTGAACTTTGGGTTAGTGTAACATTTCTTCTTGCAGTCCCCCCCCCCCCCATCCTTCTCCACAACCACTTTGCACTAGGGTGAGAGGAATATGCCTAATACAGTATTCCTTGTTCCGCCAACATTTCAGTGTTCCTGGCATGTGGACAGGACCTTGGCTTCCTTACATACCCTGCAGGACTGCTGGTCCTGCTTCGAATGTGGTGAGAACAGACAGCTGTGAACGGTAATGCAACAGAGACGTGTGGCTTTGGGAGCTTGGGGGAGCCAAGAACAAGTTAACTATCCCACCTAATTATTTAACAATTATCAAATGAGCATTGAACTCCTGCATTTCAGGAAAGGTTGGGGGGGGCACTTCAAGGTTAATCTTTTTTACTACCCGGGTTGGGCATCATATGAAAGACCAACTTCCTCTAACAGACCAAGCTTTTTAACTTTTCTACTGACCAGGTTGGGCATCTGTCATATGAAAGGTCAACTTCCTCTAACAGACCAAACTGTACATCGAAGGTGGTAGTTGGAGGGTTAAGACAAACCATTTACCATTGACAGGCGTGCTTACAATGGTCAACATTTATTCATTTATGTTAAACCGTGATCCCAAAAACTAAAAAAGCTTCTTAAAGTGTTAGCTGAAGTTCAGCTTTAATTTCTTGGATGCAAGAGCAGATTTAGGTGGGCTTGACTAACACTACCCTCTTTCCATATTGGCAATGCTGCTTTCCAAGGGAGGGTCCATTGCTCTTCCATCCAGAATGGAGACACCCCAAGATAGGAAATGTGTCACCAGGTGAAAATGAAATTTAAAAAAAGCTTAGAAAAAAAGAAAACTAATCCACCACATATCAGGATTGGCATATTGCATTATATTACATTTTTGTTCTTAGTTTTATACCCATTGAACTGTTTTTTTTTCCAGACTGGGAAGGGGAGGGGCAGCACAAGGAGCCAATCAGTTGAATTGGTGGTCATGTGCTAGCAAGGAACATGCTAACAGGAGGAAAGAGCAGAAAGATGAGCTCATTAGTGTGCCACTGCTCCATCACTGCCCATTCACAGGACCTGGATACTAACATTTTTAGGTCACAACACCAGAGATAATTGCTCCAGAGAACATTCAACTGCCTCCTGAGGGATTTAGAAGGATTCCCCCCCCCCCCCCCCACTGAAATAGTTTTTTTTCCTTCCTCTGGATCAAATGTGGGTATAGGCTTCTGTTTATAGGGATTTTCTATCTATGTATCTTTTTCTATTGGTTGAACTAGATGCAGTTGTGTCTTCTTTCCACCCAAGGCTGTTCTTTTCCATGTGCTTTTGTAGTTGCAAGTGAATGACCTCCATGTGTACCCATACTAGCCAAACTCCCTGCAGTCAGTTCCCCATTCACAGCCAATCACTAAGGACAGGGCTTCCCAAAAGATCACCATGCTCCCAACAGTCTAGGGGCACCTTTCTTCGTGGCTCAGTGCTATATATGGGTGCAAATGGGCCCCATTGTGTGCAGGTTTCCATTGTGGCTTTCATGGATCAGGTCCCACTCAGCCTTCAAGAACTGGAGGAATATACAGCTTTTGCTTTGGCTGTATTTCTTTAACTAACCTTCTCCCTGACCCCATACTACTTGATGTGGATCCTCTATAGGAAATCTTCAATTCCTAGAAAGTCTTCGTTACGCATATGCACACAAGATGGAGAAATAAATGTTGGGAGACCAGCAATTGTAACACATAAGGATTATTCTGTGGTTGGTCATGCCATCGGTTCTCTTTCATTACAAGAGGCTATATCAATAAGAATAGAGAAAAAAATCCTCTAAAAGGAGGTTTATAACCCTTGAAATGCAACCTCATTCCAATTCATACAATGTACTCAAATAATCCAAGCTCACAATTCTATAGAGATACAATTTCAGTATATGATCTTATGTATTAGTCAACACTAATCTGCTGTATAACCCAGGGGCGGACTGACTATTTGGAAACTCGGGCACTGCCTGAGGGCCCAGGGTCAGTAGGGGGCCCCATGAAATGCCCCTGGTACCTTTTTCATAGGCTTTTTTGAGTTTGGGCAACGTTGTTAACATGTTTTTGTCCAAAATATCTCTGTGTTCAAATCAGATGGCTAATCACTTGTTAGCAACTCCATCACTTGCTTTTCAGTAGACGTAAACCCTATCTAAATGGCATTCAATTTGCTAAAGTTCTGTGTGTTATAAGCAATTGCTTTTTTTTTCTTTACTCCTTTTTTCCTTCATTTGCTGCATCTCAGTGTTGTTGATCTCCTGCAGCCTCTTCGCTTGGCATTTCTCAGGGTGGGTTTCCTGACTGTGACAACAATGAACCACGCTTGTGCAATATGTGTAAAAATGGTCACCTGTAGTCTCCTTTGACAACATAAGAGTACAACTAGGGAAGAGGGAAAGTGTGTTGCACTCTTTCACCGCTTCAGCTCTGGAAGATTTTACCCCCTTCATGACTAGGGCATTTTTTGCTATTCAGCACTGTGGTACATTAACTGGCAATTGTGAGGTCATACAACACTGTACCTAAATGAAATTTATATTATTTTTTTTCACACAAATGGAGCTTTCTCATCAGTTCCTAACCCTCAAGGGGCGTACAATCTAAGGTCCCTAACTCACATTCATACATACACATACTAGGGACAATTTAGACAGGAGCCAATTAACCTACCAGCATGTGTTTGGAGTGTGGGAGGAAACCAGAGTACCCGGAGGAAACCCACGCAGGCACAGGGAGAACATGCAAACTCCAGGCAGGTGGTGCTGTGGTTGGGATTCGAAGCAACAACCCTAGTACTGCCAGGCGGAAGTGCTAACCATTTAGCCACTGTGCTCCCCATTTGTGATATATGTATGAATGCTGAGACATTCAAACAGGAACTGTTTTTCATAAACAGGCAACTAAGTATTTGCCTAAAGACTATAAATGGGCGACTTGAGGTTTTGGTAAAAAAAAATTATATATATATATATATATATATATATATATATTTTTTTTTTTTTTTAATTTTATTTATATATATATATATATATATATATATATATATATATAATTTTTTTTTACCAAAATATTTTTCATGATATATATATATATCATGAAAAAAAATCAAATAAAATAGAAAAGGAGCAGACTCAATCAGCCTCTTGGAATTTTTTCTACCGTCGTTCTATGTTTCTATTTGAATACACAAATGCCTGAACTATGGAGGATTCAGACAATTCAGGAATCTCCATGAATTGTATGATTCTCTGCAGATTGCCGCCATGTTGTAAATTCTTTGTCGCAATGATGCCATCACTACTCGCCAAACACAAGCTGTCATTTCCTCAAGGGCCTGCAGCGTTCCCTAGGAACATGAAGGCAAGTCATTTGTACTGGAAAACTGGAACACTTAGCTATTCCGCATTAAAACATAATGAGATCATAATATTATAGAAACAAAAATGTTTTCAGGAGTACAGAAGTTTCTGCTCCTATTTTTCAACTTACGGCATCAATAAAATATCAACCAGTGAACTTTTCGAGAGGTGAAGCATTCTGGTGTGGATGTTTTCAAGCTGAACGATCTCAGAGCTGCCTTTCTTCTATTCTTCATCAACTAATTATATAACTTATTGGCTAAATCAATTTGATTCATTAAGCAATACATGGATATAGACTTTAACACATTACTATTCAGACTCAATTCTTAATAAGTTGAGACAATGGAAAAGATAACAAAATCAAAGTTTATGCAATGAAAACGATTTCACGGATTCGAAAGTGTCAATATCATAAATTTGAATAAATTAGCACAATGTATATAGGCTGTGTACATTCTAATCTGCGTATTTTAACATGATTCTACTCTATAGAAGCTGTCATCAAATCATCAGGTGCATTTGATGGTGAGGTGACACTTAAAATTTGATAAAAATAGATTCCTATTAAAAAAGAAAAAAATATTATCCCCTTTATAAAAAAATATTAATTGAGCGCCAGCATTCCAACAAGAGTGCACTGTAGCAAAATAAAAAGTAAGGTTAGAATAAATATAGCAATAATCAAGAGGGCATATTAGCATATGGTTTGCATATTTATAAATTGCTATACTGCAGAATAATGAATAATTCCTATTATTTCTTTAATGTGTTTTTTAAATGTAGTCACAGAATAACATTTTTAAATAATAAAGTATAACTAAAGTCCAAACTTTTTTTTTGGGGGGGTAGAGTGGGGAGTGATTAGAACCTCAGTCAGGTTTTTATTGCTGTCTCTGTCTGTTTTGGGTTAATTACTCTCTATATGTTCTGAAGAAATCTGAAAATAGAGAGGAAAAAAAAAGTTTGAGTTGTCTCCGGAATAGCTGGGCTGGTAACAGGAGCTTTTTTTTCTTCTTACAAGATGAAAAATAGGTCACAAGAACAAAAATATATATTTGCCATGTTAATAAACCCAACAAACAAATTTATACTTTTTCTTTGCTTCTTGACAATATATGATTTATCTATTTATTTTTGGATCATTCAGAATTTTATTTTTCCTAAAAATGAAATAAATTAGAAAAAGAAAAAAAAATAATAGTATGACTCCACAATAAAAATATTCCCACCCTTTTCCATTTTTGTTTCTTGTTTTATGTATGCATGTTTTGTTTGTTCCTTTTTTTTTTTTTTTTTATTTTGATAAATATTTTTGTCTACAAGTCTAGAACACACAGTTTTTTCCTATTTCCTTTATTCCTATTTTGGAAGACCTGGCTTTTCGCAAAAAATTTAGGGTATATGAGGTATGTTCTTTTTTTTATTCCAGGCGTAGATATCTTTATTCTTAAACATAGTTTAAACTGTACATTATAAGGAGTATGGCATAACAATCAATCTATACATTTTCTTTTTCCTTGTTCTTGCAATATTTAAAAATGTAATAAAGTAAGAAAAAAAAAACCTGATAATCAGTTTGTAGAGTGTAGATGGATTATAGAGTTGAACCATTGTTGCCTGTTTGCAAACCTGGTTCCTGCACTCTTTTCTCTTTCCCCTATTAAAAGAAAAAAAAAATAAAATTGTATATATATATATATATATATATTTTTTTTTTTTTTTTTTTTTTCATTGCGTGAGATGCTAAGGAGCTCCGGTTTAAATTTTGCAGTGGGGCCTAAATAAATCAATTTAAACCCAGAACAGTAACGGAGCCAGGGTAACAAATCATTTGCAGAAGGTGGAATCTGCCTTTCACAGCCAGCATTGTGTCGCTTCTCACTTATATCAAGAGTACGTGGCACTCTTTGCTTCGAGTCCAAATACCAAATTCAGCATAACATTCCAATTTAGGGCATTAAATATTCCATATATTTCTTAGTGTATTTGATCAGGATTCTGATCTTCTTCTGATTCTAACTTGGCTACTTATAAGCACTGTAACAATTTGTATGTTTGTTGTGTTCCTTGATCTCCGGAATGAATACTGCCCTGGGATATGACTCTTTTTTTTTTACTATGTATTTTCTTTTGTAGCTATTTCTTTTGCGAATAAAAGATATATTCACAGATCTGGGAAAGCTGCTGGCTGATGACACATCTTCATGTAGTTACGTCAACTCAGGCAAAAATCCCTTGTGTGTTCATGTTTTGCCTTTGTCTCAACAAGGACAAGACACCTTAGTTAACCTATGGAATTCCTGTAACATCAGATGACGTATCTGCAAAAAGCACCTGCATTATCCGCAGGGAATTTATCGGAAGTTGTAATAACAGATGAGTAAAAAAAGACTCTGGTGGATTATAGTGTAAAGCAAAGCCCAGAGTGCCTTGCAACATGATATGTTTTTGTAAAACTGATGCATATGTGCATCTATTATTATTATTATTATACAGTATTTATAAAGTGCCGATAGTTTGCTCAGCACTGTACATTACAAAGGGGGACAGAACATGTGACAGAACAATACCAATACAATGCAAAACATGAGGGAATCGAGGGCCCTGCTCTTTCGAGCTTACAATCTAGGAGGGAGGGGATGGTGGCACAGGAGGAGATAGCTGTGGGGGATGGAATGGTAGGAAGAGTGGAGAAAGTCGACAAGTTAGCAGGGGGTGGGGCAGGCTTCCCTGAAGAGATGGATTTTCAGGGTGCACCTAAAGGAGAGGAGAGTAGGTGATAATCTGATGGGTTGGGGCAGGGAGTTCCAGAGGATGGGTGACACCCTGGAGAAGTCCTGGAGGCGGGCATGGGAGGAGGAGACCAGGGAACTAGAGAGAAGGAGGTCTTGTGAGGAGCGGAGTGTGCGT